>NW_019154121.1:5133644-5229281 GCF_002288905.1 Enhydra lutris kenyoni
TGATCTCTATCTGTCAAATGAATAAATAAAAAAATCTTTAAAAAAAAAAGGAAAAAAAGAAAAAAAAAGAAGGTAGGAAGTTCAGAGATGTGGTTTGGGGGAGAAATGGATTGCAGATGCTGCCTAGGGTATGGAGCTGTGGTAGCAGAGAAAAGCTAGAGAAAGAGAGAGAGGAGCACACAGGGGAACACACAAGGAGAACATTTCCCCAAAGCCATTGACTGGGGAAACAAGATGGGCTGATTTTAGTGAGTTTTTGCAACCAGTAGGCAAACTCTGAAAACTGGCTTCTTCCTTACACCAACTACCACAACTCTGCACTCTGGCACAACTGCCCTTGTCAGACAAGCTTGCCTTAGTCCCGGTACAGCAGACCCCTTCCCCAGAAGGCCAGCAGAAACCACTGGACACATCACTTATAACAGAGAGTTTTGAAGGGCTTTAGTCCTAGTGGAAATCATATCAGGTCTTATTTAACAAACAGACCAGCACACCAAGTTAAAACTTGACACATTCTGGCCAAGGACCAGACACTTCCCATTGCAAGAAAGGAGAGTCTCTCCAGACCACTGACCTGAAGGATAAAACAACAAAAATACAACAGCAGAGTGCATGCAGTGCACACAAGATGCATTCCCTGAAACTCCAGGCACTGGACAATATATGACCTTTTCTTTATAAGGTGAATATTCTCAGGAGCAAGAAACATAGTGAGCTTTTCTAACAAGGAGAAGAAGGTAGATACTTAGACAAAGTGGTAAGACAGAGGAATTCATTCCAAATGAAAGAATAACAAAAGGTCATGGCCCGGTCTCTAAGTGAGAGAGATTTAAGTAACATGTCTTATGGAAAATATAAAACAACAATCGTAAATATACTCACTGGGCTTGAGAAAAGAATGGAAGACTTCAGAGAGGCTCTTACCACAGAGACAAAAACATTAAAAAAAGAATCACTCAGAAATAAAATATGTAGTAACTGAAATTGGAAACAGGCTTGATGCAATTAGCACAAGGAAGAGGAAGAGGAATAAATAAGTGATATAGGAGACAAAGTAATAGAAAATGGTGACCAAAAGAGGGAAAGAAGAATTATGGAGCGGGAGAATAGACTTAGGGAATTCAGTGACTCCATCAAATACAATATTTATATCATATGAGTCCCAGAAGAAGATGGAAGAGAAAAAGCAGCAGAAATTATTTGAGGAAATAATAGCTGAAAAATCCCTAATCTGGGAACAGAAATAGATATTCAGATATAGGAGGCACAGTGAACTCCTATCAAAACCAACAAAAGCAGACCAACACAAAGACATGTTATAATTAAGTTTGCAAAAATATAACAATAAAGAAAAAGATCTTAAAAGCAGCAAGACAAAAGAAGTCTCTAACTTACTAGGAAAGACCTATAGGCTAGCTGCAGATCTCACAACAGAAATTTGGCAAGCCAAAAGAGAGTAGCATGAATGGTGCTGACTGAGAAAAATCTGCAGCCAAGGCTGAAGCAAGACTATCATTCAGAATAGAAGGAGAGATAAAGTGTCCCAGACAAACAAAAACTAAAAGAGTTTGTGGCCAGTAAATAGCCCTACAAGAAATATTAAAAGGGACTTGGAGTGGAAAGGAAAGACCACAACTGACAAATCTGAGAAGAGAACAGAGAAAAATCTCCACAAAAAATGACAAGAAATAAAATGGCATTGAATATCTATCTGTTAATAACTCTAAATATAACTGAACTAAAAGCGCCAGTCAAAAGGCATAGGGTGTCAGAATGGATAAAAACAAGACCCATCCATGTACTAACTACTAGAGATTCATTGCAGACCTAAAGACACCTGCAGTTGGAAAGTCAGGCATTGGAGAAATATTTAACATGCAAATAGATGTCAAAAGAAAGCCAGAGTAGTAATACCTTTATCAGACAAAATAGACTTAAACCAAAGATGATAACAAGTGATGAAGAAGGACACTATATTATTATAAAGGAAACAATCCAACAAAAAGATCTAATAATTGTAAATATTTATGCACCCAAATGGTAACACCAAATATAGAAAATAATCAATAACAAACATAAAGGAACTCATTGATAATAATACAATAATAGGAGGTTATAACATCCATTTACATCATTTAAAGATTTACAGATTATCTAAATAGAAAATCAACAAGAAACAATGGTTTTGAATGACACACTGAACCAGATGGACTTAACAGATATATTCAGAACATTCCATCCTAAAACACAATGCACATTTTTTTCGAATGTACATAGATGTTCTCCAGAATAGATCATATACTAGGTCACAAATCAGGCCTCAAGAAATGCACAATGATTGAGATTACATCATATTTACTGACTATAATTGTATGAAACTTGAAGTCAGTCACAAGAAAAAATTTGGAAAGAACACAAATATATAGAGATTAAACAATGTGCTACCAAACAATGAATGGTTCAACCAGGAAATTAAAGAATAAATTAAAAAATATAAGGACACAAATGAAAATGAAAGCACAATGTTCCAATACCATTGAGAGGCAGCAAAATTGGTCCTAAGAGGAAATACATAGCAATACTGGCCTACCTATAAACAACCTAAACTTACACCTACAGGAGCTAAATAAAGAACACCAAATGAAGCCTAACACCAACAGAAGAGAACTAATAAAGATTAAAGCAGAAATAAATGATATCGAAACTGAAAAACTAATATATCAGGTCAATGAAAACAGGGGCTGTTTCCTTGAAAAAAAAATTAATAAAATTGATAAACCCCTAGCCAGACTTATCAGAAAGAGTAGGCAGAACCCGAGTAAATAAAATCACAAATAAAAGAAGAGAAATAACCAACACCACAGAAATACAATTATAAGCGAATATTATATAAAACTATATGCCAATATATTGGACTACCTGGAAGAAATGGATAATGCCTAAAAACATATAAACTACCAAAACTGAAACAGGAAAAAAATAGAAAACTTGAACAGACTGATACCCAGCAAAGAAGCAAAGATACTGAATCAGTAATCAAAAAATTCCCACCAAACAAAAAAAGTCTTCACAGGTGAATTCTACCAAACAATTAATGAAGAGTTAATACCTATTCTTCTCAAACTATTCCAAAAAACAGAAATGGAAGGAAGACTTAAAATTCATTCTAGGAGGCCAGCATTTCCCTAATACCAAAACTAGATAAAGACTCCACTAAGAAAAAGAACTACAGGCCAACATAGCTGAAGACCATGGATGTAAAAATGCTCATTTAGCATAACAAATCCAACACTACATTAAAAGAATCATTCACTATGACCAAGTGCGTGGTGCTGGGCTGCAAAGGGCAGTTTAATATTCACAAATCAATCAACGTGATACACCACATTTATAAAAGAAAGTATAAGAATGAGGTGATCCCTTCAACAAGTGTAGAAAAAAACATTAGACAAAGTACAATATCCATTCATGATGAAAGCCCTCAGCAATGTAGGTTTGAAGGGACTGTACCTCAATATAATAAAGGCAATATATGAAAAATCCACAGCTAATATCATACTCAATGGAGAAAAACAGAGGTTTTTCCCTTCACTGTCAGGAAGAAGACAGGGATATCCATTCTTACCACTACTATTTAACATATTACTAGAAGTTTTAGCCATAACAATCAGTCAACCAAAATAATAAAAGACATCCAAATTGGCAAAGAAAGAAGTCAAACTTCTACAAACTTCTACAAACTTCTACTTCTACAAACTTCATTTGTAGATGACATGATACTCTCTATAGAAAACCCAAAGACTCCACTAAAAAATTGCAAAAACTACTACATGAATTCACTAAAGTTGGAGGATACAAAATCAATGTACAGAAATCTGTTGCATTTCTATACACCAGTAATGAAGTAACAGAAAGAGAAATCAAGGAATCAACCCCATTTACCACTGCGCCAAAAATCATAGTATACCAAGGAATAAATAACCAAAGAAGTAAAAAATTTGTACTCTGAAAAACCATAAAACACTGATGAAAGAAGTTGAAGATGACACAAAGAAATGGGAACACATTGCTTATTCATGGATTGGAAGAACAAACATTGTTAATACGTCTATATTACCTAAAGCAAAGTACACATTTAATGCAATCCCTATCAAAATACCAACAACATATTTCACAGAGCTGGGATCCACAACCCCAAAATTTGTATGGAACCACAAAAGACCCTGAAAAGCCAAAGCAAATTTGAAAAAGAAAAGTAAAACTGGAAGCATCACAATCCAGACTTTAAGTTATATTACAAAGCTGTAGTGATCAAAACAGTATGGTACTGACACAAAAATTGACACATAGGTCAATTGAACAGAATTGAAAACCCAGAAATGAACCCACAACTACATGATCAATTAATCTTCAACAAAGCAGAAAAGAATATCCAACAGGAAAAACACAGTCTGTTCAACAAATTGTGTTGGGAAAACTGGACAGCAACAGGTAAAGGAATGAAACTTTCTTACACCTTAAACAAAAATAAATTCAGAGTGGCCTAAATGGGAGGAGACTAGAAACCTTAAAAATCCTACAGAAGAACACAGGCAATAATCTCTTTGACATCAGCCATAGCAAGTTCTTACCAGATATATCTCCTGGGTGAGGAAAACAAAAGCAAAAATCAATTATTGGGATTTCATCATAATAAAAAGCTTCTGCAGAGCAAAGGAAACAATTGCCAAAACTAAAAGGCAAAACTAAAAGGCCAAAACTAGTAGGAATGGGAGAAGATATTTGCAAGTGACATATCGGATAAAGGGTTAGTGTCCAAGACACACTCAACCTCACTCATCATCAGGGAAAACAAATACAATTAAATGTCACCTCACACCAACGATAATGGCTAAAATCAACAATATAAGAAACAACAGGTGTTGGTGAGGATGCAGAGAAAGGGAACCCTCTTGCATTGTTGGTGGGAATAACAAACTGGTACGGCAGTATGGTAAGCAGTATGGAAGTTTACCAGAAAAGTAAAAATACAATCCAGCAATTGCACTACTAGATATGTACCCAAAGAATACAAAAATACTAATTAAAAGGGTAGATATGCCCCAATGTTTATAACAGTTATCTACAATAGCCAAATTATGGAAACAGCCCATGTCCATTGGCTGATGAATGGCTAAATAATGGTGGTACATGTATACAGTGAAATATTACTAAGCCATAAAAAATAATGAAATCTTGCCATGTGTAACGATGACATGGATGAAAGCAGAGAGAATTATGCTAAGTGAAATAAGTCATAGAAAGACAAATGCCATATGATTTCACTTGTATGTGGAATATAAGAAACAAAACAAACAAAGTGAAAAAAAAGAGGATGGCAAACCAAGAAACAGAATCTTAACTATAGAGAACAAACTAGTGGTTACCAGAAGGAGGTGGGGGGATGGGTGAAATACATGATGGATATTAAGGACTGTATTCATTGAGATGAGCATTGGTGATATATGGAATTGTTGAATCACTATATTCTACACCTGAAACTAATATAACACTGTATGTTAACTAATTAGAATTTAAATAAACACTAATTAATAATAATAATAAAAAAATACATCTTTTTGTGTTTTTGTTTGGTTTCATCTTATTTGGAACTCTGATTTCTGGACCTCGATGTCTTGTTTCCTTCCCCAAGTTAGGGTAATTTTCACCCATTACTTCTTCAAATAGATTTTCAGTCCACTTCTCTCTTTGCCTTCTGAGTCCCCTAGACTGCAAATGTTAGCATGCCTGATGTGTTCCCAGTGGTCTCTTAAAATAGTCTCATTTTTTAAATTATTTTTTCTGATTGGGTAATTTCCACTACCCCGTCTTCCATGTCACTGATTTTTCTTTGGCATCATCTAACATAGTGTTGATTCTCTCTAAGGTATGTTTCATTTTAGTTTTCGTACTCTTCAATCTCATTGGTTCTTTATGTATTTGTTGAATTTATCACTATGTTCATCTATTTTTTCCTGAGTTTGGTGAGCATCTGTATAACCATTACTATGAACTCTATTTAGTAGGTTGCTCTCTCCATTTTGTTCTTTTCCTAAGGTTTTGTCTTGTTGTTTTATATGAAGCATATTCTTCTGTCTCCTTATTTTGCCTCTTTGTGTTTGTGTCTGTGTATTGTAAATTAGTTACATCTCCCAGTTTTGAAAAAGTGGCTTAATATAGATGTCCTATGATGTGCAGTAACCCAAATGCCCCTGGTTACCCAAGCAAGATGTTCAGGGCATGTCCCCTACATGCATTATTCTGTTGCAGCTGGGCTGCAATTGATATAGATTCCTTGGTGTGAGGGACTGTCCACCTCTGCAGCTACCACAGGTTCCAGCCATGACTGTTGTAGGCATACTGGTGAGTAGGGCTGGCCCCTTCACCATATGGCTGAGAGATCTGGCCACAAATTCTGTGAAATCAGTGCTGTTCAGTATTGACCTCTGGCACAGCTGTCTGGGAGGCCCAGATGCAACAGCAGTGGGCAGGCTGATAGGTGGGGCAGACCTCCAGTTTGACTATGAGACCTGGCTGAGGCTGTCACAGGCACTCTAGTGTGTAAGCTGGCCTCCAGGTCCACTGCTAACAGTCCAAACACCCTTGTTTCTAAAAACTAAATTACAAAACTTCCCCTCTCTACATCTTTTTTTTTTTTTTGATAGAACTATGTTCATCCTCTTTCTTTCTGCCCTCCACATATTGCTCCAACATTTTTGAATCAGCACTGATTATTTTCCATTTGGTCCTTCTTGTTGTTTTTAGTGTCAATAATATTAATAATACTTTTTGGTGATTTAAACACGTACTATTTTTTTTCTCTTTCTGGCTAATAAAAATTCATTTTTAATTTTATAGTCCACTGCAAAGACAACTAAATATTAAAAGGGTTTTTGGGAGGGAGGAGGGGTGGACATTGCTGGGTTGAAAAAGTTCTAGTTAACCTTATTTCACAGAAATCTTAGAAAACAAAAGGAGACAGCAAGAGATTTATTATCTAGAAATTTATTCCGAAGGTCAAGATTATACACACTGTTCTAAGTGTATCTTTATTTTTAGGGCACGTGAGACTTTCCTATATCATGTTGTTTATATTAATTGTTAGGATTACTTAATTTTATGGACAATGTCCTTTATATGATTGAATTTTTAAAAATAACTTATAAGGTTTTAGAGCAATTATGGCATGGCATGGTTAGAATTTTTTTTATCCATAACACAGGAGCCTGTGATTTGCCTGTTGCCCTGCTAACAAGATAAGTCATCAAATAAATGTCAATGTGGCTCATAGCTGGTACTTCACTTCTGCCAAACCTCTCCAAATGTCTCTAGTGGTCCATGCTACCCTGAACTATGCAAGGAAGGGATTATGGAAAATACAATTCCAGCTGATTTAGGTTGACATAATACAAATACACAGTAGAATTTATCCATTTTTATTATTAAATAAAAATACATACTTCTCATTCTGAGAGGATTATACACATCCTTGCCAATTTTTCACAAAAGGAATAAAAATTATTTCATGGATCTTGAATGCTGTATATTCCACAAATGGTCACTGTGAGAAGCATGAGTGTTCCCAAGTCACAGAACAGCTAAAGAGATAAGTAAACTTGGGAAAGATCACACAGATCACATATTCAATTTTACCATCTCTGTTGTATTATTAAGGAAACAGGTCCAGTGAGATTAAGTGAGTTGAACACAATTCCACAACTTTTTCAGTCACGAGCCAGAACTAGATGCCACTTCTCATTTATACCAGTCCAGTGTTTTTATATGTGCCTCATAAGTTTTTTAGAATTCATGCATCACAAATATAAAAATAACAGTATTGTTATTATTATTATTATTATTTGGTGTTGTTATTATAATTTATACTGACATTTTTTGTTTCCCTTCATTGGGTGAAAAGCAAAGGTTTTTAAGGTTTAAAGTTTAAGAATTTTAAAGTTCTCTACACTGTCTTTCCAAATGTGACTTGATATTTTTATTTTCCTCTATAATAATTTCTTTCTCAATATTTCACCACTTTTTGTCTCATTTTTTTAACTTGCAAAACTGCTTGAATTTATCAATTGGATTGATAAATGTTTCTGTTTTGAAATTCATACAGCAAATGAATTATGTCAATAAAAGCAGCATGGTTTCTTATTTATCTGCAGAGTGTCTACCTTCTGCCTTGGATTTAAGTTCAGCTTTATATTGCTGTAGGCATAAAATTATATTGGAAAGGGAAGCACACATTAATTAAATCTGATCTAAAGTCATTCCCCTGCACAGATTATTTCTGCACTGACAGTGTTTTCTCCCATATAAGCTGTGTCACCATCCTTGTTCAATGTACTCTTGACTGAAGTACTAAGCATGGTAATTAGTACAGAGAGACACAAATGCGTGAGCAAATATGATAACATCCAGAAGACAAAATAAATCCTATTTATAAGACGGAATATAACCAATATGTTCTTATAATAACATAAGGAAAATCTCACTAACGTTTTCTGTGTTCAGATCCATTCTTATTCTTCTCTACTGATATTTAAAACTTAGTTATGTTGTGCTATGATTGCGAAGGTGAAATGAATAGATTAGGAGTTGCACAGCTGTTTATGGTTTTGGTTTATAGCTCTGGGACATCCCATTCTGGAGACATTCCGTTCCAGCTCATTTTAGCAGTAATTAGAAGTACCCCTATAATGAGGTACTTGCTGGTGGAAACAACTTCATTAGTTTGGGTGATTTTATTGGTTTCCTTTAGGGTGAGGAACTAGCACTAAGAGTTGTAATTTAATAGGAAAATTACTGAAGCAAGAAAGATTCCACTGAATCTTAAATGAGGCATTAGACAGAAGTTTCCTTTCCAAATAATAAAATATAAGAGAACCAGGTTTACCTCAAAAATTCTTATATAAATGATACAAATTAGCATGAAAGAGCCATTTTGGCTAAATGTTTAAATATTGCTTAAATAAAACATTAAATATACATTCCAAAAAACAGGTAAAATTGGCAAAAATTGGTCCATTTCAAGCATTCTTCTTCACAATTTAAAAAATGAGGTAAAACCAACATAGTTGGCCTTTGGAAAATCTGTCTTCCTTTAGATAAAACAGTTAATTCACTTGTCTAAGCCTGCTCTTTTTTCTTGTTTCTATTCTTTTATTTCCCTTTTTTCCACTCACATATCAGCTCCCTAAGTAGCGACACTTTCTTTGTCACTAAAAGGATTAATGGGTCAATATTATCACTTTCAGTACACACATAATTCTCTATCTGCAAAACATATTATAATCATTTAGGAATTTTTCCTCCCACTTCCAATGCAGTGTGGCTCAGCATTACTTTCAGTATTTTATAGATGTCAAAATAGGCCCAGAGAGGAACTTACACAAGATCTCAAAGCAAATTAGTAATCTGAGAAATAACCTTCTATCCTTTTCTTGAAGGCTACATCATGACACCACCATCATTTGGACACAATCCTCTTTTATTATAATAGAATGTTTTCAAACTTGAAAATGTGTGGCCTAGGGTCTAAAAAATAGAAGCAAATATAGGAGACTGTTTATATTTTGGCTTCAAACCATTCCTCCAGGTATAAGATGATAATCCTCTATCAAAGGTGTGTGTATATATATATATATATATATATTTATATTTATATATAATATTATATTACCTATAATACATAATAAACATACATAATACAGATAAGACATTATACACACACACACACACACACACACACATATATATATATATAAAGAATACGTTAAGAGAACTCAGTGACATCATTAAGCATAACATTCACATCATAGGATCCTAGAAGGAGAAAGGAGAGAAATGGGGCAAAAATTTATTTGAAGAAATAACAGCTGAAACTTTTCCTAATATGTGGAAAAAAGTAGACACCCGGATCCATGAGGTACAGATACCCCACCCCCCAAAAGAAATCAACACAAGGAGCTCCGACAAAGACAGATAATTAAAATGATAAAAACCAATGATAAAGAGAGAATTTTTAAAGCAGTAAGAGAAAAGAAAACAGCTACATACAAGGGAAACCTCATATGCCTATCAGCTGATTTTTCAGCAGAAACTTTGTAGGACAGAAGAAAGTGTCCTGAGATATTCAAAGTCCTTAAAGGAAAAATGTACAATCAAGAAAACTCTATCCAGCAAAGCTATCATTGGGGAATAGAAGGAAATACATAGAATTTCTCAGAAAAACAAAAGGGAAAAGAGTTTATTACCACTAAACTATCCTTACAAGAAATTTTAGGGGAATTAATTGAATGGAAAGAAAAGGCCATAATTAGGAGTAAGCAAATTATGAAAGGAAAAAATTTCAAGGATAAATATGAACATAATAAAAGTAGGAGATTAGTTACTTATAAAACCAGTATGGATGTTAAAAAACAAAAGCAGTAAAATCAATTATATCCATAAAAAATCAGTAAATATACTCACAAAATTAAAAAATGTGATGTGTGACATCATTTACATAAAACATAAAGGTGACATAAAATTTTAATGATTTTTAGAATGGGCTCAACTTAAGCAACCATCAACTTAATATAGGCTCACACATGCATAAGATGTTATGTACAAACTGAATTATAACCACAAATCAAAAATCTGTAATAGATGCACAAAAAAAAGAAGAAAGAAGCATATAACCAAAAAAGATCATCAAACCACAAGTGAAGAAAGGACTGGAGAAGACCTACAAAAACAACTGTAAAACAAGTAACAAAGTTGCAATAAGTACATATTTATCAATAATTATTTTGAATATAAAAACTAAATGTGGAGGAGGAGACAAGATGGCAGAGAAGTAGGAGGTGCTGTTTCAACCTGTCCCCTAAAGTGAGCTGATTACCTACCAAAGAACTCTGATCACCCATGAAATCAGCCCGAGATTAGAATTATACACTTCTGGATCTCTACAGGGGCAGAAGACACCAGTGGACAGGTAAAGTGGAGTGGGAACATTGGACTGATATCAGAAGATAAACAAAAGGGGGAGGGAGTGACCAGAAGTGACCCATTGGAAAGTAATACCCCAATACGAGAGTGCCCTGTGATTGGGGGACCAGCATTAACTTAGAGTCTGGTTGAAATCACTCAAAAAGAGCAAAAGTTCTAAAGGGGAAATTGGTGGAATTGGGCGGTTAGGGACAGGGACTTAAGCCCACAGATCCAGGATGGCCATCACTGGCAGGGAACCAGAGAGCAGAGCAAAGAAGCCAGGTCTTAGTCCCTGAGCCACCAGCGCACCCGAGAGCATGTGGTTTGCAGCACCTGTGAGGATGAGGGAGCCTGCTGTGGATGCCAGCCAGCAGAACCACAGCCTTTTGCACTCTGCATGCGTGCTGCATGACCAGAGTCTGAGTTGTGCCCCACACCCTCCCCTAAAAGAGGTCCCTGCGGGTGCTAGCCAGCACTCTCTAAGACCCGGAGAGTCTGAGCACTCTCAGCCCCGGCCAGCGTGAAAATCTCAGTGCACTATCTCTGCTTGGGACCTCTCTGGTGATCTGGAGTTGCCCAGACAGTTGCGGCTAGGATTTCTCATGGTTTTGGGTACAAGAGAGAGTTCCTGTGACCACAGAGACCATGAGTGGGGACATACTCTGCCAGTGGCAGAGGGGGAATTTACGTGCTCTGGAGCACCCAGAGGGGAACACTGAGGCTTCTCTCTGAGACGGAGGTCTGGGTGCAGTTTGCCTTCCTCTAAACCTCCAAAAAAAACACCAAAAGCTGCCACGAGGAGAAAAAAACAAAGAAACAAAAAAAAACCTCCAGAGAACAAAGGCCTGAAATAAACGGTTTCCTCAGAGCCCAACCCCTTAATGGGGGCAGGAAGACTCAACTCTAGCAAGACTCCCTAAAAAACCATGCAGCAGGCCCCTCCCCCAGAAAGCCAGCCCAGAAAAACAAAACAAACAAACAAACCCAAGAGGACAACCACCACTACTTCATAGATACAACTTTATTTTTAATTCGTTCCCATTATTCTGGTTCTTTTCATTTTTTTAATATAAATTTTTAACTTATTTGCCATCAAAATGAGATGTTCAGTACATCAAATTCCATAATAACCTTTTAACCTGAACTTTTTTGATACATATACCTGTTTTTCTTTTGCTTTTCTATTTTTTATTTTTTTATTATTTTTTTAATATTCATATAGAGATAAGCTTCAAGATAATCCCCTTTCCCCCAATCAATGCTACAACTATATGCAAACCAGTTTTAATCCCCCTTTATCTTAGGAAAGTTGAGTCCTTTAACAAAGATATCAAGATACATCCAGGAAGAATCAAAATAATCTTCCTCACCCACACTGAGAATTTATAACCACCCTCTGATCTTTTTATTCTGTCAGTGTTTCTGTGTATTTGTTTTTGTTCTGGTAGTATATAAATCTTATGTGTAGGGCTCATTTTGACAGGGCTCTTTTTTTTAATTTATTTATTTTTCTCTTTTCATCTACTTTCATCGGTCTTTTTGTTTGTCTGTTTTTGTTTGTATACTTCATAAATCTTACCTTGGGGGCCCATTCAGCCTGGACCTTCTCTTTTATTTTATCTTTCTTTTTTTTTTCCTGTCTCTGTCTTTTTTCTTTTTTCTTTCTTTTTGGTGGGGACTCTGAATTGCTCAGAAGCATTCTATGGTGCATCTTGCCTGCACCACAGTTGATACATTCAGCTACACATCCATTCAGCCATCTCTCAACAAAATGACTAGGAGGAGGTATGCCCAACAGAAGAAAAATTCAGAGATTGGGCCCTCTCCATCAGAGCTATTGGATATGGACATAAACAGTATGTCTGAAAGGGAATTCAGGCTAACAATTATCAAGGCAATAGTTAGGTTGGAGAAAGCCTTTGATGACAAAATGGAATTTATTAGGGCAGAAGTGAAAGCCACCAGGGATGATGTTAACAATGCTCTCAGTGAGTTCCAATCTAATCTAAATTCTCTTTAAGCTAAAGTAACTGAGGCAGAAGATAGAATTAGTGATCTGGGGGACAAACAGAGAGAGAAAAAAGATCAGGAGGAAGCCTAGAACAAACAGCTTAAAAGCCATGAAAACAGAATTAGGAAAAAAAAAAAAACAGAATTAGGGAAATAAATGATGCCATGAAATGTTCCAACATCAGAATTATTGGAATCCCTGAGGGGGAAGAGAAAGAAAGAAAACTAGAAGATATAGTTGAACAAATTCTCCATGAAAATTTTCCCAATCTGGTGAATGGAACCAGTGTTAATGTACAAGAGGCAGAAGGGTCTCCCTCCAAGATCAGAGAATCTAGAAAGACCTCAAGACGCCTGATTGTGAAAATGAAGAATCATAATTCCCAGACAGGAGCTCTTTAAAGCAGCTAGGGGGGAGAAATTTCTTACGTACAGAGGAAAGCCCATCCGAAAAACATCAGACCTGCCCACAGAAACCTGGCAAGCCAGAAAGGGCTGGCAAGACATATTCAGGGCACTAAATGAGAAGGACATGCAGCCAAGAATACTTTATCCAGCAAGACTGACATTCAAAATGGATGGAGAGATAAAGAGCTTCCAGGACCAACAAGGTTTAAAAGAGTATGTGACCACCAAGCTGACACTGCAGGAAATATTAATGAGGGTTCTATAAAAGAGGAAAAATCCTAAGAATATCATTGAACAGAAATACGTGGAGACAATCTATAGAAACAAAAATTTCACAGGTAACACGATGTCAATAAAAACATATCTCTCAATAATCACTCTCAATGTCAATGGCCTAAGTGCACCCATAAAATGGCATAGGGTTTCAGATTGGATTAAAAACAACAGGACCCATCCATATGTTGTCTACAAGAGACCCAATTTGAACCTAAGGATACATCCAGACTGAAAGTGAACGGATGGAGAAGCATCTTTCATGTCAATGGGCCTCAAAAGAAGGCTGGGGTAGTGATTCTCATATCAGATAAATTAGATTTTAAACTAAAGACTGTAGTCAGAGATACAGAAGGACACTACATCATTCTTAAAGGAACTATACTCCAAGAAGATCTAACAATTGTAAATATTTATGCCCCCAATACGGGAGAAGTCAATTACATAAGAAAACTGTTGATGAAGATAAAGAGTCATATTGATATGAATACATTAATAGTAGGAGATCTTAATAAGCCCCTCTCAGTAATAGATCATCCAAGCAGAAAATCAATAAACAAACAAGAGCATAGAATGACACATTGGGCCAGATGGACCTCATAGATATATACAGAACATTCCACCTTAAAACAACAGAATACTCATTCTTCTTGAGTGCACATGGAACCTTCTCCAGAATAGACCACATACTGGGTCACAAATCAGGACTCAACTGTTACCAAAAGATTAAGATTATTCCCAGCATATTCTCAGATCACAATGCTATGAAACTGGAACTCAACCACAAGGAAAAGTTTGGAAAGAATTCAAACACCTGGAAGCTAAAGATAACCTTGCTTAAGAATGCTTGGATCAACCAGGAAATCAAAGAAGAACTTAAACAATTCATAGAAACCAATGAGAATGAAGACACTTCAGTCCAAAACCTATGGGATACAACAAAAGCGGTCCTAAGAGGGAAATAAATAGCCATCCAAGCCTCCCTCAATAAAATTGAAAAATCCAGAATACACCAGATCTCTTTACACCTTGAAGAACTGGGAAATCAACAACAAATTAAGCCAATGACACACACAAGAAGGGAAATGATCAAGATGAGAGCAGAGATCAATGAGATAGAAACTAGAGATACAGTAGAACACATCAATAAAACTAGAAGCTGGTTTTTTGAATCAATAAGATTGATAAACCATTGGCCAAACTAATCCAAAAGAAAAGAGAGAGGACCCAAATTAATAAAATTATGAATGAAAAGGGAGAGATCACAACTAACACCAAAGAAATAGAAACAATCATCAGAAATTTTTATCAATAGTTATATGCCAATAAGTTAAGCAACCTAGATGAAATGGATGCATTCCTGGAAAACTATAAATTTCCACAACTGAACCAAGAAGAAATTTACAAGCTGAATAGACCAAATTCTAGTAATGAGATTGAAACAGTGATTAAAAACCTCCCAAAAAACAAGAGCCCAGGACCCAACGGATTCCCTGGGGAATTCTGCCAAACATTCAAAGAAGAAATAACACCTATTTTCCTGAAGCTGTTTCAAAAAATTGAAGCAGAAGGAAAACTTCCAGATTCTTTTTATGAAGCCAACATTACCCTGATTCCCAAACTAGGTAAAGACCCCACCAAAAAGGAGAATTTCAGACCAATATCCCTGATGAATATGGATCCTAAGATTTTCAACAAGATCCTAGCTATAGGATCCAATAGCACATTAAAAAGATTATCCACCTGGACCAAGTGGGATTCCTCCCCGTATTTGAAGGATGGCTCAACATTAGCAAATCAATCAATGTGATAGAACAAATTAATAAGAGAAGAGAGAAGAACCACATGGTGCTCTCGATTGATGCAGGAAAAACATTTGACATAATCCAGCATCCATTCCTGATTAAAACACTTCAAAGTATAGGGATAGAGGGAACATTCCTCAACTTCATAAAATCTATCTATGAAAAACCCACAGCAAATATCATCCTCAATGGGAAAAAGCTCACAGCCTTCCCGTGGAGATCAGGAACATAACAAGGATGCTCACTCTCACCAATCTTGTTCAACATAGTATTAGAAGTCCTAGCAACAGCAATCAAACAACAAAGAGAAATAAAAGGTATTCAAATCAGCAATGAAGAAGTCAAACTCTCTCTCTTCACAGATGACATGATACTTTATATGGAAAACCCAAAAGAATCCACCCCCAAAATTATAGAACTCATACAGCAATTCAGCAATGTGGCAGGATACAAAATCAATCCACAGAAATCAGTTGCTTTCTTATACACTAACAACTAAAATACAGAAAGGGAAATTAGGGAATTGATTCCATTTTCTATAGCACCAAGAACCATAAGATACCTGGGAATAAACCTAACCAAAGAGGTAAAAGATCTGTACTCGAGGAACTACAGAACACTCATGAAAGAAATCGAAGAAGACACAAAAAGGTGGAAGACCATTCCATGCTCATGGATTGGAAATAAACATTGTTAAAATGTCTATACTGCCTAGAGCAATCTATACTTTCAATGCCATCCTGGTCAAAATTCCACCAGCATTTTTCAAAGAGCTGGAGCAAACAATCCTAAAATTTGTATGGAACCAGAAGAGACCCCAAATTGCTAAGGAAATGTTGAAAAAGAAAAACAAAGCTGGGGGCATCACGTTGCCTGATTTCAAGCTTTACTACAAAGCTGTGATCACCAAGACAGCATGGTACTGGCACAAAAACAGACACATAGACCAGTGGAACAGAGTAGAGAGCCCAGATATGGACCCTCAACTCTATGGTCAAATAATCTTCGACAAAGCAGGAAAAAATATACAGTGGAAAAAAGACAGTCTCTTCAATAAAAGTTGCATTAATTCATTTAATGAGCACCCTAGAATTTGCCAAGCACTTCACCAGGCACTGAAGAAAGAGAAAAGGAAAGGAACTTCTCTATGAAGATGACAGAACACACAGGAGCAGTGAATTGTGATTTAAAGGATGGATCCTAAAATGGCAAATAGCACATCACAGAGTGAGTGACAGCAAGTGGAAGCATCAACACTAGCTATACAGGGGTTCTCACAGCAGGATCAGAAGTCAAAGGCGCACACCTTTGCAATATGAGAGGCATGAGGGACATGGAAGATGGCATTTATTACTGCAAGGACTTTCCGCACAGAGATCTTGGAGCCACAGAGGAAACTGAGAAGGCTGAAGTTCCAGGAGACCACCGTTGTATGAGACCCTATTTCAATTCCAGCTTGGGAACAATAAAAACAGCTGTATTTATTTTAATTTACATTCAGAAAATACATTATTTCAAATTACTGACTTGAAGGAAAAGTGTTGAAGCATATTTCAGAGCAGGCTTTTTGGATAAAATGACAACAGAATAATTTTGTTTTATTCATAAACAGACAAGAGGAAACATGACATCAAGCTATTTTTTCCCCAGACATAGTGTGAGTTTGCTGTGTATGGATCCAGAGGCTCCTGTCTTAGATCCTACGTAATAATAGCTTTGTCACTGTCATAGTTATAATTGTCACGACTACTGACATTTTTTCCAAGTAGCAGATACTGTATTAAGTGTCTGACCTGTATATAGCTCATTAAACTCCAACCACATGAATATGTATTATTAATTCCCTTTAATGAAGGAATTCTGTGTCAGAATAACTTGTCTAAGATGAAGCAGCTAGTAAATGGGAAAGTCAAACTTTAAACTCAGGTGTAGTCTGATGCCAAAGCATCAGCATTAAAATGATTTATTACACATTTTCTAGATATATAATAAAAGCTTTGCTTGGATTTGGGTTATAATTAAGAGGTACTATGACTGAGGTATCAAATCAAGTTTTGTTCAAATCTGTAGAACATTTCAATGAGGAGAGGTGAGAGTTAATGTGCTCTCTAAATTTAACATCTGATATTAATAGAGATTTTTTTCACACTATTAAATGGAAATGAAGCTCATAGAATGAGAGTTATCTTTCATTGATCAAATAATGTGATGATTTACAGAGGTACCATCATAAGCCTTAGGGCACTATAAAAGCCCAGTTGATATAATATTGAACAGCTCACTTTGATAGGCTCAATAATAATAATTTCTGAGTCCCTTCATTGATAAAAGCTGCAAGAATAAATTGAAAGGGAACAAAACTTTAATATAATACAAAGAAAGTAAATAAATGCTGCTCAAATATATGTAATAAGGATTCTACAAAGCAGGATTTTGTTATCTGAATAGTAAGGCAATAGAAAAAAAGTTTTTAGAAAATGATCTTTGATCCTTGCTCAAAAGAAGGAAATGAAAGAAATCTGCCTGTTTCTTTTTGACAGATGTTCAAGTCTTGTTAAATATATGATAAATTTAATAATTTATGTCCAACATAAGAAGGTGCTGGTTTCAGTAGTAAAACCTTAGCCAATTTTACTCCAGCAGCAAAGACTTAACATATTTACTCAAAATATATTATGATTAAATTACAAAAAAATAAAAATAAACACACATCCTGGGGCGCCTGGGTGGCTCAGTGGGTTAAAGCCTCTGCCTTCGGCTCAGGTCATGATCCCGGGGTCCTGGGATCGAGCCCCGCATCGGGCTCTCTGCTCACCAGGGAGCCTGCTTCCCTTCCTCTCTCTCTGCCTGCCTCTCTGCCTATTTGTGATCTCTGTCTGTCAAATAAATAAATAAAATCTTTAAAAAAAAAAAAAATAAAAAATAAAATAAACACACATCCTAAATATTTAAAAGTTATAAGATGTCAGGAGTAACATATGCTCATAATTCTGTTGTTTACCATTTGTCCTCTTTCTAAAAAATAATCCTTTATAAATTTCCTTCGTTATATTTTTTAGTATAGGCACGTCTGTTCCTTGAACTTCTGAGATGGTTTTTTCCCCTTTTGCATTCAAATCAGCATATTTCCTGATTTTAATCCTTACCATTTTCTTCCTGGTGTTTCTCTCAAATCTGATAACTGTATATAGGAACACTCACCAATACCTTTATCTTCTTTTGCACGTTTTTTCATCAAAAAATTTTCTCAGTGCCATTTTTTCTGGGCAATCTGGATCAATTGCTCTACCATCTGTATCAGCTATCAAAAATTTTTTTTCTATATATTTTTTCTATTGTCTATGTATTTTCTTGACCTAAATAACTTAAAATCACTTTAAGGTGAAAATTTTTTTCTCATCACTACACTTTTTCCCACAAACCAGTTATCATAAACAACAAACAATAGTAAAACGGTTCTGATATTTATGCAACCATACTGTTTTAGGTTCATTATTTATAACCTTTTTTTTAATTATGTTATATTAGTCACCATACAATATGTCATTAGTTTTTGAGGTAGTATTCCATGATTCATTGTTTGCATGTAATACACAGTACTCCATGCAAACCGTGCCCTTCTTAATACCCATTACCAGGTTAACACATCCACCTGCCCACCTCCCCTCTGAAACCCTCAGTTTGTTTCCCAGAGTCCATAGTCTCTCATGGTTCTCTTCCCCCTCCAATTTCCCTCCCCCCCTTCATTTTTCCCTTCCTTCTCTTAATGTCCTGCATGCTATTCCTCATGCTCCACAAATAAGTGAAACTGTATGATAATTGACTTTCTCTGCTAGACTTATGTCACTTAGCATAAACTCCAGTCCCATTCATGTTAATGCAAAAGTTGGGTATTCATCCTTTCTGATGGCTAAGTAATATTTCATTGTGTATATGGACCACATCTTCTTTATCCATTCATCTGTTGAAGGACATCTTGGCTCTTTCCAGAGTTTGGCTATTGTGGACATTGCTGCTGTGAACATTGGGGTGTATATGGCCCTTCTTTTCAATACATCTGTGTCTTTGGGGTAAATACCCAGTAGTGCAAATATCTGGGTCATATAGTACTTCTATTTTTAATTTTTTTAGGAACCTCCACTTTGTTTTCCAAAGTGGCTGCCCCAATGTGCCTTCCTACCAACATACACCAACAGTGTAAGAGGGTTCCCCTTTCTCCAAAATTTCTCCAACATTTGTTGTTTCTTGCCTTGTCAATTTTTGCAATTCTAACTGGTGTAAGGTAGTATCTCAATGTGGTTTTGATTTGAATTTCCCTGATGGCTAATGATGATGAACATTTTTTCATGTGTCTGTTAGCCATTTGTATGTCTTCATTGGGGAAGTGTCTGCTCAGGTCTTCTGCCCATTTTTTTTTTTTTTACTTGCTTCTTGTCTCCCAGATGTTGAGTTTGAGAAATTGTTTATAGATCTTAGTTATCAACCCTTTATCTGTAGTGTCATTTGCAAATAATCTTCTCCCATTCTGTGAGTTGCCTTTTAGTTTTGTTGACTGTTTCCTTTGCTGTGCAGAAGCTTTTTATCTTGATTAAGTCCCCAAAGTTCATTTTTGCTTTTGTTTCCCTTGCCTTTGGAGACATGTCTTGAAAGAAGTTGCTGGGGCTGATGTTGAAGAGGTTACTGCTTATGTTCTCCTCTAGGATTTTGATGGATTCCTGTCTCACATTGAGGTCTTTCAGCCATTTTGAGTTTATCTTTGTGTATGGTGTAAGATAAGGGTCAAGTTTCATTCTTCCATAGCTGTCCAATTTTCCTAGCACCATTTATTGAAGAAACTGTCTTTTTTCCATTGGATATTTTTTCCTGCTTTGTCAAAGTTTATTTGACCATAGAGTTGAGAGTCCATATCTGGACTCTCTTTCTGTTCCATTGGTCTATGTATCAGTTTTTGTGCTGGTACCATGCTGTCTTGGTGATCACAGCTTTGTAGTATAGCTTGAAATCAGGAAGCATGATGCTCCTAGCTTTGTTTTTCTTTTTCAACATTTCCTTGGTGATTCAAGGTCTTCTCTGGTTCCATAAAAATTTTAGGATTGTTTGTTCCAGCATTTTGAAAAATGCTGTCAGTATTTTGATCAGGATGCTGTTGAAAGTATACATTGCTCTGGGCAGCATAGACATTTTAACAATGTTTGTTCTTCTGATCCATGAGCATGAATGTTTTTCCATATTTCTGTGTCTTCTTCAATTTCTTTCATAAGTGTTGTGTAGTTCCTAGAGTATAGAAGCTTTATCTCTTTGGTTAGGTTTACTCAAAGGTATCTTATGGGTTTTGGTGTTATCGTAAATGGAATTGATTTTCTAATGTCTCTTTCTACAGTTACATTGTTAGTGTATAGGAAAGCAACTGATTTCTGTGATTCTGATTGATTTTGTATCCTGCCACATTACTGAATTGCTGTATGAATTCTAGTAGTTTGGGGATGGAGTCTTTCGGATTATCCACATTAAGGATTAAGTCATCTGTGAAGAGTGAGAGAGTTTGTCTTCTTTGCCTATTTGAATACCTTTTCTTTTCTTTTTGTTGTCTGGTTTTCATTGCTAGGACTTCTAGTACTATGTTGAACAACAGTGGTGAGTGTGGGCATCCTTGCTATGTTCCTGATCTTAAGGTAAATGTTCTCAGCTTTTCCCCCATTGAGAATGATATTTGCTGTCGGTTTTTCATGGATGGATTTTATGAAGTTGAGAAATGTTCCCTCTATCTCTACACTCTAAAGAGTTTTAATCAGGAAAGGATGCTGTATTTTTCTGCATCAATTGAGAGGCCCATGTGGTCCTTCTCTCTTATTAATTAGTTCTATCATGTTGATTGATTTCCAAATGTTGAACCACCCTTGCATCCCAGGGATAAATCTCACCTGGTCGTGATGGATAATTCTTCTAATGTATTACTGTATCCAGTTAGCTAGGATATTTTTGAGAATTTTGGCATCCATATTCATCAGGGATGTTGGTATGGAATTCTCCCTTTTTATGAAGTCTTTGCCTGGTTTTGGAATCAAGATAACAATGGCCTGATGGAATAAGTCTGGAAGTTTTCCTTTGGTTTCTTCCTCCTTTCCTTTCTTTCCTTTTATTTTTTTTTAACAGCTTCAGGAGAATAGGTATTATTTCTTCTTTGAATTTTTAGTAGACTTCCCCAGAGAATCCATCAGGTCATAGACTTTTGTTTTGGGGGGAGATTTTTGATCACTGCTTCAATCAGCTCCAGTTCTTTAAGGTATAGAGTTTGTGTATTCGGGATTTTTCTACATTTTTAAGTGAGGCTTGGATGGTTATGTATTTTGCTTAGGACTGCTTTTGCCATATCCCATAGGTTTTGGACAAATGTGTTTTCATTCTCATTGGTTTCTATGAATTGTTGAAGTTCTTCTTTGATTTCCTGGTTGATTCAACATTCTGGAGCAGAATGATCTTTAGCTTCCAAGAGTTTGAATTTCTTCCAAATTTTTCTTGTGTTTGAGTTCCAATTTCAAAGCATTGTGTCTGAGAATATGCAGGGAATAATCTCAATCTTTTGGTATAAATTGAGACTTGATTTGTGACCCAGTATGTGGTCTATTCTGGAGAAAGTTCCATGTGCACCTGAGAAGAATGAATATTCTCTTGTTTTAGGGTGGAATGTTTTGTATATATCTATAAGGGTCCATTTGGTCCAGGGTGTCATTCAAAGCTCTTGTTTCTTTATTGATTTTCTGTTTAATCTATCTATTGCTGAGTATGGAGTTTTGAGAGCTCCTACTATTAACATATTCTTATCAATATATCTCTTTATTTTGATTAGCTGTTGGCTTGTATAGTTGGATGCTGCCATGTTGGGGGCATAGATATGTACAATTATTAGATCTTCTTGTTTGAGATACCCTATAAGAATGATATAGTGTCCTTCTGTATCTCTAACTACAGTCTTTTGCTTAAAATCTAATTTGTCTTATATGAGACTTCTTACCCAGCTTTCTTTTGAGGTCTGTTGGCATGAAACATGGTTCTTCATCCCTTCACCTTCAGTCTGGATATATCTTTGGGTTCAAAATGAGTGTCTTGTAGACAGTGTTTGGATGGGTCCTGTCCTTTTAGCCAATCTACTACCTTGTGCCATTTTATGGGAGCATTTAGGCTGTTCACATTGACAGTGATTATTGAAAGATATGATTTTACTGTCATCACGTTGCCTATGAAATCCTTGTTTCTGTAGATTGTCCTATAAATTTCTGTTCTATGTCATTCTTCAGATCTTTCTACTTTTATAGAACCTCCCCTGAAAATTTCTTGCAGGGCCACCTTAGTGTTCATGTATTCTTTCAGTTTCTGCCAGTCCTGGGATCTCCTTATCTCTCCATCCATTCTGAATGACAACCTTACCAGATGAAGAATTCTTGGCTGCATCTTATTCTCATTTAGTATCCGGAATATGTCTTTCCTCCCCTTTCTGGCTTGCCAGGTCTCTGTGGACAGGTTTGATGTTCCTCCCTCTATACATAAGGAATCTCTTCCCAACTTCCCTTACGATGGTTTCCTTGGTTCTAAGATTTGCAAGTTTTATTATTACATGCTGGTCTGTTCTCCTTGATCTAGGGAGGAGTCCTCTCTGTCTCTAGGACATGAATGCTTGCTTCATTCCCCAGATTAGGGAAGTTCTTGGCTATAATTTTGTCAAATTACCTTCTAGTCCTCTCTCTCTCTATCCTCCTCAGGGATCCCAATAATTCTGACATTGAAATATTTCATGGTGTCATTTATTTCTCTAATTCTGCTTTCATGGATTTTAAACTGTGTGTTCCAGGCCTCCTCCTGTTCCTTCTTTTCTATCAGTTTCTCCTCTAAATCTCTAATTTGTTCTGCCTCATTTACCCTAGCTATTAGAGTATCTAGATTAGATTGGATCTCATTGATAGCATTTTTAAGTTTCACCAGATCAGCTCTCATTTCTGTCCTTAGAGAATCCATGTTGCCATTAATGGCTTTCTCCATTCTAGTTATCATCTTCATAACTGTTACCCTGAAGTCTATTTTTGACATCTTGCTTATATCCATACCCATTAGTTCTGTGGCAGAGGTCACAGTCCCTGAGGGTTTTTGAGGGTTCTTTCTCCTAGTCATTCTGTTGAGGGGTGGTTGAAGGAATGTAGAGAGTCTAAATTATTGACCACAACCCAAAGCAAGATACACCTGTTTTATAGGGACCTTAGCATTGTCAGTCTCTTGTTTTCTAGATTGTTTTCTGGGGGAGGATCCTGCCATGTTGCTATTCAGGCAACCCCGTTTGGGCAGAGTTGCCCTGCCCCACTGTGGGGGGAGATGGGTTCAGTGATAACCAGTTTGGGGGGACTTTTGTTCTCTGACAGCTTTCCCTGACAGCTTTCTGTGTCTCTTCCAAGAGATAGATAAGAAGTGACCACATCCATCTTATTCCTTATGCTCCATAAGTAAGTGAAACCATATGATAATTGACTCTCTCTGCTTGACTTATTTCATTCAGCATAATTTCCTCCAGTCCCATCCATGTTGATACAAAAGTTAGGTATTCATCCTTTCTGATGGAGGCATAATATTCCATTGTATATATGGACCATATCTTCTTTATCCATTCGTTGGTTGAAGGGCATCTTGGCTCTTTCCACAGTTTGGTGACTGTGGCCATTGTTGCTATGAACATTGAGGTACAGGTGGCCCTTCTTTTCACTACATCTGTATCTTTGGGGTTTTAGAAGGAATGGGGTGAGGGGTTTAGTGAGCCTGGTGGTGAGTATTAAGGAGGGCACGTATTGCATGGAGCACTGAGTGTGATGAATAAATGAAGAATCTTGCAACACTGAAAAAAATAAAATAAAGTTTAAAAAAAATGAAGTGACCATATCCAGACCTCTGTCTCAGAACAGAGAGATCACAGTCTGTTCTTCAGTGAGGTCTCCAGGCCACATTGTCTTTGTTTCTGTCTATGCTACTAAAAACTGCAATATCCTGCATTGTGCACCCCACAGCAGCACTCCTAGCCCTCACTTCCAGGTCCAGGCACATCTATGCCCTATTTGCTTCTAAAACCACCAATCACCCCCAGATCACACACACACACACACACACACCCCTGCACCTCCAGGTTTCAGTCTGGGGGCTGCCCTAAAGACCTTTCCCCACCACTACCGGTCTGTAAGTCTGTGCCAGTCCCCAGTGCGGGAGGCTTTTGTGGTCCGGTGGCACAGGATCCCAGAGGATCCCTCCCTTGCCTTCCATTTATCTTCTGATATCTGCCTGCAGAATCACAGCTCCCCACTTCATACGTCAAGACCAAACACCTGAGATATTCTGTTTATAGAGATCCAGGTGTATCTTCTTACTTCACAGGCTTATTTTGTGGGTGTTCAGAATGGTCTCATAGATATGCAGCTGAATTCAGGGAACTAGTTAAAATAGGTCCCCTATCCTCTGTCATTGGTGCCTCTCATCATTTATAACCTTCAATAGTAATCAAAACTCACTCACTAACAAGTGAAGGAAACTGAGCTCAAACACTCTTAATAAAAAAAAAAAAATGTATTTTATTGTTTAACCAAGACACCCAGAGGTGGAACTGGCCTCAGGCAAATTTAGAACTAGAGATTAAAGGATGTCATAAGGCATATTCCTCTTGCTCTCATTCTCTTTCTCTCCCTTTCTCTGTCTTAAGCCTAGTTGCCTCTTTATGTTAGAAATATTTGCTTTGACTACAAATAGACTTCATTTATGAAGCTAATGAAGATGGCAGTTCCTCATTTTCAATAGCCAGCTTCCAACTTTAACAAAATTATACAGAGGTTTTTGTTTGTAGCTATTATCAATCTAATATCTATATACCAATACAAATACTAATGCCAAGGAAAGTCTTTTATACATTAGCTGGGTCAGTGACACATATTGGCTATTCACTATTCACTATCACCAAAGACAGGATATTATGATTCGCCAATTCTAGGATCCATGTCTGGTAAAGAGGGAGAACATACCACCTTAACTGACATCTCACTAGAAGGAACTTGTGCACACACCTGTGCCTCACATTTGATGGCTAAAGCTTGAGGAATGGGCCAAAGATTACTTGGCTTTCATAGCCAATAGGGCTTCTATTCATGTGTACCAGAGTAATGTAGCAAAAAGCAGTGGTTATTAACTAGCTACTTCTCCAGAGAGGAAACAAGAACATGCATTGTCCAGTCTTTCCCTAAAGAAAAACACTTTCCCTGGTTTATTTGCATATTTTTAAAGTTGCTGCCTGAGGGCAACAGTTCTAATCAACTTCAATCAAGGTGCTGACTGTAATCATCTTTGGGACAATGATGGGTCTTGGCACACTCTCAACTACTGGGAGCAACTAAAATCAAAGGAGGCAGTTTGGACAGTTATGAAGGTTAGAGAAACAATAAGGAGCATAAGCTGGGCTGACTGATGAGATCAGTCTGTCAAGACTGGGAGAAGCAGCTCTTTTATCTATTGCACAGAAACCAGCACAGAGAGTCAAGAATAATAAAGAAATGAATATGTTCAAAGCTGAAGAACCCAGCAAATATCCAGTATCCAAGCTTAATGAAATAGATTTAAGTGATATACCTGAAAGAGACATCAAAATAATGAAGATAAAGATACTCATCAAGTCAAGAGAACAATGTGTGAACAAAGCAAGATTTCAACAAAAAGACAGAAAACATAAAAAGCAACATACAGAAATCACAGTGCTGAAAAATACAATAACTAAAAAATTCCATAGAGGATTTGAACAACAAACTAGATAAAGTGAAAGAAAGGATCGGAGAACCTAAACATAGGGCAGCAGAATACATTAAGAGAAGCAAAAAGAAAAAAAAAAATGAAAGACTGAAGATAGCTTAAGGATTTATAGGACAATATTAAGTAGGTCAATATATACATTATAGAGTACCTAGAAGCAGAAGAGAGAGAGAAAAGAGCAGAAAACTTATTCAGAGAAATAATGGCTGAAAACTTCCCTAACCTGGGGAAAGAAACAGATATCCCAATCCAGGAAGTCCAAAAATTCCCAAATAAGAAGAATCCAAAGAGAAACATTAAAATTAAATTGTCAAAAATTAAAGAAATATAATAATTAAATTGTCCAAAGTCAAAGACAAGGAGAGAATTTTAAAAAATATTTTATTTATTTACTTGACAGAGAGATGGAGGCAGAGAACAAGTACACAGAGCAGCAGATAGAGGGAGAAGGACAAGCAGGCTCTCCACTGAGCAGGGAGCCCCAGGCGGGGCTTGATCCCAGGCCGCCAGAATCATGACCTGACCCGAAGGCAGCCACCTTAACCAATTGAGCCACCCAAGTGCCCCAACAAGGAGAGAATCTTAAAAGAAGAAAAAGAACAACCTATATATGGAAGGAAATTCCCACTGACCAGCAGATTTTTTAGTAGAAACGTTTCAAGCTAGAAGTAATGGCATGATAAATTCAAAGTACTTTAAAAAACAAAAAGAAAACAAAAACAAAAAACAAAAAAAACCTTTGCCAACCAAGAATACATTACTTAGAAAAGTTGTCCTTCAGATTTGAGAGTTTTCCAAATAAACAAAATCTGAAAGAAATCATTACCACTAGACCAGCCTAAAAAGAAATGTTAAAGAGGGCTTTTCAAGATGTAACAAAGGATGCTAGTTTAACAACAAGAAAATAAGAAGGTATAAAATTCACTTGTAAGGATAAATATACAGTTAAATTTAGATACTCTAATAGGTAATGGTGATGGGTAAATCACTTATAACTCTAGTATGAAGGGTAAAAGACAAAAGTATTAAAAATAATAATAATTAAAATAATGTGTTAGTGGATACTCAATGTAAAAAAGATGGAAATTGTGATATCAAAAATAAAATATGAGAGGGGGAGTGTAAAAATAAAGATCTTTTGTATGCATTCAAAGTTAAGCTGTTATTAAAATAAACTGTTATAAATATATTTTATGTAAGCCTCATGATAACCACAGGGCAAAAGCCTATAATAAATACACAAAAAATAAAGAAAAAGAGATCAAAGAATACCCATTACAGCCCCATTGAGTGACAAAGGAAAAGAAAAGGAGAGGAAGAAAGGAACATGAGAATTACTAAACAATTAGAAAAAAGATAAAGGCAATAGTAAATCCATACCTATCAATAAAAATGTAAATGGACTAAATTATGTTTTTAGTAAAACATAGAGTGGCTGATGGATTAAAAGAAGGCAAATCTGGGGAGCCTGAGTGGCTCAGTGGGTTAAGCCTCTGCTTTTGGCTTGGGTCATGATCTCAGGGTCCTGGGATCGAGCCCCGCGTCGGGCTTTCTGCTCAGCAGGGAGCCTGCTTCCACCTCTCTCTCTCTCTCTCTCTCTCTGCCTGCCTCTCTGCCGACTTCTGATCTCTCTCTCTGTCAAATAAATAAAAAATAAATCTTAAAAAAAAAGAAGGCAAATCTATATGCTGCCTATAAGAGACTCACTTAAGATTTACGTATACACAGAGATTGAAAGTAAAGAGATGGAAAAAGATATGTCATGTAAATAGAAACAAAAAGAGAGCAGAAGTAACTATACTTCAGCAAAAGAGAGCTTAAGCTAAAAACTAAAACCAGAGAAAAAGAAAGTCATTATATAATGATAAAGGACTTAATTCATCAAAGTTAAAATATTTTTAAGTATTTATGCACCCAACATAGGAACACCTAAATATATAAAACAAATATTGCTAGATCTGAAAGGGGAAACATACAGAAATACAATAATAACAGGGAACTTCAAACCCCACTTCCAACAGTGGATAGATCATCCAGACAGAAAGTCAATAAGGAAACAATGACAAGCAACACAGAAAAACAGATGGATTTAACAGATATATACAGAATATTTCAACCATCAGCAGAAAAATGCACATTTTTAAAGGGCACATGAAATATTCTGCAACATAGATTATTTGTTAGGCCATAAAACAAGTCTTAATAGATTTAAGAAGATTGAAATCCTATCAAGGTCTTATCTGACCACAATGGTGAGAAACCAGAAATCAGTTAGAAGAAGAAAATTAGAAAACTAAACTCACAAGTGCATGTAGATTAAATAACATGCTCCTGGAAAACCAATGGATTAAAAGGAAATCAAAAAAGAAATAAAAAAATAACTTGAGAAAATTAAAATGGAAACACCACATACCAAAACCTATGGAATATAGTAAAAGCAGTGCTAAGGCAGAATTATATGGATAAACAACAACATTAAGAAAAAAAATCAAACCCAAAGAAACAAGTTACCTTTATACCTCAAGGGACTAGGAAAATAAGGACAAACTAAGCCAAAATTTAGAAGAAAAGAAGAAATATCCAAGATCAAAGTGGAAATAAAAGGAACAGGCCAAAAAGATAGTAGAAAAGATCGATAAATCTGAAAGCTTTTTTTTTTTAATAAATTAGACAACTCTTCAACTAGACTCACAGAGAAAAAAGGGGAGAGAACCTAAATAAATAAAATCATAAATGAATTATGACCTTGAAAAAGAAAACCAAAACTGAAGACATCACAATTCCAGACTTCAAGTCATATTACAAAGCTACAATGATCAAGACAAAGCTATGGTATTGGCGCAAAAAATTGACACATGGATCAATTGAACAGAATAGAAAACCCAGAAATGAACCCACAACTACATGGTCAATTAATCTTCAACAAAGCAGAAAAGAAATCCAATGGGAAAAACACAGTCTGTTCTACAACGGATTTGAGAAAACTGGACAGCAACATCTAAAAGAATGAAACTTTCTTACACCTTAAACAAAAATAAATTCAGAGTGGATTAAAGACCTAAATGGGAGACTTGAAGCCTTAAAAATCCTACAGGAGAACACAGGCAGTAATCTCTTTGACATCAGCCATAGCAAGTTCTTACCAGATATGTCTCCTGGGTGAGGAAAACAAAAGCAAAAATCAATTATTGGAACTTCATCAAAATAAAAAGCTTCT
This sequence comes from Enhydra lutris kenyoni, assembly GCF_002288905.1. NCBI lineage: Eukaryota > Metazoa > Chordata > Mammalia > Carnivora > Mustelidae > Enhydra > Enhydra lutris. The sequence goes on from NW_019154121.1 coordinate 5,163,195, forward strand.
GCAGAGCAAAGGAAACAATCACCAAAACTAAAAGACAACTTGTGGAATGGGAGAAGATATTTTCAAGTGACATACCTGATAAAAAGTTAGTGTCCAAACTACTAAGAAGTTAAAAAATTCAACACCCCAAAAATTAATAATCCAATCTAAAATAATTGGCAGAAGATATGAATAGACATACAGACTGCCAACAGACACACTCAACCTCACTCATCATCAGGGAAAACAAATACAATGAAATGCCACCTCACCCCAGTCAGAATGGCTAAAATCAACAATACAAGAAAAACAGGTATTAGAGAGTGTGCAGAGGAAGGGAAACCCTCTTGCGTTGTTGGTGGGAATAGCATACTGGTGCAGCCACTCTGGAAAACAGTATGGAAGTTCACCAAAAAGTTAAAAGTAGGACTACCCTATGATGATGTTTATAGCAGCATGATTTACCATACCCAAATTATGGAAACAGCCCAAGTGTCCATTGGCTGATGAATAGAGAAGAGGTGGTATACCAATATACAATAGAAAATTACTTAGCCATAATAAAGAATGCAATCTTGCCATTTGTGATGACATTGTGGTGACAATATGGATAGAGGTAGAGAGTATTACAATAAACAAAGTAAGTCAGTTGGACAAAGACATATACCATATAATTTTACTCATATATGGAATTTTTTTTAAAGATTTTATTTATTTATTTGTCAGAGAGAGAGAGAGAGAGAGAGAGCGAGCACAGGCAGACAGAGTGGCAGGCAGAGGCAGAGGGAGAAGCAGGCACCCCACAGAATAAGGAGCCCGATGTGGGACTCGATCCCAGGACGCCGGGATCATGACCTGAGCCGAAGGCAGCGGCTTAACCAACTGAGCCACCCAGGCATCCCTCGTATATGGAATTTAAGAAATAAAACAAAAGGAGGGGGAGAGATGGGGCAAACCATGAAACAGACTCTTAACTATAGAGAATAAACTGATGGTTACCAGAGAGGAGGGGATGAACGGATGGGTGAAATAGGTGATGGAGATTAAAGAATGCACTTGTTATGATGAGCACAAGGTGATATATGGAATTGTTGAATTGATATATGAATCACTATATTGTACATCTAAAACTAGTATTAGACTATTTGTCAACTAACTGGAATTTAAATAAAAAATTTTTTAAAAAGAAAAAGAAATGAATTGAGACATTATAACTGATAGCACAGAAATACAAAGGATTATAGAAATTACTATGAACAATTATACACCCAAAATTGGACAACCTAGAATAATGTCTTAGAAACACTAGAAAGATACTAAGACTGAGGGGTGCCTGGGTGGCTCAGTAGGTTAAGCATCTACCTTCAGCTCATGTCAAGATCCCATGGTCCTAGGATCAAGTTCCATCTTGAGCTCCCTGCTCATTTGGGAGCCTGCTTCTCCCTCTTCTTCTGTTACTTCCCCTGCTTGTGCTCCATCTTTTCCTCTCTCTCTCTCTCTCTCAAATAAATAAATATAATCTTTAAAGAAATACTAAGATTGAATCAAAAAAAAATAAAAAGAAATCTGAACAGATTAATTACTAGTAAGGAGAGAGAATCAATAATCAAAAACTTCCCAACAAAGAAAAGTGATCAGACAACTTTACCAGTGAATTCTACCAAACATTTAAAGTACTAATACTGACCCTTTTCAAACTCTTCCCAAAAATAGAATAGGAGGGAACACCTCCAAACTTATTTTACAAAGCCAGCATCACCCTATTACTAAAGCCAGACAAAGACACTGCAAGAAAAGTATGGGCCAATATCCTGATGAACTAGATATAAAAGCTCCTCAACAGATATTTAAAAATCAAATTCAACAACATATTAAAAAGATAATATATGATGATCAAGTGAGATTTATCCCAGGGATGCATGGATGGTCCTACATCCACAAAATATTGTGATATACCACATTAACAAAAGCAACAATAAAAATAATATGATTGTCTTGATAAATGCAACAAAAGCATTTGACAAAATTTAATATCCATTCAGTATAAAAACTCCTAAAAACCTAGATATAGAAGGAATGTATCTTAACATAATAAAGACGTATATGACAAGCCTACAGCCGGCATTATACTCAATGGTGAAAAGCTGAAAGCTTTTCCTCTAAGATTAGGAATAAGATAAGGATGCTCACACTTACCACTTGTATATAACATAATAACTATAGTTATATAACTATACAAGTAGATAGTATATAACATCCTAGCCAGAGCAAGTAAACTGGAAAAACAAAAGGCATCCATATTAGAAAGGCAGAAGTAAAATTGTCTCTATTCGTAGACAGCATGATCTTATATATATAAAAAATGCTAAAGACTCCACCAAAATACTGTCAATGAAATTATAAGATATAAAATCCATATACAAAAATCAGTTATATTTCTATACACGAGCAATGAACTATCAGAAAGAGAAATTAAGAAAACTATTGCATTTATAAATGTCAAAAGCAATAAAATACTTAGAAATAAATTTAACCAAGGAGGAGGAAGATAGGTACACTGAAAACTATAAGACACTGATATTAGAAAATGAAGACGCAAATAAATGGGAAGATATTCCATGTTCATGGATCAGAAGAATTAATACTGTTAAATTTTCATACTACCCAAAGCAATCTACAGGTTCAATGAAATCCCTATCAAAATTGCAAAGACATTTTCACAGAAATAGATCAAACAATTCTAAAATTTGTATGAAACCATGTAAGGCCCCAAGTAAGCAAAGAAATCTTGAGAAAAAAATAATAATAAAGCTAGACACATCGTATTTCCTGATTTCAAACCATATTACAAAGTTACCGTAATGAAAAGAGTATAGTACTGGCATAAGAACAAGCAGATCAATGAAACAGAATCAAGAGCCCAGAAATCTAGGCATATATAGTGAATTAATTTGTGTCAAAGTTATTAATTAAAGCAAGAATATACAATGGGGAAAGGATAGTCTCTTCAATGAATGGTTTGGAGAATACTAAACAGTCACGTGAAATAGAATGAAACTAAGTCCCTACCTTATGCTATACACAAAAGTCAACTCAAAATGGATTAAATGCTTGAATATAAGACTTGAAACCATAAAACTCTTAGAGGAAAACATAGGGGATAAACCTCTTGACATTAGTCCTGGCAATGAATTTTTGGATTTGACACTAAAAGCAAAGGCAACAAAAGCAAAAGCAAATGAATGAGACTACATCAAATAAAAAGACTTCTGCACAACAATGAAAAGCATCAACAAAATGAAAAAGCATCCTACTGAATGAGAAAGAATATTTGCAAACCACCTATTCAATAAGAGGTTAATATTGAAAATATGTGAGTAACTCACACAGCTCAATAGCCATAAAGAACCAATAACCCATTTTCAAAATAGGCAAAGGATCTGAACATGGATTTTTCTGAAGAAGACATACAAATGGTCAACAGGTAAAAGAATGGATGTTTAACATCATTAATCACCAGGGAAATGCAAGTCAAAACAATAGCCAAGCTATGGAAAGAACTTAGATGTCCAACAACAGATGAATGGATAAAGAAGATGTGGTATAGGGCACCTGGGTGGCTCAGTTGGTTAAACGACTGCCTTTGGCTTGGGTCATGATCCCAGAGTCCCACACCAGGCTCCCAGCTCAACGGGGAGTCTACTTCTCCCGCTGACCTTCTCCCCTCTTATGCTCTCTCCCACTGTCTCTCTCTCAAATAAATAAAATTTTTTAAAAAGATGTGAGATATATATATATATACTATGCAGCCATCAAAAAAAAAAATCTTGCCATTTACAACAACATGGGTGGAATTAGAGGGTATTGTGCTAAGCAAAATAAGTCAATCAGAGAAAGACAATTATCATATGACCTCTCTGATATGAGGAATTTGAGAGCCAGGGTGGAAGGTTGTGGGGGAGTAGGGAGAGAAAAAAATGAAACAAGATGGGATCAGGAGGGAGACGAACCATAAGAGATTCTTAATCTCAGAAAACAAACCAAGGGTTTCTGGGGAGTGAAGAGGAAGGATGGGCTGGCTGGGTTATGGACACAGGGGAGGGTATCTACTATGGTGAGTGCTATGAATTGGGTAATATTGATGATTTACAGACCTGTACTCCTGAAGCAAATAACACATTATATTTTAATTTAAAAAAAAAGAAAGAAAGAAAGAAAAAAAGAAAACCCTCAAGAGAAGACATGTCATCAAGCCTATGTTTATATTGCATTCCATCTGGGACTTCTGAATATTGTTACATTAATCCTACCTTTAAAAATACTATATATAGTGTGATCTCAATTACATAAGAAAAAGAGGGATAGAAAAAAAGACTGTGATAACCTTTATACTTCATACTTTAAAATTAAATATTATTCTTAATAAAAAATAAATTAGAATTATTTAAAAAACTCAATGAGATATCACTTCACAACTTTTAGGTTATATATTATCAAAAAAAAAAAGAGATAACAAGTGCTGGTGAAGATGTGGAGAAAAGGGAACCCTTGTACACTGTCAGTGGTAATGTAAACTGGTACAGCCACTATGGAAAACAGTACAGCGGTTTCTCAAAAAATTAAAAATATAACTACTATATGATCTAGCCATCCCATTTCCTTTGACACCCAAAGGAAACAAAATAGGTATCTCAAAGAGTTATTTATACCACCATATCCACTGCAGTCTTATTCATAAAAGCCAAGACACAGAAACAAACTATCCATTAATGGGTGAATATCAAAAGAAAATATAGTGTATATATAATTGAAATATTATTTAGCCTTTAAAGAGAAGGAAATCCTGTCATTTGCAAGAATATGGATAACCCTAGAGGGCAGTATGCTTACGGGAATAACCAGGCAGAGAAAGCAAACGTTGTATGGTATGACTTATATGTGCAATGAAAAAAAAAAAAAAATCAAACTTAAGAACAAAGAGAATAGAGAAATAGGTTGCCACAGGCTGGGGAGTGAGGAACATAGGGAGAGACTTGTAAAAGTGGACAAGCTTTCAGTTATAAGATAAAGAAGTTCTGAGGCTCCAATGCATAACATTATGACTATAGTTGATAATGCTGTATTGCATAATTGAAATCTGATAAGTGAATAGAACTTGAATGTTCTCAACAATCAATCTATCCATCAATCAATAAAGTAACCAAATGAGGTGATGAAGATGTCAACTCAATGAAGGGAAATTCTTCATAATGTATATGCATATCAAATCATCACATTGTACACTTGGAATATCTTGCCACTTTATTTATCAATTATACCTCAATAAAGCTGAAAAAAATGAGTAAACAGAAAGGAAAAAGAAAGGAAAATTAAAGCAACTAAAGGGTGATAATCCAACTCTCACCCAATAGAACATCGAATCACTTACACATGTACTTCTTATTTCTTCCAAGTATGGTATCGGTTGAGAGAGACAGGGGTCAGGCAGATATCAAAAATAAATATTACTACCAATTAAAAAGAAATTAGATAATGAGATAATGCGGTTTTAGTTCTGAGTCAAAGACTTGCTATTATTACAACCTGAATTAAGCAGAATTGCCCCAAGAGTTCTTGCAAGTATAGGGCTCATATTTCTCATCATACCACAGGCTGAAAACAAATGAAAATAGATGCCCTCTAAGTTCAAGAAGATCCCATTGATCAAAGAAGAGAAGAAGATGAGTTATGCATGCCCAGTGTCTTCAGTCAATCTTATTTTAATTTGTTGACCCTTCTGCCTGTGGACAAAGAGAAGCCAGGAATACTTTTATCTTAATGACAGTTTCTCCATATAGAAATATGGAAGTAAGAAATAATTTTCCACATCTAACAATGAAAAATAGATGTTGCTTCTCCAAGAGCATCAATCTAAAATTAAATGACACCTGGAAAGCAGTAACAATTGTAAATTGTAAAAGAGAATATATCAGCCAGATAGGGTAAATTATTCTAGGGTAACAAATAACCTAAAAAAATCTCAATAGCTTAAAACAGCAGATTCCTCTGCATTTCCATCAGTGGTCACCTCAGAGGTTGTCTCCAATCCCTGTCATTCTCATGATTAGGAAGCTAGGAATTACCTTAAAGGTTGAATACCCATTGTTTTCCCAATTTAGGATTTATTACTCTAATAAAAGCCTGCTAAGATGTCCTAATCACCAGAACCTATAAGTATGTTCTCTTATACGACAAAAAAGAACTCTGCAGATGAAGTTAAGGCTAGAGGTATTAATATAGGGAGATTATCCTGGATTGTTTCAGTGAGCCCAATACTTACAACATAAACTATAAGATAATAATTTTGTGTTTTAAGCTGCAAAATTTATATACTTTGTTAGAGCAACAGTGAACAGTGAATACACCTTCTTAGTCATGAGTCCACCCTTGGACAACTACGATTTGCTGTAGAGACTGGTCAAGCCCAGATTATTGTGCATACCCCTACAGTCAGAGAGATGTAGATTATTATTGACAGTTCAATTAAAAGTACAAGGGATGGGGGAAGTGGGGAAGAAATGAAGCCCAGACAAAATAAGGGAATATTCCCCCTGCTTTGCTATGTTATGTTTCACTTAATCTATTAATATATTTTGCTACCACCTTCACAATAGTTTTTTGAAATATGGCCTCTCCTCATCACTACCAACTGATGGCTGCTCTGAGTTGATTAGCAGTATTTTTAGTATAAGCAGAGAAAGAATGACCAAAAGAGAGAAGATTGTTACCCATTACCTAATTTCTATCCTAGTTTAATATCCAAATGAATCTCCAATTTTTAAATATTTCATCTATTTTCAGAGATTACAGAATTAATAAGTGAACCAAAGCCTCAGAGTTAGACTCCTGTAGAGTCTTAAGTATCATATTAGTGAGGAAAACAGTGTTCCTATGCTAAATCCCTTGTCATAAATCAACTTTAACAATAGTCAAAATACACCCCTTCATACAGCAGTGTGAGCCACCCACTTGCTATGCCTCTTCCCTGGTGCACAGTTTCCACAAGGCCTGATACGGTGGTACCAATATAGCAGGAGCTCAGCAGACGCAGCAGATAAAGATAATGATGGTAATAATGATAAAAATCAAAATAGTCATATATGCCATATTGTTCCTTAGCTACAGCTCGCATTTCAAATTCTAAATAACGTTAAGTCTTGCCTCATTGGAAAAATATACAGTCATGTATTTCCAACTACAGAACTTTAAAAGAATTATCACTAGTGCAGAACTTTTTTTATGTTGTCATAAAGCTAAGAGAAGTCAATTAGGTCTAGTACTTCATTAATGGTTTCCACAAATCACATTTATAGCCAGCCCCATATCCGGTGTGATACGAGGAGATGCCATTTAGAAAGACAAGTTTTGACATCCTTGTATTATGGCATTGCAGAAACTGTGGGGTAATTAATTTTTACTTGTACTGTGATGAATCCAAGCAAAACTCTAAAAGCTATTTGGCCAATTACTGACTCTTTAGGGCAATGAAGCCTTTGCAGAAAGCTCGAGTTTATATTACTAGTATGATCAAAGCGTTAATGAAATTGCTGCATGGCAGAAACTACTGGACTATTAAGAGAAAACTACAAAAATAAATGAGTGCCTAGCTCTGAATCTACAAAAAATAGGAGCCTTCTTGTTTTCTTTGATTGTCTATTAATTTCTCATGATAGAGCCCCATGTGGCATTGCTCTGACAAATTTCACTGAAGCATGTTTTCTCTTCTACAAATTAGTAAAGCAAAGTCCTGCATGTGATCTTCCTAATGGGACTTTGTATCCCACTGTTCTTTATTATTATTTTAAGAGGAGTAGGTGTTTTCTCATTCTCAAGAGAAATGACTGGACTAGTTGGAGCTCTTTTATGGATATTGCAGTATATAACCCAATAGGTGTCAGGAAGAATTCATGCTGTGTTGCAGCTCCACAAGTACCCATCCACCACTAATACTTATATTGTGGTGCTGTAAAACTCAAAGCGGAATCTAAATGGTACAGCAAAGGAAGAATTTACTGAGACTTAACTTTCTATTCTTCCTGAATAAAACCATTATCAGCTCGGGTGTCCTATAACTCTTTAAAACAGGCATTCTTAACAGCTCAGCCCAGCAAGCCCAGCTCAATCAGTTATTTTCTTTCCTATACTTTCTTTGAGGAAATACAGTGGAAGTACCGATTAAGAATGCAAAACACAGGGCAAAGAGAATATGAACCCATAAACATGAATTAAATCATTAAAGTCTAGGTTTCTGTTGGCTCTACTTCCAAAGCAGATACAGGATTTCACCACCTGCCTGGATACACCCCAGGTGCAAGCCACCATCACCAATTACTAAGGATTATTTCAAATGCCTCCCAATTGATCGCATGCTTCTGCCCTGCTTCTAACCTTCAGTCATCTAATCTCCACAGAACAACTATAGTGATGCTGCTAAAACTTTCATGTCTTTCCTTTGCTCAAAACCATATGAGGCTCACCATTTCACTGGGATAAAAGGCCTGACTCCTTACAGTGATCTGCAAGACCCTACATAATCCCACCCTCCTTACCCCTCTACTGTGTCTCTTATCACTGTCCCCCTCCAGTCAATCCACACCTAACAGTCCGCAAAGCTATTTCTTGTATAGGCAGGTAAGCTTTTGCTTTACAGCACAGCCTTTCTTTTTCTCTGTAGGACTTTCATACATGCTTAATTCTCCCACTTACTCCACATACTTGTTCAAATATCATCCATTGAATAATGAGAGTTTCCCTGTGCACTGCATTGTATATTTCAAGTGCCTTCTCTACATTTTCTCTCTCTTCTCTGCCTTGGTTTTCTCCATAGCACTTATCACCATCTGTCATACTATATAATTACTTATTTACTTATTTATTTTTATTTTATTATCTCTATTCCCCCCCCCATTGCCCAACAATATAAGTTCTACAAAAGAAAGGATCTCTATTTTATTACTGATGTATCCAAAATAAATGCGTATAATCAACAAGGGGAAATCTATAGCTATAGCTCCTACATTTCTTAACAATAGAATTGCCTACATAGAACATAAAAGCAGCCAACATGAAAATTCAACATTCAGTGCATTTACTAATGCCTACAAATGTACCTGGCAATTTGAGGGTGCAATGATGAGAAGAGTGACTATGTTACCAGGCTTCAAGAAAATGCATTCAATGGGTTTATATTCTGGTTTGAAAACTTACTGAATTATTAAGGATTACGTCTTGTCATTGAAAAAGGTAAAAGAGAGTAAGATATATTTTCCCCTTCTTATAATCAGTCAAGGTTTTCTCCTATAGAGAATGGCTTTTGCATTACATAGTTAGAATTTGCCAGTCATCCAGGAAAAAAGTCTGCTCTATTGTTTGAGAACTAGAGTCTTATTCAGAAGAAGGAGAAAGAACCTGATTCTGAGAGTTGAAAAGAAAAGAAGAAATAGCCCCTGAGAAAATGGTGATTAGTAGACATCTGCACATTTCCACAAATAGTAGAGACATATGTTCTTATATTTAGTCACCAACATTAGGCTTCAGATGTTAGATATGGCTGATAATTAAGCACCAAAGTCCTAAGAATGAATGAAGTTCTATACAGCCCAATTATCAGGGAATGGAGAAGACTGCTTTAAGGAAGTGTCTTTAAACACACTTAAGCGATCAGTGTCCAGATGATGATAAAGAACCAGTCTCAATAATGGCATCACACAACAGATGGAGCAAAGTAACAACAAATACCGCCAAGGAATGAGAAATTTCTAATTTGCTTTATAAACACTCTGCTATGTGTCTCTGAATTCCAGAATGTTATGAAATCTAGGTAGTGAGAAACCATGTCCAAAAATAAATTTTAGATTAATTTTTTTTACCATGTTAGCAAATGGGGTCTCAGGGCCAAATTTAAATTAATTTAGAAGAGAAAAACTATTTTCTCTCTCTCTTGCCCTCAAAGATTGTAGAGAATTTTATACTTGCTATTGACTAAGACCTTACTCCAGATTACTAAAAATATTCCCATAGATTATGGCCAAACTATGGACTAACCATAACAACTATAATTTGAACTTATTAGTTTTTAACCCATTGCCAAGACCAAGTTCAAAAAATAATTCAAACAGATGAGAAATGATAGTAAATAACTTTTAACTTTAAGAATAACAATAATAAGAAACAACCATAAGAAGGCCATGCTAAGAGTCAGTTTAATCAGAAATTTTATGAATGTTTACTAACACTTCGAGGTAGATATATTTTGAGGACACAGTGTTCAAGAGGAAAAGAGAGCACACATATCACTGAAGATTATTTTTAAGGTCCTTTGTTCAGGCTCTGAATTTCTAAGAGAGAGCTTTGTCTTGAAGAGGTCAGTAGCAGATGTCATGGATATGGGAACACCATGACATCCTAAGCCTGATTATAAATTCAGTTAAAGTCTAATGTTCTAAGATAGTGTGTTACAAAAATGGCTTCTGCCTATGACAGAAACAACAAATTCCTGGAAAATGGTGGTGTTTGGGGGGTATGAAAAGCCAGTTCTAGAAGAGATCTTGAATCTTGAAGAGAGCCCATTACTCAGGTGCTACAGCAGTAACTCTTACACAAGGACAGGCAGCTGCTAACCTTTAGAAGCAGATTGCTTTAGTGACCCAGTCTTTAAGGGCATTTCAACTCTCATTGTGCCTGGCTGAATTATCTGAGCACTTTAGGACCAGCTTTGGCCATATCTAAAACCAGAAAGCAGTACAGGTTTGTTTCCTGAATACCTCCTTAAATGGAAATAAAAAATTATCTGCATTTAACTGAAGCTAAAAACTGATGCAGAGACCTCTGGCCACAAAACATTAAGAAGCACTTAGCCAGGGGAAGAAGGGATGTTGTGTTCAAGAACAATGATCCAGATTTTGCCAGCTACAGCAGATGGCAACTGAGCAAGGCAGTGAAAAACCATAGTTGCTCTGAACATCCTTCTGTAGGTCCCCTAAGAGCTCACTACAGAAGAGAGGCAATCCTGGTACCCCAACAAGTAATATTGTCTCTTAATCTGCTATTGATAGTGGGCCTGAAACACACACACACACACACACACACACACACACACGAATCAGAAGAGGAGACATGAACACAAAATGAAAGTAAAGAGCATTGCTCAGGTGCAAAAGTAAAACATATAAGAGATAACTACAACCACTATATGTTTATAAAAGCTAAAATATCTCTATGGTTTTGTGTACTCAAAAGAGAGCCCTAAATAAAGCTAAAATATATTTTGTGACTATTAATAAACCAGAGAGGGATGAAAGAACAAATTTGACCTGGTCCTACAAGAAATTGGCTTTTTGGCACAGCCTCACTCTTAAGTTTGACCCAGGAAATAGAAAGGGAAGGGCCTAAAGACTCACTCAATTTAGAAAAGTGCCAGTTTGAGATAAAGGCTCTCCCTCTCCATCAGTTAAAGGATCCATGGCAAGACAGCCCAGGTCAGATCCCAAGAATATAAGAAATGAGATTCCTAAATGCAAACAGCGGCTGAAGAGCTTGGACGAGGAGGATAAAAAGATCATAGCTATACACAGCATCTGAATTAATGTTCTTACTATTTTTAAGTCCAGGATTATGAAAAAGATCTCTCAAAACACGATCACGAAAAGATGTTTAACTTCGTTCATCGCCAGGGAATTCAAATCAAAACCACAATGAGATATCACCCCAAACCTGTCAAAATGGCTAAAATCAAAAAAGAAACAAGTGTTGGCAAGGGTGTAGAGAAAAAGGAACCCTCTTGCACCATTGGCGGGAAGGCAAACTGGTGCATCCACTGTGGAAAAAAGTATGGAGTTTCCCCAGAAAGTTATAAGTAGAACTACCCTATGATACAGTAATCACACGACTGGGTATTTACCCCCAAAATACAAAAACACTGATTCAAAGGGATTCATGAACCTCAATGTTTATAGCAGCATTATTTACAATAGTCAAATTATGGAAGCTGCCCAATTTTCCATTGATAGATGAATGGATAAAGAAGATATAATACACACACACACACACAGTGGAGTATTCAACCATAAGAAAGAATGAAATCTTGTCATTTGCAACAACATGGATAGATCTAGAGAGTATAATGCCAAGAAAAATAAATCAGTCAGAGAAAGACAAATACCATATTATTTCAATCATATGTGGAATTTAAGACACAAAACAAATGAGTACGGGCGGGGGGGATACAAATCAAGAAACAGACTCTTGACTATAGAGAACAAACTGATGGTTACCAGAGATGAGGTTGGTAGCAGGAAGAGTGAGACAGATGATGGGGATTAAGGGGTACACTTGATGTGATGAGCAACAGGTGATGTACAGAATTGTTGAATCACTGTATTTTACACATGAAACTAATATAATACTATATGTTAACTATTCTGGAATTAAAATAGAAAAACAAGTGCAATGAACTTATTTCACTTTATTTTTGTAGGTAATCTCATAAACCCAATTTTTAGAATACTCAGAAGGAATAGAAAGCATATTTGAGACACTGCTTTACTTACAAGAATAACTGCTTAGGGAAAGCAGATGAACAAGTACCTATGCCACATTTATAAAGAGAAAATTCATTTGGAAGACTATTTTTGAAGTGCAAAAATTTACTTGGGGAGAATTCAAAGGATCATTTATTTGGGCAATAATTTGTATTTTATTCTCCCCGCTATAAAGAGTCAAACACTGAATGGATTTGACCCTCACCTTTCTAAATAAGTGGCTACACCATGTGTTCAGAATCTAGGTTCCCTATCCCAAGGACCTAATGAGCATTATGTTATAGAATCAAATTCATGTGAAACAAATACCTTCTCCCCACAACCCCAGTTCCCACAATCAGAGTTTATTTGAGAGTTGGTGGCTCATCAAAAGGTGTTAATACAGAAATTAGTCCAAAGATATGGGGGGGGGAAATGACTCAAATTTGGAGGAAAGGGTTGAGCTTCTCCAGAACAATGAGGAAAGAGGTACTAGACTTCCAGAGAGTAAGGCAGAACCATACCTTATTTGTCGAGATGAGAGATCAACGTGGGATACTGGTGAGAGTTGTCCCATAAACACAAGACCTGGAGAGTGTTCTCTCATTTAAAAAAGTTATAATCCTGGAAAAGAGCTCTTGGAAGGAAACCTTCAAGTTAGCTCTGAGAAAGGCAAAGGACCAGGCTGGAGAGTGGTATTACATAAGATAAAGAAATTCTGGTACCTATGTAAAAATTGCAGACTAAGGACCAGGAACTTCCTTGAATTTCCAGACAACCACAATGGTAAGGCATCAGAAAAAAAGGAGGAAGGTCTTTAAAATTTCAGTGAGATAGAACTTCCCATTACCCAGGAATAAGAATTCAAAAACAGATTTCATTATTTGTTTCAGATAAAAGAAACTAAGATGACATTTCTTTCCCTAAGTTTTAAGAAACAAATTCCATCCAAAACATTATTGATAGATTCTCTAACTTCCTGTTTATTGTCTCATAACTGATTACTTAAGATTAGAACTGTCTCTCCCCATGGAACTAGCTAACCCCATAGAAAAATATTTCCTGTTCAGATAACAGAGACTTTACTTTCTTGCAAAACAACCCCAGTTGTAAATCATCCTATTTGTAACTGGCTTAACTCTCCCTAAAAGAGTTTAGATTTTTTTTTTTTTAATTTGACACACAGAGAGAGAGATCACAAGTAGGCGAAGAGGCAGGCAGAGAGAAAGGAGGAAGCAGGCTCCCCACTGAGCAGAGAGCCCGATGCGGGGCTCGATCCCAGGACCCTGGGATCACGACCTGAGCCGAAGGCAGAGGCTTTAACCCACTGAGCCACCCAGGCGCCCCCTAAAAGAGTTTTAAGACACTGCTTAGCCACTCTGATGTGGGGTGTTTCCTGTTATTTTAACAGCCCGAATAAAGCCAATCTCCTTTCTTATCCAGTTTTTGTGTTCAATGATTTGGTCGCATGACTTGTATTGGACTAGTCTTCATCTTCACCACCCAGGTGCTGAGGCTTCTTGAGCCTATTATGTTCCTTCCCTGACTGGCAATTCAGGAGTCCAATACTGAATACAGATTCTGATCCCTGTGCTTCAGATATTTGTACATGGCAGAAGAGTAAATGTTTGAATTTTATTTTTTAAGCATTATTTTTATTTGTTTTATTGCCAGTTTCTGTTCAACTTTTGTACTATAGGAAATTCTCAATCCTCTTCTTATCCCTTTCCAAAACCTCTGCTAATTAGATGTTCACCACTACAAGTAACAATTCAATTCTTTACTTTTGAAAATGGTTGGATTTTACTAAGGGCAGTTTAGAACTCCAGTGGTGTTACTGGGACACCTGAGAGGTCTCTAAACTTGTTCACCTGTGAGATGACCTTGAATCTTGGCTCTATCATGTCTTCTCACCAGTGGCAGTTTATTTTGTTTGATACAAGGCTAAAAAATGAGACAGTATCTCAAAGTGTACAATCCCTTAAGGATGCTTATCTCATCACCAATCCATTCCTCTTGCAAAACTTCCCAAACTGCTTCTTCACCCTGACCTTTCCATGGGCACCACCCCAGGTCTTCTTCCACCCACTACTCATTACTCCATGAATTACATTTTCCTTTTCCCTCAGTCCCTACTCCTCTTCATTATCTCCCCAGCTTCTGTGACAAAACCTTGCTCCCTAATTTCCCACTTTAACCTGCAGCCCTTTCCAACCTTTCCTGAAAGTTAATGACCTGCATTGCCCCCTAAGCCAATACTCTTGAAACTTTAGTCACACTCAGATTTATATACTGTTGTTACTTTCTGGACCTTCATAAGAATAAAGAAGAATTTACTAGTCAATTTAAGGACTCAGTACCCACATTCAGTCCCTGAAATATTCCAGCCCTCCAAGTAAAGAAGGCTATTGGCAGCTAGTTCAAGACTTAAAAGCAATGAATAGGGATGCCTGGGTGGCTCCGTCCTTAAGCCTCTGCCTTCGGCTCAGGTCCTGGGGTCCAGCCCTACATTGGGCTCCCTGCTCTGTGGGAAGCCTGCTTCTCCCTCTCCCACTCCTGCTTGTGTTCCCTCTCTTGCTGTGTCTCTCTCTGTCAAATAAATAAATAAAATCTTAAAAAAAAAAAAAAAACAGTAAATGAAAGAGATCCATGGTTTTCTAGTTGCTAATCCTAACACCATTCTGGCTTCTATTCAAACCAATACTGTTCATTTATAGTCACTGCCTTATATTCTGATTTTTTTTTTTCATCATACCTCTTCACCCCAACTCATATCTTTTTTGGGGTTCTATGAAAAAAAAAATAGTACACTTTATGCCTCAGGTGTTTACTGGACTTAGTTGTTTTGAAACCTAAATGCAAACCTGAGACATTTAACCTTATTCTGAAGCTCTGATCCAGTTTGTAGATGACCTTCTCTGCTCAACTAATTTTGACAGCTTGCTTGTCAACATCCAATATTTACTCCCAAGTTCTTGCCCACAAGGGACATAAGGGCTCTAAAGATAAATGCAATTATGCATTCCTCAAGTGTATTACCTAGGACATGGTATCTCTCCTGATGGGAATATTTATCACCTAAATGAATTAACACCATCATCAATTTCCCTATAATCAAGATTAAAATACAACCCAAGGGTTTATAGCATTAATTGGCTATTGCTGGAATTGGACTCCTGACTTTTCCACTATTGCCTTCCCTTTATACACCAGAACTAAGAGTCCATCTCTGAACATCTTGACTGGGACTCCCCTTCCATATCTGAATATCAAAACCTCACATCCTCTCTATCCTCTTCCTTCATGGCTGGGTTTCCCAATTACTCTTTGTCCTTTTACCTTTTATGCCCAAAGAGGAAAACGTGCTTTAAGGGTCTTCACCAAAAAACACAATGAAAGACAAAGACCTATTGTGCATTTTAGCCACACTTTACATACTACAGCTCAGGCTTTTCTGTTTGTCTGTACAAATACGCCACTGCTGCAGAATTAGTTAATGCCATTGCTGACGCAGTGCTGAGTTACTCACTCAATCTATATGTACTCCATGCAATTCAAACCCTGCCACTTACTGAGAACACTCAATACTTTTTTAAAGATTTTATTTACTTATTTACTTATTTTATTATGTTACATTAGTCACCATACAGTGCATCATTAATTTTTGATGTAGTGTTCCATGATTCACTGTTTGCATATAACACTTAGTGCTCCATGCAATCTATGCCCTCCTTAATACCCATCACCTGGCTCACCCATTCCCCCACTCCCATCCCTTCTACATTTTTCTGACTCTAGCTCATATCCTATGAAATCCTACTGTTTTCTCGCTCTCACATCATTATCCATCACAATCTAAACCTCAGTGCAACTAGTCTTCTTTCCCTCTTGAGGAACAATCTCATAGCTTCGTCACCATCATTTAGTCTATAATTGCTCCTCATCCAAACTTCACTGAAACTCCTCTCAAAGACCTTGATGTCATCTTCTTTATACATGTACTTAGCTCAGACTTAGAAATGGGAAATTTCAAACCAGGATATACTACCATATATTTTCAACAACCCATCAAATTCAAACCCTTACCTGAGGTTAACTCAGCCAAATTGTTAAACTCCAAGCCTGTACCAGTCTTGCATAGTAGCAAAAGATAAGAAAGCTGACATTTATACATGTAGAAGACATGCTTTTGATGTTGGACATGATTTGGATATGGTATAGAAACAAAGAGCGGTCACGAAAGTTGTAAAGACACCCACCAGAAATGGAAGTGAAATAACTAACCTATTAGAAATCTTAGTACTATCCAAGGAATTAACTATTCTCACAACTGAAGATCACACTAGTAGTCAGACTCTCAACAGTAAAGAAAAGGAGTTGACTGACATATATGCTACGACAGATGCTTCACAAGAAAATTTTCCTTCAACCATCTGCATATTTTCCCTTCATCAACCTCCTTTAGAGCAGAAACTTCTACTTAGAGAAGGTATTGGACAACTGCCAGTACCTGAGGATGAATATCTATGAGAACAAGCTGGATATCTTATTTTCTCAAATGAGCTTTAGAGATGGCCACTTGTCTTTCCTTGGTCTTGCCCAAAAGTTATCTAACAGCCTCAGCAAATCCCACAGTAAAGAAAATCTTAAAGATCTCTTCCCCAGATATTGGTGTGGACACCAACTCTTATATTGTGCAGGCAAACCTGATTTTTCCTAACAGCTAGGAAAACAATCCTGGTAAAAAATTAAAAGTAAGGCAAGGATAAGAGTCAGCCCCTTATAGACCCTTTTTCACTGGCAAATGAATGTTACTCAATACCCAAAGTCATATAGTTATGTACATGTCCTAACTATAGTCTGCATGTTTTCCCATAGTTAGAAGATTTTTCCCTACAAAGAGGCTACTGACACTACTGTAGCTAAGTTACTCCTAGAAAGAATTTTCCCCACTTGGGGAATACTTTTGTTCTTCTCGCAATAGAAAAGATCCCTTCCCTAGTAAGTTTATTCAAGATATTCAGAGATCTTGGGGGGCCTAGGTGGTTTAGTCAGTTAAGCATATGACTTCAGCTCACGTCATGACCTCAGGGTCCTGGGATCAAGCCTTGTGTCCACCTCTGTACTTAGTCCCTTTACCTCTTCCCCTGCTTTGCTCTCTCTCTGAAATAAATAAATAAGACCTTTAAAAAAAAGATATTCAGAGTTCTTCTACTTCACAAAAACTGCACTATTCTTACTACTCTCAAACCCTTAGAAAAATATAATGGGCCTAGAACTCTAAAACTTAAAGTATCAAACTCCCTAAGGAACCCAACCTGCCTTCATCCAAAATCTTAACTTTAGCCCTAATAATTCTTCAATCTCCCTACCCCTCCAAGTAAAATTTAACTATCTCCTTATGAAATAATTACAGCAGGCCAGTGAGGGTCTCTTATTCCTGTTGGACTTTAGGAGACTCTAATGTTTCAATATGATAGCTTTAAGTACTTACAAAGTATCACTAAATGCACTCATACTTATCACCAACAGAACAAATTGCCTTTCTCCAAATATACCCACCATAGCCTTGACATCATCTTCAGGTAAGACACCTTTTCTTTTGAAAGACACCACTAAAAGACCAGTCTTGAGCCCAGGTGGAAGAGACACTATCTGTCCTCCCAACCACCAAAATAAATGCGGAACTACAAGGAATACCACCTCAGGCTCATGTTTCATAATTTTTAAAATACAAGTTTTATTACAAATAGAAATCTACACCAATGAAAGACCTTAAACTGAAGTTCTTTCAAAACCTTCCAGAAGATGACAACATGAGGTACACTCTTTCCCAAGAAATCAGGACCAAACAGATGACATCACAAAATGGTCAGCTTCCACCCAAGGCACTGGAACAAGATTCCTTAGGATTCCCCTGTTTAATATTCTCCTTATTCCTCTTTTATCTCCTCCTATTATCATCCTCCTATTAATGAGACGTAGTCCACTATAAAATTCATCTTCTTAAAATGTATAATGCAATGGTTTTAGTAGAATCACAAAGTTGCGCAACAATCACAATGGTCTAATTCCAAAATATTTTCATCACCTTTAAAAGAAACTACATTTAGTCAGCAGTCACTCTCCATTTTCCCTCCCATGCCCTGCCCCAACCCTCTAGAAACTACTAATCTACTTTCTATCTCTATGGATTTTCCTATTCTGAACAATTCATATAAATGGAATTATACAATATGTGGCCTTTTGGTTCTGACATCTTTCAATTGGCATCATGTTTTCAAGGACCGTTCATGTTGTAGCATGAATTGGTATTTCATTCCTTTTTGTGAATGAATAATATTCCCTTGCATGGATATACCATATTTTGTTTATCCCTTTGTTAGTTATGGGCATTTGGGTTGTTTCCACTTTGGGGCTGTGATATTATGAATGATGTTTCTATGAAAATTCATTTATAAGTTTTTGTGTGAACATGTTTCAAATATCTTGGATGTATACCTAGGAGTGTCATTGCTAAGTCACATGGTAATTCTATGTTGAACATTTTGAAGGTCTGCCAAATGGTTTTCCAAAGCAGATGTATAATTTTACATACCCACCAGCAATGTATGAAAGTTCCAATTCCTCCACATTTTTCCTAATAGTTATTTTTGCCCATCTTTTTTTAATTATAGCCATACTAGATAGAGGATATAAAGTGGTACTCATTGTGGCTTTAATTTGCATTTCCTTAATGACTAATAATGTTGACCATCTTGTCATGTGCTTGTTGGCCATTTAAATATCTTCTTTGGAGACTCCTTTATTTTTCAATCACCCATTTACTTGAATACTTCCTTAAGCCATGTCTCTCTTTTTCCTTTTGGCACAACCTACCACTTCCTTTTTCTCCATTCCTCATTTACCTGTAAATATTCAATACCTTCAAAACTTTTGGATGATATTTGTTGAACTGATTACTCAGTCTTATAATCTTATAGTTATTTGTTTCTTTGCCCCTTCCCTCTTAGCTCAACCATATTTCCCCAAATTCCTCTTCCTGCCTTTAAAACCTCCACAGCTATTAATTTAGATATTTTGACACATGCGATGCTAGGAAATTCTTCTCATATGTTATATATGTTAGATGGAAATCCAGATCTAATCTGGACTGCTTTTAGATAAAGTCAAATCCACTTCTCTCACAATTTCACAGATGGCCATTTTCTCAGTTCCAATTTCTGTTGATATAGTTTTTATGCTTCTAACTCTGATATAACCATACTTGTAAAAGTCATAAAATCCAACCTTACATAAAACAGCTCTACCATGTTTTACTGCCATCTAGGGGCACTAAAACTTTACATATGGAAAAGTCCCAATCGGCCTATTCTCTTTAGAGTCAAAGATGACCTATGGCAAACTTACTTCCATTCCACCTGGAGAGCCCCCAGAGGCACCTATTTCATTTGAGGAAATTGAGTCTATTGGTAATTGAGTATTTCTCAGGAAACTGGTCAGGCTCATGTTACCTAACTAATCTTGTCAGTCCTTCTCAGATCCCTAACTTGATCCCTTTATTAAGTTATTTATATTCTCCTTTGTTTTCTTCAAAGCCCCACCATCAATCTCAATAATCCACTATTAACTACCCACCTAAATACACCAAGACAGACACCAAAACATGAACTCCGAATTTGAAGATACTCTTAAAAAGGAAACTAAGTTCAGGGACACCAGGATGGCTCAATCAGTTAAGTGTCTGCCCTCAGCTCAGGTCATGACCTCAGAGCCCTGGTATCAAGTCTTGCATTGAGCTCCTTGCTCAGCAGGTAGCCTGTTTCTCCCTCTGCCTGTTGCTCCCCCTACTTGTGCTCTCTCACTCTCTCTCTCTCTTTCTGACAAATAAACTATTTTTCAAAAAGGAAGCTAAGTGCCACCACAATCCTTATCCTAGCATTGAAGGAACTGTCCATAAAAATTTTCTAGGAAAAATGGTTGCCAACTCGCTATAAGTCATTTTTCTTTCTTCTAATAGGTATTCTACAATTAAATACCTTATCACAAGAATCCTTGCAGGCAACTTAGAGCACAACAGATGGTTCAGCTTCAACTTCTCCAGGAACAGAGCAAAGAAGAAACTGCTAATTATATGGACCATATCCCCAAACATTGATCCAAAACCCAGCAGAAATTACACAAAATCCTGAGATTATTCTAAAACAGATAATGTTTGTCTCAAACACGAAGGGGGGGACAGACAAAGATTAACAGTCTTTTCTATTTTTGCTTGAACCTGCTGACAAGGCCTAACTCCGACCATCCAACTTCCCCTGCTTTGTCTTATGATTGGTTAGCTAAGATTAGGGCTAGCTAAGCACTAGGGAAAAACATTTCCCCTTCAGATAACTGACTAAAGCTTCCCTTTCTTGCAGAACAATACCAAATATAAATCAACTCATCTGCAACTTGTTTGCAGAAAACCTCCCTATAAAAATCTGAGGCATCTTCCTTATTCATTCATCTGTTGATGGACATCTAGGATAAAGAAGATGTGGTATATATATATATATATATATATATATATATATATATATTGGAATACTATGCAGCCATCTAAAGAAATGAAATCTTGCCATTTGCAACGATGTGGATGCAACTAGAGGGTATTATGCTGAGCAAAATAAGTCAATCAGAGAAAGACAATTATCATATCATCTCCCTGATATGAGGAAGTGGAGATGCAATGTGGGGGGTTTGGGTGATAGGAAAAGAATAAATGAAACAAGATGGGATTGAGAGGGAGACAAACCATAAGAGACTCTTAATCTCACAAAACAAACTAAGGGTTGCTGGGGGGATGGGGGTCGGGAGAAGGTGGTGGGGTTATGGACATTGGGGAGGGTATGTGCTATGGTGGGTGCTGTGAAGTGTGTAAACCTGGCGATTCACAGACCTGTACCCCAGGGTCTAATAATACATTATATGTTTACAAAAAAATTAAAAAGTAAAAAAATTAAAAAATAATAAAAATCTGAGGCAAAACCACCTGCTGAGACACTCTGATCCTTGGATGTGAGGAATTTTCCTTATTGCAGTAAACTAAATAAATCAATCTCCTTTTACAGTTTTTAATTTGTTATTATTTAGAAAATTTTACCAGGGGTGCCTGGGTGGCTCAGTCTTTTAAGTGCCGGACTCTTAGTTTTGGCTTAGGTCATGAAATCCAGTCCCACATCAGGTTCCACACTGACAGTGGAGTCTGCTTGAGATTCACTCTCCCTCTCCCTCTGCCCCTTCCTGCCCGCTTGCACACACACTCTCTCTCTAAAAAAAATAAATGAATAAATTTTACCAATATAATCAATGTGAAAAATCAGATCTATTAATAACCATTTTCTTACCTCAATTCAGATATAACTAAATAAGCAGTTCGCTCAGAGAAAGAGCAAACCCTTTAATCACCTAAGAAAATTCATGATAATGGATTAAGGCATGTTATTAAGATGGTACTATGTAAAAGATCCAGAAATATTGAAACTCTGCCTTGACCATCTCATTCTTCTTTTCCCCAAAAACTCTAATGGAGATATATAGTAAGCAAAGCAAAACAAAACAAAGCAACAACAACAACAAACAAAAAGCAAAAACAAAAACAGAACAAAACAAAAATAACATGTTACTGTCAAAAGAATGTATAACTCATACTTTATTTTAAAACTTTAGCGTTTTGCTGACTATATAGAAAGCTTGTTTTCCCTAAGTATAAGGAGCATCAAACCAAAGCAGACCCTTAGGTTTGTCCGTTTGCCTATTTTGGCCTGCAAAGCCTAAACTCTATTCTCTGAAATCACCCATTCCAATTTGACACTCAAGCATAAATCAGTGTGGAAGAAAGAGGATGATTATCTTATGAAAGCTTATTATAACTCTAAAATTTAATCTTTTTTAAACAATTTTGGCATAAAAAGTATCCTGGAAGTGAATTAAATCCAAATCAACACTCCTCCTTATAGGTCATGTAGAAAAGGGAAGGAATGCAAATAGTATCCTCACTTTCCTCATGCCAAAACCATCAGTGGACAGGGAATGACTCATAAGCATGGAATAGAAATGAGATACTGAGCCCTCATTTTCTCCATCTGCTAAATGGTTAAAGTTAGCAGGAGACTCAAAAGACCTAAGAAATTAAAGATTCTTATAAAGTAGTAAAGGATTCCAAAGTCCAATTATAAGCTATATTATTTGTGCTTAGATGTAATTGTAATTTATACTATCTTAACTGACTTAGAATAAATGTATATGTTCATTATAATATGACTATTAATATTAAAAATATTTACATTTATGGAATTTGTTTTTTAGGCTCTAAAGTAATAGTTACTTTCTTAATTCTGGAAATCCCAGAGAATTAAATGTTAATATTCATTCAATCTTGGAACAGAATTTGGAAGAGAAAGATGCTGTAACTTTATCTCCCTGGTGCCCTGAGTAATGTACAAGTCCGAGCTCAGAGGAAAGTGCAGCAACAGGCTCTTAGGGTCTTTTCCTAATCCAAACAGCAGTAAAAACAGTCGTAAAGTCCAGTGCAAGACTTTAAGTGGTGATAGAGAATAAAAAAGGATTTAAGTAGAAAAAGAAAAAGGCAACTGAGCTCCTGAGGCAGCAAAAAATTTTTCTTTGCAGATGAAAGAGGATGCCTTACAAATAAATCTATCACATTTCAAGTAGTAGTCATAAAGCAAAAGCAAAAATACCCAAAAGGAAAAACAGGAAAATGACCTCTGTGCAGATGGAAAAGTCTTTTCTAAAGTCTTCATCCCCACTGAGTACAAAGTAGAGACAGTATCCCATAACCATCTATAGTAAACTATTCAAGCTCATCCCTTCATCCAAATGAACCAGACAGTAAGAAAAAGCAACCTGTAACCTTGAAGTAGAAATCTACTATTATAACTCAAAAGTATACCGTCACAGAGTGTTTTAGGTGCTATTATTCTACTAGGATATCTTTACAGATATATAGGTTATAGGGTCTGCCTATATGTATACTTTCAGCCTCTTCCATGAGAAAGTAAGACATCATTTATATGGGCAAGTGTTTCCTTACCCTCCTTAATTGTTTTTAAGAACACTTTTAGCCTGCCCTTTGTCAGCTGGCTGCCCAAACATATAGACAACTCATTTAAAGATTTGATAGAATATCTAGATCCCAGGTTCTTGCAAGAAAATGTAACTCTGAGTTACAGCTATTTAACCCTTGTCAAAATTTCATTGCCAGACATATTTACAGATGATGTTCTAAAAGATAGGCAGTCCATCTACTCTTTCATCTCTTCTATATTAATATTAAAAATTAATATTAACATCCAAGACTTGAGAATGTGTATCACATTCTGATGCAGCATCCCCTTAAGCAACATCTGTAACAAGTAGAACTTTTTCTTCATGTCTTTGGACTATTTAAATAAGCAGCTCACTCAGAGATAATTCTGCACATGTCAGGAATAAGAAAAGTGATGTTTCTCTAATAAACTGACTGGCCTTAATTTATGGATATCTTAAATTTTATAAATTATTTTATTTCCACCTTTGTTTTGCCTGTTAAATCTTGGGGCCAAGTTTGCTTCTCGCTTTCAACTACACAGAAACATGAATTGATCTGGGCTAATCTAATCCACATGTTCATCACGTTCCTCCCAATTTCCTTTCCTTGGACCCTATGCCTCTCATTTGCTGTTAGATGTAAGATACAATAAACTTTTTAAAACTAGAATTGTTATTAGTCTATCCTCAGTTGAATGACACATGGAATAGTGATTAGTTTCCCAAAATATTGTTAAACTTCATAGAAATATTCAGAAACAAACTGAAAAATTATCATTACTCATGTCTATTTTCTGTTCTACCCTTTAATTGTCAGAGCACTCAGGTCATGCTGATAATACTGCATTGGTTTAATGCCAATGTTCTTGTGCACTTCATATTTCAACACATTGAAAATAAAGTTTCACCCTGAACAGTGCTAAAAATATTGTTTTCCTGGTGACATAACTAATGAGCTACCAAAAAAGCATGTCTATAACCAGGAAGGAAATTAAATAACAACTGACAGAGTCATATGATAAATTGTTATATTTTTGACATATAAAGGATTATTTTCAATTATTTTTCTTGGACAATTAAGCTTATTCAAATTCTATAATGGGTAGTGTCAGTCATCATCATACATAAAACACTTTAATGATGTACAGTAAGCTTTTGCTTTTCATACAAATATCTTAGGACCTGTAATTATACCTCATTAAACCTTAGTGACATAGTTTGGAAATCTCATTCATAATATTTAGTTTAAAATTGCACTAAATAAAGTATATTATCTCTAAAGCATTCATGAGCTTGTTGTCTACAGAAGAATATTTAAAATTGAATAAATTAGGTAGAGTTTCAAGCATTAATATAAGAAATTGATTAAAGGAAATGATGAGAACTTTTTCTTTTTTCTACCATAGGGCAAGTGTACTTTATCAATTTCTTAATATACTGTTTTATACACATCATACATATTTCTTAAAGTAAATCTAAAAGATATATTTGTTACCTTACCTAAAATTATTTCTTGAGGTTAGTTAACTAGTGTTTTTCTCAGTGCCTAATAAAATCATTGAATAGATAAAATTCAGGAAAGTACAAAATGCTACAAAACTTAGAAGTGTCTGAGATTTTATTTTACTTGCATCCTAACAAGAAAGCATGCCACAAGTTCACTGATGCTGGCCTCCTGAGACAAAAGGACTCCAGAGACAAAGGACTTTATTACTGATAGTGTGAGCAATAGCCAGCATATCAGCATTTTCTAAATTCCCAACCTCCATTTCCAAAGGTTAATATAAGGAGAGTTAGGTCTGCCTGTCCACACATTAGGCTGCATTACAGAAGAGGAACTCAAGCTTAGGCAACTTGAACCTTTTATAATGGATGGCAAACCTGTTTGATCTTTGTTCCAGAGAAAAGCATCTCTATTACACTACCTACGTTTCACTCCAGTGAGAGACACTCTTTCTATCTTCAAAGGCTGTTCACCATATAAACATCCTTGCAAAGGGAGTCCAGAAAAAGGACAGCCAATATTTCTGCTTGCAAGACATCCAGAAACGTGAGAGAAAGAGAGAGAAACCAATGGGGAGTTGTCTCCCAGCATATGGCATATGAAACAGTATAGCATCTCAGTGACTGACACACTGTTGGAGCTGATAAATATCAGTGGAATGAATGAATGAATAAGCTCAACTAAGGTTAGAACAAAGTGAAAAATTATATTTGAATAAAAATGCTGTCTACAGCATTGTTTAGACTAAGAAAGAAATAAAAATGACCTCTAAGACTACCATTAATCATATGGTAAATAAATGAAATATTAGATACAAGAGGTTCCTCTATTCTTTTAACATAAGATATGATCAACAATAGTGCATTGAGTCAAAAATAGGTGTAAACATCATGTAGTGTTTCATGTAAAATTTATGTATATACTTATATTTATACATGAACAGAGATATGTACCTAAAAGGATAGTAACCAAAATATTAACAACAGTAGTTTCTGAATTATGCACTTAAAGGACATTTTTATTTTCTTCTTTGCCTTTTACATAATTTGAATTGTTTTATCATGGGCACATATCATTTTTAAGGTAAAGTTATTTTTAAAAATTAAAACCAAACTATATTAAAATCATACTTACAAGCACCATCCCAAGCATGTTTCTTTGCCATTGAGTTTTAACATTGACAAAGATTTACTGGGTATAGAAATTCTAACAGCCCTAATAAAAGCAATGCCTAGCATTAGCATCCATCTATTTTATTTTAGAGCTTAATTTACCATCTGTTACATTGAAACTCTTCATCTCTTTACAATTCAATGTATGTTGTGGTAACTAGAGATCCAAATACATATCCAAAATACACCACAAATGAAATGTCCGAATGAAAAACATTTACTCAAACTGAATGCAAACACCCACGGACATCTTTGATTACAGTTTTTCTTACTTATCTCAATCTGGAAATATAAAAATTAAGGGGTCTCTACTTAAAAATGGGCAAGAAGCCATTCTGATTTGCCTTAAGATGTAAAAGGGAGTTGCTGAGGAAACGCTTTGCATCCAGCCCACGTACAATTCTTCTAAATTTTACTTCCAACTTTGCTTACAATTTTTCTAAAATGGACTGAGAAAAGAAGTAGATTTTCATTGTAGACAGAGAAGGTATCAAGTGTAGCTATCAATAATTTATCTAACAAATACAGGGTACCAAATATATCCTCAACATTGCATTAGATACTATGTAGGACAAAGAAAAAAAATCACTAGACAAAATCTTTGTTCTTGAGAAGCTTTCAAATAAATTAAAGAGATAAAACTCCTGAATAGGTAAAGAATGGAAACAATTCCAGACAACCTGCGATCAGGTGGTAGACAGAATGTGCATGTGTCTGAGAAAAGTAGATTAATGTCCCCTGGGATTTCAGGTCTAGAGATGCAGAAGCAAAATTAAGAGGGCATGAACAAGGACTAATAGAATTGATGCAGACCAAAGCAAGAACAACTTAATTGATGAAGCCCCATACCCCATTATGTTAGGTCTGTATGATTCTTCACCCAGTACTCACAATGTGAGTTTTCAAATTTCCAGTATTAAAATACTGCAAAACTATACATTCTTCTTAGAATCTGTATTAGCTGGGGGTTCTCCAGAAAAACAAAATTAATAGAAGATAAATATAAATATAAATAAATATATATATATACATATATATATATAAATTTTGATAAGAACATCTTAAACGTGTGTGTATGTGTGTGAAGAGAGTTATTATAAGGAATTGGCTCATGTTATTATGGAGGGTGAAATCCCACAATTTACCATCTGCAACCTGGAGACCCAGGGAAGCTAGTAGTACCATTCAGTCCAAGTCTGAAGGCCTGAAAACCAGAGACACCAATAAGGTTGATTCTAGTTTAATGACAATTACAGTCCTCACTTCTATAACTGTAGCTGTATTTGGCTATGTATGGCTGTAGCTAGTATTTATACCTACTTTTCCCACTACCCATGCTGTATTCCCTTTGCGTTCAGCAAGCATCTCAGTTGGCCATAGTTTTTTACCTGATAAGGTGACCCAGACGTTCACTTCTGAAAGATCTGAGCCATTAGTTATCCTTCCTAAATTGGGTCGTTTTAGTTTTCCATTGACCTTAATCACAGGCATGGAAATACAGAGATCACCTAAAAGATCTCATTCCAGATATTCTCTTCCCCAGTTCCAGTGTGGAGTAGCAGTCAAACTTCCCTTGGTAGTCAGTATTACTCACCCCAACCAGCACAGTAACTCCCTACTTTAGTGGTTGATGCAGAGGAACGAGGAGACCAAAGTGGACAGGGGGCAGTCTTAACTTTGAGTTCAATGAAACCATTGTGTGTCCTGGTAGAAATGTACCATCCCTTTAGAACCAAGACGTCTAGGCAAGCAGAGCATGAAATCATGGGAACAGAAAGCAAAAGTTTTGCAAGTGGGGTCACTGAAGTAAGTAATGTGAGAATCATCAGTAATAGTTTCAGTGGGAGCAAAAAGGAGGGATGGCTACTTACTCCAGAGGGGAAACTGGGAAAAAGATCAAGTGGAAATTAATGTTTGACAGAGAGAGAGAGGAGGAAGCAGGCTCCCCCCTGAGCAGAAAGCCTGATGCAGGGCTCGATCCCAGGACTCTGAGATCATGACCTGAGCTGAAGGCAGAGGCTTTAACCCACTGCGCCACCCAGGTGCCCCTGAATGAGTAGAGTCTTAAAGGATGAATTACAGCTAGCTATATAAGGAAATTGAGGTTCAGAAATCATAAGCGTCTGTGTTGGTTATTTGCCCATTGTTTTTTTAGCTGTGTGTCCACTCTACTAAATCATACTATACTCTAAAGTACTAAATATTGGAGTCTGCAAATTCCCAGACACCCTTTGCAGCTGGCTTCCAGTTGGCTTCTGTCAATGTGAAGCTCAGGAGAGATAATGGAAAAGAGAAAAAAGGGAAACACTGCAATTCCAAGTCTGCCACATGGTGGCACCTCCTTCATGGTCCCAGCTCCTCAAGTTGTGGTCCGCACATCCATGGTTCCAGTTACTACAGCTGCAGCCCCTCCTCTGATAGGCCCACTCCCTCCCTTCTGTTTCTATAGGCTTTGAGACAGCAGATGCTTTTGCACTTACTCGTTTCATCTTCTCCTTTTTGATTTTTTAGCCCTTCAATATCCGTGTAATAAATCCCATGTGTTAAATTCCTTCTCCTGAAACAAACTGTGTAGTTTTTCTTTCCCTCTGACTAGTCCCTCACTAGTCTTTGACTGATACGCACTTATGAACAAGCTAAGATTCTTAAATTAGATTGCTTAACTTTTTTGAGCTTGAATGAAGGCCTCTTTATCCAAGTAAATTAAAACACTAGTAATTTGTGACATGCAATGACAACCTGCTCACTTAAATTATCACGTGTTTACTTAGAATGAAGTAGCTACTAGATAAAATCCCAATAGTTCATTTTTGCCCTTGCTTCCCTTGCCTTTGGCGATGTTCCTAGGAAGATGTTGCTGCAGCTAAGGTCGAAGAGGTTGCTGCCTGTGTTCTCCTCAAGGATTTTGATGGATTCCTTTCTCACATTGAGGTCCTTCATCCATTTTGAGTCTATTTTCATGTGTGGTGTAAGGAAATGGTCCAATTTCATTTTTCTGCATGTGGCTGTCCAATTTTCCCAACACCATTTATTGAAGAAGCTGTCTTTTTTCCATTGGACATTCTTTCCTGCTTTGTCGAAGATTAGTTGACCATAGAGTTGAGGGTCTATTTCTGGGTTCTCTATTCTGCTCCATTGATCTATGTGACTGTTTTTGTGCCAGTACCATGCTGTCTTGATGATGACAGCTTTGTAATAGAGCTTTTGCACATCAAAGGAAACAGTTAACAAAACCCAAAGACAACTGACAGAATGGGAGAAGAGATTTGCAAACAACATATCAGATAAAGGGCTAGTGTCCAAAATCTATAAAGAACTTAGCAAACACAACACCCAAAGAACAAATAATCCAATCAAGAAATGGGCAGAAGACGTGAACAGACATTTCTGCAAAGAAGACATCCAGATGGCCAACAGACACATGAAAAAGACACATCACTCGGCATCAGGGAAATACAAATCAAAACCACAATGAGATATCACCTCACACCAGTCAGAATGGCTAAAATGAACAAGTCAGGAAATGACAGATGCTGGCGAGGATGCGGAGAAAGGGGAACCCTCCTACACTGTTGGTGGGAATGCAAGCTGGTGCAACCACTCTGGAAAACAGCTTGGGGGTTCCTCAAAATGTTGAAAATAGAACTACCCTACGACCCAGCAATTGCACTACTGGGTATTTACCCTAAAGATACAAACGTAGTGATCTGAAGGGGCACGTGCACCTGAATGTTTATAGCAGCAATGTCTACAATAGCCAAACTATGGAAAGAACCTAGATGTCCATCAACAGATGAATGGATAAAGAAAATGTGGTATATATACACAATGGAATACTATGCAGCCATCAAAAGAAATGAAATCTTGCCATTTGCGACGACGTGGATGGAACTAGAGGGTATCATGCTTAGCGAAATAAGTCAATCAGAGAAAGACAACTATCATATGATCTCCCTGATATGAGGAAGTGGAGATGCAACATGGGGGGTTAAGGGGGTAGGAGAAGAGTAAATGAAACAAGATGGGATTGGGAGGGAGACAAACCATAAGTGACTCTTAATCTCACAAAACAAACTGAGGGTTGCTGAGAGGAGGGGGTTGGGAAAAGGGGGGTGGGGTTATGGACATTGGGGAGGGTATGTGCTATGGTGAGTGCTGTGAAGTGTGTAAACCTGGCGATTCACAGACCTGTACCCCTGGGGATAAAAATATATTATATGTTTATAAAAAATAATTTAAAAATAAATTTAAAAAAAAAAGGAATGAAGTAGCTACTAAAAGCAAGACTTGTAGCCCAACTGGCTACTGCTCTTCTCCATTATAACAGGAATGATAACCACAAGAACTGGGAGGTTATCTGATTGTTTCTGAGTGTTATGAAAAATAAATGATGAGTTCAGTGCCAAAAGGAAAACCACAGACCCAAATGGCATCACATAGGCCAAGTCCCCAAACTGGGGCTTAATACTTTTCAAAGTCCTTGAGAGACATAGTCTTTACCAGTCAGTCAGGGATTTTCCTATCAGCACCAAGGCATCTGCCACATGGACCCTCCTCATCCCCCAAAGGAATTTTCATTAAGACCCTCTGCTCTTACCCTAAGGGAAAGCAACCTTGCCTGGAACAGTTCTTTTCTTTTGCTAATAAATTTCTTAGCCCGCCCTCCATCCTATAATAACCTTCTACTTTGTACAACTCCTCAGAGCTCCCTTCTGTTTGCTAAGTGAGACACTGCCAGATTCATAAATTAATAAAGCCAGTTAGATCTTCAGATTTACTCAGCTGAATTTTTTCTTAATGTCATTCATTTTAAAAATCTCAACTTATAAAAAAGAAATCTCTTATTTCTTGTAGCTACAGGGCAAATATGGCTGAAGAGCAAAACTAATAAATTTCGGAAATTTGAATTTGAATCCTGAAATTTCCCTGATATTTTAAAATGATATGTATAGTATCCTTGCCAGTAAAAGCAGGGCTTCTTCCCCTATATGAACAGACCAGTTTTCCATTGCTTGAAGATTCTGCTATGGCCTCACCAGAGGTAATTAGCTTGAAAAAAATAATCCCTCAAGACCCCAACCCATCACCCATCATTTAGTGCTTCTATTCCTACAAATGTAATCAGATATAACCAAAAAGATAGAACTTATACTCCTAAACTTTGAAAGACTCAAAATTTGCATCAACAAAATAGTCTTTTCACCAAATGGTACTGGAACAACTGAATCTATTCAGCAAACTATTCCTATGTTAGTCCTCCTTGGTTTAAAACTGCTAGAATGCAATTATACATATATACTATGCCTCTAAAATATTTTTCTTGATTAATTTTTGTACATGTATATGTATATATTCTACTTTCCAGGGACTCTGGACTTAATGTGTTACACTGAGAAGTTGTCTGCTTACTTGATCAGTTGATGGAAATATAGACTCAGCAGTGAGCTACTTAATGATGTTGAGTTATCACTCCCAGATTTAATATAAAAGGAATAAGAGGTTTTGGAAGATCAGTGTTGAAGTAATGTTAGTATGCTCAACCCAAAAAATCGTATCTCACTATGTCTCCCAAAGGGGGACCATAGGACATTACCTTAACTAAGGCATTAGGAAGTAGGTATTATATCAGTTAGAAAACTCTGTGGTGGCTGTTCTCCGAAAGCTAGAATGGTGGTAGGAGATGCTGTCATTGTAACCAGATTCTCATCACTATGGCAATAGTGGAACTTCAGCAGGACCAAGCTTAGGTCAGTCTTTAACTCCAGTGGCAAGATAGGCAAATTAGCATCATAGGAACTAGAATCAAAGCAGCAATCGAGTCCTTTGAATTTTGGTAATGACTTCTTGATCATTACCAAATGATCTCTGAAAAGAAAATCAGTGAGTATCTTACTAAAGTACTACTTGATCTCAATAACTTAAGGTCTAATTCTAGTGGGCACTATAATATAGGTTCACAGTTACCCAACATAATGGTATCGCCTTGAAGTAGGATCCTACAATGCTGCCCGAAAATATGCTCTAAATATCACTCTAAGTTTGCCCTGAAAGGATCTAAAACTATTATTCACAGTCACTCTCCACAAAAGAAAAGACTCTTTGGGGGATTATTAGATAATGGCTCTGAGTTACTATTAATTCATAAGTACCTAAAACATTACGGAGGTCCACCAGCAAAGAGAAGGCTTATTGGGGTCAGGTGATGAAAACAGTTTTGGCTCAAGTCTGATGATGAACAAAGTAATTCTACAATTCTGGAAATGGCCAGCAATCTCTGTACCAATGGATGAAAGACTACTCCAAATTTTGCTATGAAAGAGAGAAGGCAAGGGGGTCAACGCTCAGAGGCAGACACCCTTTGCTCTTCTTTGTTCCTGCTTTTACTGGTCCTTCAAGGATAATCACAAACCCTTATCACTGTTTCTGAAGCCTGAGATGTGTGACTAGGGGTCTTGGTGAAACTAGGAGGATCTGTTTACAGGAAGGATATGAAATGCTAATCTGCAGGTTCTATGAGTGCTGCTGAACATAGCCCAAGGGACAATGCATAAGTCTCTCAGATCACAGGCCACTGTTTGGGCTAAGAAAGCTTCTGGGAAGGCAACTCCCTGAGGCATTCCAATGGCAGAATGGACCTTCAGGCCTGGGCATTCCCAAGGCCTATATCCTTCTCAGAAAACTTCCCTGTGCTCAGGGGCCTCTGTGTTACATTATGGCTGATTTCATGCTCTACATTAACCCCAACACTACAAGACCATGTGTGTCAGTTCCCCAGTTCCTGAATATATTATTTCAATAGTCATAGTTGGAAACTGGCCAAATGGAATGAGGCAAGACCTGTTATGGTAGAAAGAGCCAAGTGAAAAGTGCTCTAGAAAATTCCCTCCACCCAGGTAGACAGTACTCCCAAAACATGCCACAAGTCATGGCCTCCGTGGTCCCGACACTAGCCAAGCTGCAGCAGCAGTTGCCTGGCCCCACCCACACATTCGTACCTCCACCCAGTCTCAGACACCGAGGTCCCTCCTGCACTGTCCTGGAAGCTGAGATCAGGAAGCTCATGGAGCAGTGGGAACTCCTCAAGCCCTCTGATCTCTCAAGGAATTGGCCCCTCTCCCTCATTTCTAAATTGCCGTAACAGCATCTCCTCTCTGTTGTTTTCCCAGATTTACAGCGATGAACAGCTTCCTATAATGTCTGATCTCCATTCTTTTAGCCCTTCCAGCTTTCCAACACCTACGTTACCAGTTTCCTGAACTGGACTCCCACTTGTTGAAATACTCTGCATGGTTCCTTTGTTCCTGAGAAGACTGTAACCACAACAGTGCGCAAGGCCCAGGGTGTTTCCCATGGGATATGAATGAGTGACCTCGTGAATGAGTGATGAGAGTGCAGTAGCCATCGAGTATATTTCACATTCTGTTGTGTGCTTCCAGGACTGTGCCTATCCCTGTGGAGAAACACAGAATTAAGGAATTATTATCATGTAATATTATTAAAAGTGCAGCCGTGATGCACCAACAGCGTGTGCAAAATGACAAAAGGAAGAATATGAAAAAGAGACAAATCCTCCCTGACAGGTTGGAAACAATGGCCTTAATTGCAGAAATGAAATAGAGTGGGAGATTTCCCAGAAAGGAAAATGAAGGAGTCTTGAAAATACTTCAATACAGTAAAGGTGAACTCTTGTGATGTTTACTTCAATACACAACAGCAGTTCAGAGTCACCTTGCCCAGGGAAATATGTACTTTTCCTCTGTTAACTGGATGGCACATTCCTACTTCTAGCATCATGCATTCCCTCTGTATTTTATTGTCTCCTTTTAATATCAGGGGACAGTTAGTCAAAACTCAGATTCTTAACAAGCTTGAAATCCTGTTATTCCCTGGTTGTTGTCTAAGCTACAGTTGTAGGCATAAACATAGCCAAAGACAGGGACATAGACATTGATAAGACATATTTAATTCTCAAAGAGTATGGACAGTCCCCATCTAACACATGAGGAGCCCATTGGATGAACCACAAATGAACCCAAAATGTATTATTCAGCTCTTTGGGACAACTGATAAACAATTATATAGAGACTTTCATTTTTTACATAGGAGAAAGTTGTTTACTTATACCCCATTATATAAGGTATTAAAATTTGATCTTTTAAATTAAACATTGTGTCAGATTTACTAAAACTGGAATTAGTATTCTACTAAGAAGTCTGGCTGCAGACTTCCTGCCAGAACACCTGCAAATATAATTGGGAAAACTTGTGATTTGGGAAAATACTTTATTAAGAGGATATTATCAGTGTTGTCTTAAGCTGCTTATGGGTTTCTACGCTTTCGTTTCTTGTTATTGTTTTACTTTAGCTCCATTGGTGCCAATTTAGTTTTTAGAGTGAGCAAACACAGCCAGCAAGCTGATAAAGTAGGCAGCAGCTACTGAAGTTAACTGTGGATCCCACAAATGGCTGATTTTATGTAAACATTATATAGATACCCAACAGGTTCACAATTTGGATTAAACGACAATGAAAAACAAACACGGTAACTCTGGAAGTTCCATTTGCAACACAGACAAAGAGTCAGTTATTTTTATGTCGGACCAATTCAAGGTGTTTTCATGGATTGAGGATTGAGGACGCTGAGGAGCTGTAACGAAGACAGAACAATAACCCTACAGAAATCTGTCAGAGTCCCAGAGTTTCAGGTTGCTCTCTCTCCTCGGTCACTTTTGCTTCCATTTCTTTAACCATTTAGAGCTAACCTATATATGACTCTTTATAGACTGTCTGTTTGGTAGGTCAGTCAGCCAACAAGTAATTGTCAGGAAGGGCTAGAATGTTCTAAAGCAGATCTGAATAAGTTGTGAGCAGGGTATTAGGTGATAGAAAACCCAATCCCTGATCTAGACACCATAGCCAGACTGTCATTGTATCTCACATAGCACAGGACAACGTCTCAAAGAAGTAGAATAAATTAACCAGAGTATATTTGATCATTCAAAAAGTATCAAATGAATGCATTAATAAGTAAAAAATTTCAAGAAATATTCTCTCTTTAATTCATGAATCATATTAACTATTAATATCTAAAGGATAGAAGAAGGGTATGGATTCCAGCTAAAATGCATTCTGTCAGACTTCATGGTGGTGAAGATTCATCCTGGAGCCTATTCCAACTGTAGGGCTCCCCCGCCCCCATTGTACTGCAAACCTGTGAGCCCTGAGCCATCTCTCTCTCTTTCTCTCTCTCTCTGGCCAGATATTAATGAAGGAGAAGAGGATTTTATTGCCCTGGCAATGCCATCCCCTCCTTCTTCCTTGGCAGCATTGGGAAAGCCAGAAGTTATCCAAAGAGCAAGAACCAAAGCTGGAGACTAACAACCTAAGCCTAGAGACCTAACAACCTAAGCTTAGGGTCCCTGGTGGACTTGAGAAAGTGAGGGGTTACTAAGGAAGAGAAAAAGCACAGCATACATACCTTGTCAAGTACATGGAAAGGATCATATGTCCCTTGAATTACAAAGGGGAGATTTCTGCAAAGAGCTGGAAATTTAGTCCTGCACTCAGCTGATTTGTTTAATTACAGGAAATCTAAGGTATCCCATTAGTTCAGGCTTTACTGTATTATTAAGGGAAGGCTTTAGGGTTACAAATGTCTCTGAAACATGAGAAACCTCTCTTGCTGCTGTAGGAGAACTTATCTCCCAGTCCTCATCTTCCCAACTCAGCTCTAACATCTGGAGTACTGTTACCCCAGACACAACAGTCATTTAATCTCATTTCATTTTTCAATGTCAGGACACATTAATATTTTATAAATAGAAACAAAGCCCAGAAGCTAAATTTTTCTCTTATAAAAAAAAATTGTACAGATGCATTTTTTAAAGTGACATGACTAATTTTATCACTAATTTTTTGTTCTGTAAAAGCATCAAACAGTGGAAATCTGAGGGTCTTCCCTCCATTGTGTCAGATTCTCCAATAACATTTGATATGTGGAAACCAACTATCTTCTCAATTCATTAGACAACAGAAAATACCAAATAGAGTCCTGCAAGGATAGTTAACTAGAAAAGAACTAAGAATGTATTTCTAGAAATAGAAATTTTCAAGAGTTGTAACTTAAAATTATTCAGAATAAATGCCTATGGTACACTTTACTTATTCCTTTATAATTTACATCAAATGATGATATTCAAATGGATTTTTGGTAAACATTAATACAGTAACATTTTTTAAGATTTTATTTATTTATTTGAGAGACAGAGAGCGAGCACAGGAGCAGGGTGGAGGGACAGAGAGATAGAGAGAAACAGGTTCCCCACTGAGTTGCCCAAAGTGGAGCTCAATCCCAGAACCCCCAGATCATGACCTGAGCTGAAGGCAGACATTTAACCTACTGAACCACCCACGCACCCCAATAAAGTAATTTCTAAAGGAAACATCAAATAATAATTGCAAAGGACTTAACTTATGTGAACCCATTCCAATTTTCTTTTACCTCATGTGGTAGACAGCTTAGTGGGTTTCAACTTAAACAGAACAAAACAAAACAACTTTCATCGGGACAAATAAATCTCTCTTGTTTGTTACTTAATAGGACCCATGTTTAAGGGGGTAAAGACAGCTTGTATTAGTGGCATGCACTGTTCGGATTAGACAGAATACAGTATTATTGCAGTAGATTCTCATAATTCAGGGGGTTTTCTACCACCTGCCATTGGAAATTTTCTATCAACCAGACTCCTTCATCACTGAGTATTTCCCCAAAGCACAGTCACTATCAGTACCACTACCCACCAACAACACCCCTTTCCCTACTTGCTTTTAAGCATCTAGTACTGCATCGTCTCGTAAGTTGGTAAGAAAAAGTACCTTAGCAAAGATCTAAGACAAATGTCTTCAAGTTGTTTTTCCAAGCACTAGATTTCCATGGCAGATCCTTAGTGTCCACCGAAATGGGTGAGGACAGTGTCCCCTCAGGCTGGAATGCTGGGGCTCGAGACCTACTTTCTCCCTTAACCCTTCAATGAGATTCACTGTTTGTTCTGACCCTGTACTT
Source organism: Enhydra lutris kenyoni (assembly GCF_002288905.1). Classification (NCBI taxonomy): domain Eukaryota; kingdom Metazoa; phylum Chordata; class Mammalia; order Carnivora; family Mustelidae; genus Enhydra; species Enhydra lutris. The sequence continues at coordinate 5,200,556 of NW_019154121.1, forward strand.
CAGAGTTCATGACAACACTGTTTAAGAGGAAATGTAAAAGGTTCTATCTTCACAACCTTGAAAATCTTTTATTTGGAAGCTGATCACATTTCACTAGAGAGATTTTTCTTTTCCTTCTCGGTATCTTAATGGAAGAAAATGTGTATGTTGCACCTGATAAATACGGGAAAAAGGCAGATGAACGTACGTATATGTGAATCATTTATTGCCTCTTAGTTATTAATGTTTTTTCCCCAAATAAATTATAAAAGGAATAAAATCTCTCCCAGTACCATTATTTTTCAGAGCACGAATACAGTGAAGAAGGGCAGGGATGCTTGGTTAAAACTAGTTGGCTATTTCCTCCTTCTTTTATTCTCCATCAATACTGAAATCACCCTAAATTCAGAGGGATGTTTATTTTTGGATAAGTATGCTCAAATACTTGTGACCTTGAGTAATATCTGCTTACTGGGCAATTTAAAGTACCCTTCACCAGGAACCTGGGAGTCAACTGCGTTTTATGCACAGAGAGTGAACCATATGTCACATTTCTGATTGAAACTTTTCAACCTGCTTATCAGACATATGGTACAGGGATAAATTTATCTTTATAAACTTTATATGTGTCACCAAAAATGGCCTCAGGATCACTATAACCTAATGAACTAAGAACATCCAATAAATGATTAGGCTGCGTTTGACAATGAAAGTTGCATACCCTATTCTTTAAAATCTAAAGCACAGTATTTCTAGGGAGAACCTAGTCCAGAGGTTACTCCTAAAATAACACTCATGATATTTAACAGCCACCAGATGGAACGTCTTCAGCTTTTAGTCCCAATTTTACTGACCTTATTCTACAAAGCATCCACAAAAATCATTTTAATCATAGTCATGATGTGTTTCCCCCCCACCGTAAGTAACCCTACATAACTTTGTTATTCTTACCACATTAAAATATCCTAATTTTCTGACCTTAAAGATATAATCTGTTACAAATCTGGAACAGAGTGACTTATCTAAATATTTGAGTCTATAAGTACCTCAAGATCAACTGTTTTCAGAAGAAAACAGTTTTGTGGCTCTAGTCTGAGTTTATGAAGATAAGTAGTATGCTCTACTGTTAAATTGCTCAGGTAAGGCTTACATTATAAGGAAGATTTTTGTAATTCAGTATAACTAATTACATAAGTGGGGACAGTCAAAGAAAATAATTTTATAAAAAAATCTAAGTCACAAAATTATTCTGACAATTGAGGAATGGTGGTATATTACTTGAAGTAAATTTTCTAAGTCTACGATGATGCTGACATGCATTGTCACATTACGTTAGTCCTGAAGGCTTGTCTACCACTTTACTTTCAAACATAATATGACAGTAAAGAGAAATAATACCTGGGCTGTCCTGGACATGGGAAGGTGAAGCCAGCCATTGGCTCACCATTGCTGGGGTATGTCTGTGACAGTTGTTGTTGCACGAATGGAAATTGACTTGAGATGATCCAAACATACACTCTCTCATCTGGTTCTCTTTATTTATTTATTTTTTTAAGCAAACTCAATGCCCAGTGTAGGTTTTGAACTCACTATCCTGAGATGAAGAGTCACATGGTCTACCAACTGAGCCAGCCAGGAGCCCCCTTCTCTTGTTCTCTATAAACAGGTATTTGCAGATTAAGTGGCCAGTGTGCATGAGCCAACCTCAGGTTACAGATATAAATGAAAGCAAATTGGTCCATACAAAGATGAAACTCACTACTTTCGCCACATCTATGGGAGCTTCTAACCAACCTAGCAGACCAGTTTGACCCAAGGATGCAAAAGCATACATAATAAGAATAAAACACAAAATCAACTTTATTGACAATCCTAAGGATCTCTGATCATCTAGAAAAAAATTCTATCATTAGTATTATATAGGTAACTCACTTTGAATTGATGCCTTTTTATTTCTTGCTTCACTCTCAACCATTTCCTCACTCATTAACAAATATTTGTAGTGGGCGTATGCTAAGCCAGCAGCATAGCTGATATAATGGATACACAACTAAGCAAGTAATAATTTCTGCCCTTGAGGCTATTTCAGTTTAGTGGGAGAAAAAGCAGGCAATAACTAACAATAGCAGTGCAAGATAATAAAGCGTCTTCTGTTCAAATTGCCAAGATGTTAATAAAAATCTTCTTAATCAAAATGGGGAAAAGACAGGACTCTCAAAGAAGAAACTGAGCCTTGGTAGATGCCTAGGAATTAGCAAGGTAGAGAAGAGGCCAGAATTGCCAGGCGCTGGGCTACCTGTTTAGATCTTCAACCTCCCTAATTCTTCAAGTTCAAATCATACCTCCCCCATGGGTGCTTCCTGGACACTTTTCAATTCTCATGATAACACTACAACTGTAATTTCCTATTTATTTACTTCCACCTATCATTCTAGGCAGTAGCTTCTCTTTATTTGCTCTCAAGTCCCTGTGGTCTATAACCTAAATAAAGGGAAAGACTGCATTTGTCATTTTAATAGGTACGGCAATCCCCGGTATCCTGAATTGCCGTGGCATAAAGCAAGAGCTAAGTAAATCATTGATGAATTAAAGTTGAGGGAAGGAATAGTTTGTGCAAAAGCACTAATGTGTGAAATAACATGACGGGAAGCTGCTATGTCTAGAGGAATTGACAATGGGAAGCAGGATAGAGATGGGTCTAATTCTAATCCTTGACAAGGCTGTGACCGTTTTGCAGCGTAGATGAATGGGTTCAATTACAGCTTTGAGGTTCAGCTGCTTAGATTGTTTCCTAACTCCACCATTTACTGACTGTTTTACATTGGGAAAGATATTTAATCTCTTTATGCCTCATTTTCTTTATCTGTAAAGTACCTACGTCGGGATTTTGTGATGTTCAAGTGAATCATCTATATAAGCTTGGAATAGTACCCTTCACATGGCAAGTGCTCAATAAATGTTAACTAACATTTCTAAGCAAAGAAATTTGCCATTTTTCCTGAAAAATAGGAAGAGACTAAAAATGTTAAACACCAGTGAGATATGATCACCTTGGATTCTCTGTCAGTCTGGATTCACTGCAAGAAATAGGAACCCCTCACTTACCACCCTAGTTGATAGTTAGCTGTCTGAATTTTTGCTCCATGTTGTGTTTTTTAAGAACTTATTTTTTTAAGATTTTATTTATTTATTTGGCAGACAGAGATCACAAGTAGGCAGAGAGGCAGGCAGGGTGAGGGGGGAGCAGGCTCCCCGCCAAGCAGAGAGCCCGATGTGGGGCTCGATCCCAGGACCCTGAGACCATAACCTGAACCAAAGGCAGAAGCTTAAACCTCTGAGCCACCCAGGTGCCCACATGTTGTGTTTTTTAAAGCCCATCTTACTTATCTCTGAGTCTACGCCTTCCATATATTCAGGCACATAATATTTCCTCAGTAATATTTAATTAATGAGCTAATGCTTTGGAATGAAGAAGAGCATCTTATCCAAACTGTTTTATTCTACTGAATTCTTTCTAAAACCATTCCTCTGAGAATGAATCAGGATCACGACTCCATCCTCTCATGCCTAGTAAACGCCATGCAAGAAAACAATCTACAGTGGTAGAAAATAGAATTCAGACACAAGTCTGTGCAGAGTTGGAAGAGATTACTAGCATAATTTAGAGCAGTGACATCCATGCTTTGTGAGCTAAATCCCTTTTGCCAAGGAATTCAGGATGAGGAGGTAGGGACCATTCATAGACTCATCCAAAACCTCTGTCACAATCCATCTCCACCCCAGCAAGCCACCACCCACGTTGTTGCTCTTTGGGTTCCAGGTGTGTAATTATCAACTTGTTCATTTATTCAAGACGCACACCTGCCAACAGCTTTCTCCGTAATAATCCAAATAGCTTCTTTTAACCACTCTGGTTGTCCAAAATCGATGATATGTTGCTACATATGCTACTTCCCTCAGGACAGCAAACAAACCACGGAGCAGCCATGGCTAAGTATCTCATCCCCAGCCAAGCGTGGCATTCCGAACATGGTAAGCCTGAATTTCTCATCCCAGGGTCAAAATCTTGACAGTGAGAACCATCCTGCTGGTTCTAGGGATTCTTGCTGTGGTATATACTTACAGGTGAGATCATTTCAGAAGGACATCCCTTGAGTCTTTCAATCCCAAACTCCATTATATTGCCTACAGAGAGACATTAGTAACACTTTAGAGCAATTTACAGAAAGGTGGTTTTCTCTATTAAAAGCATCCTCAAGAGTCTGTCTCTAGTACCTGTACATGAAGTCCAGAAGAATGTGCCGTGAGTTAAAAAGCAATTAGAATAGGTGTGGGGTGGAAGGGAGTTTAAAAAACCCTGGTAAAGATCAGACTTCTCAAATCCCACATGGAGAGAATCTCATTTCCTAGTTCAGAATAAAGACCTTAAAAGAAAATTTTGTGTTGAGCCAAGTGCCTCTGTTGTCCCTGGAGCTACCCAGCTCACAACCCCTTCAAGAGGACCTGTGGTAAGGAGCAAAGTTGACTGACAGGCTTCAGCTGCTTCACCTTTAGATCCCTGACAGCATAGTGGGAGCTAGAACAGGACATGGGTGCCCATCACAGGTATTCTGGGTCAAGAGCAAGGGGTGCCTGGGTGGCTCAGTCGATTAAACAGCTGCCTTTGGCTCAGGTTGTGATCCCGGGATTGTGGGACCAAGCCCCACATCAGGCGCCCTGCTCAGTGGGGAGCCTGCTTCTCCCTCTCCCTCTTCCTGCTGTTCTGCATACTTGTGTGCTCTCTCTCTCTCTCTGACAAATAAATAAAATCTTTTTTAAACAAAATAAATAAGAGCTTCTCCTCAGCCTGACTGGAACTCTCTGAGAATTAGACGTCAGTTGGAGTCTCTTCCTACTCAGCCCTTCCTTTATTTCTTTACAGGCATCAGATCTATTATTTTAGTGGATTGTATTAAAAGAGAAATAGACCCAGTTCCTGCTCAGATGCTTTGCAGTGGAATGCATTCATTAATTTGTTCTTAGTTTAAGGGTACCTGGATGGCGCAGTTGGTTAAGCATCGGACTCAGTTTCTGCTCATGAAATCAAGCCCTGTGTCAGGCTCTGCACTGAGTTGTGGAGTCTGAGATTCTCTCTCCCTCTGCCCCTCCTGCTCATGCTCTCTCTCTAATAAATAATGAAATCTCTAAAAACAAACAAACCAAGAAACCTCTTGGTTTAACTAGTTCATGTTTTAGCTTTGCTGCTAATGTCTTGAGTCTCTCTTCTGTTGTATTCTTTGAATATTCAAATTATCAAAATATTTGTCATGGAAGAGGCTAGTTCCCCACCCCTTCATTCCTCTCAATAGGCAGAACATGTTGAGCGTTTGTTTTTCAGGCCCTCTCTCATACAATTTTCATTACTCCCAAGAGATTTTATGACCCAGAACATGATCTGTCCAGGTATATGCAGGGATGTCAGATCCAAAAAGGGAATCAGAGATGTCCAGGCACTGCTGAAGACAACTGTGTAGAGAACAAGTAGCTGACCACCCCAGGGGTCATTGTTTGGAGCCATTGTTAGGGACACACAAAGACCGACGGTCCAAATGGTTCATAGATTTGACAACTTTCTTGGTGCGTCTACCTTGAAAATATTTTTATAGACATTTAGCACTAAACACTGTGGCTCTAACAATAATATCAAAACTCAAATTTCAGTAGGAAATATTCTTTTCTCAGTGTGGACATTCAAACTATTGATTTGCATTCCATTAACTTACAATGTGAGCACTTTCTTTCTTTCTGTTAGGTCTGTTATTAACTGAAACGAGACTGAGACAAAGTGAAAGTTATTTAAAGCTTTATTTTATGACAAGTATTGGAAATTAGACTGATCAGCCAGGGGAACAAGACTGAGACAAGGTGAAAGTTATGCAAAGCTCTATTCTATGCCAAGCATTAGAAGTCAGACTGACCGGGGGCACCTGGGTGGCTCAGTGGGTTAAAGCCTCTGCCTTCAGCTCAGGTCATGATCCCAGGGTCCTGGGATGGAGCCCCGCATCGGGCTCTCTGCTCAGCAGGGAACCTGCTTCCCTTCCTCTCTCTCTGCCTGCCTTTCTGCCTACTTGTGATCTCTGTCAAATAAATAAATAAAATAAAATAGAAAAAAAAAAAAAAAAGAAGTCAGACTGACCGGTCAGGGCCGCCTCTGAGGAGAGTGACCCCTCACAGTCTCACAGACTAACTTTTATAGAGCAAAAGCCTGGCCACACATAGGTGGCCAATGAGATTGTAACATTGCATAGTCATGTTAGGCCACACGCAAGTGACCAGTTGAATTACAATTTACCCTTTAGTAGCTCTTTGAAGAGCTACTGACTCTCTAGCTCTCTGACTCTGGTCAGAATTGGCGCTCAACTTTGGCGCCCAAAAGGCGGGGTTTACATTCTTTGGTGGTTAAGGAGACAGTATGTATGCTTTACTGATTGTATGTCTCCACCTGGCCTGACTCGTCCTTGTATTCTGGGCTCTATTATCAGGAACTGGCTGACCTGTCCTTGTATTTTGGACTCTGTTATTAGGAACTGGCCAACCATATTTTACTGGTTTCCCAGACTTGCTTTTAAGTAAGTTTCTCTTGGGGGCAGGATCAATTTAAGTTTTACTGCACAAACAACAAAATGGCTTTTTAACCAAGGTGGAGTCGCTCTGGCTAAATAGGTCCTTACACCTTCTTTGTTTTGTTTCTGATTATTACCTTTTGTTCTTTCCAGATATGCTTGATTTCTGTACATGTATTCCTACCTTGACATTAACAGATAAGAGAAAACTGTTCTTCCACCACATGAAAGGATGCTGACAGTGCACACATTTATAGAAACTCCCAATTCTCTTCCGTATTTATATTTTCTCATAGTTTTTTGTTTTTGGTGTTTCTCCTATTTATTTTACTTTTATTCCTTCACATCTTATCACTATTGGCTATTCATGAATGCCTAAGCCTATATCAGTCATCTCAAAAGCAACTTAAAAGGGTAAGGATATATAGAATCAAATAACATTTAAGATATATTTTTTGAGACTTAAATATATGAAGCTTACCTGAAATTTCCAGGCCACCCCAATATTTTCCCCATCTGGGCTCCACTCATCTTATCATATATTCCGATCTAAGCATTTTATTTCTTTGATCTTTAGCTATAAAAGATTGTGTACATCATATCTCCCTACTAAATTGTTAATCGTTTTGAGAAGATATTATTTTTTCACTGCCATACAACCTCCTCATCATATCTTGTACATATTAAGCCCTCAATAAGTGAGAAGTGCTTTGTTACCTGCGGCATGCCTGGGCAAGAACAAGCCTTGTTAAGTCTCCAGCTGAATTCTCAATCCTCCCAAAAGAGACTGACCATAATGGTCTGACGGGAGCTGGCCAGACTTCCTGCCAGAGGCTGGATTCCTTGTGGCCAAACTGAAGGTGGTAGAAACCTGAAAAGGATGTCTCCACTGCAAAAAAGAAACTGACTCCAAAAAATGCTCTAACGTACAGCACAGTACACATAGTTAATAATTATACACTTGAAAGCTGCTAGAACAGTAAATCTTAAATGTTCTCACTACAAAAAAAGAAACAGAAATTATGTGAGATGGTGACTGGTGTTAACTGGCATGTAACTAATGTTAACTGACATTATTGTGTTAATTTCACAATACATATATAGGTATCAAATTATCTCTTTGTCTACATTAAACCTACACAATGTCATATGTCCATTATATCTCAATAAAACTCAAACAAAAAGCTTGAAGTCATTTTCAAATACCACACATTGTACTTCTTAACCCATTTGCTCTTGTAGTGTAGACCACACTGGTTTGTCACTTCATGGTTCTGCGTGTGCTAGTTAGAGATGTAGCTATTTTTTCAAGTTTCTCTGCTTAAAATTATTTCCTTGAGAACCCCAATTCATAGTTCTGGTGAATCCTTTTATATACCAGATTTATTCTTTCTTTTAAAGATTTTATTTATTTGAGAGAGAGAGCACAAACTGGGGGAGAAGCAGAGGGAGAGGCAGGCTCCCGCTTGAACAGGGAGCCCAATGTGGGGCTGGATCCCAGCACCCTGGGATCATGACCCGAGCCAAAGGCAGACACTCAATGTCCTGAGCCAACCAGGTGTCCCATTATTCTTGAATCAAGGTTTCCAAAGATTCTAACTTGGGTTCATCAAGTTGTGAAGACATACAGAGCTGGGTATATTTACGTCCAAGACTGATCAAATAACCACCCTTAGCAGTTCATGCTCAAACTAGAGTGTGTGTATTCTAAGACACCTGAAAATTCTTTATAAGATTATGACATTTATTTTCCATTTTGATAATAATTTAAAAAATTAACATAAATGTATTTTAGGTATTCACTTACCAATATGATAGCCACTAGTCATAATTATTTAAATTTAAATCTCAATTCATTTCAGTGAAACAAAATTAAAATTCAGTTTGGAGCACCTGAGTGGCACAGGTGACTGTGCCCCTGACTCTTGTTTTCGGCTCGAGTCATGATCTCAGGGTCCTGAAATCAAGCCCCACGTTGGGATCAGTGCTGAGCACGGAGTCTACTTGAGATTCTCTTTCCTTCTCCTCTTGCCCCTCCCACTTGTGCTCTCTCTCTCTCTCAAAATAAATAAATGAACAAATCCTTTAAAAAATTAAAATTCAGTTCTTTAGCCACACTGCTCATATTTCAAGTGTTCATTAGCCACATGTGGCTGCTGGCTACCATATTAGACAGTGCAGATATAGGACATTTCCACTGTTGCAGAAAACTCTATTGGACATTGCTATTCTGTATTATTTAAATAACATTTTTTTTTAAGATTTTTATTTATTTGACAGACAGAGATCACAAGTAGGCAGAGAAGCAGGCAGAGAGAGAGGAGGAGGCAGGGTCCCTGCTGAGCAGAGAGCCCAATGCGGGGCTCGATCCCAGGACCCTGAGACCATGACCTGAGCCGAAGGCAGAGGCTTTAACCCACTGAGCCACCCAGGTGCCCCTTAAATAACATTTTAAAAACCAAATACAGCCACACAATTTTGGTATCTACGCATATATTTATTTGGCATTATTTTGGGTTACTGTAAGTATTATAACACAGAAAAAATAATTGAAGAAAATTAATGTGTAAAAATATATATTCATGGCAAATGAAGAACAATTGATATTGAGAGTTCTCTAGGGATATGATTTTTTAGTAAAATGCTCAGAGCAGAGAACACGTACAGTGGAATTCAGAAGAACCTTCCCCAGAACATTTTAGTGTGCCATTTACATTCAGAAAATCAACTACATCCACCAAATTAAAGTAATATTTTTTTGAATTTTATTATTTAATCGTTGTATTTTATTTAATTTGTTATAGCTTTGATTTTCAAAGTCAAAGTCAAATATGAGCCATAGGTAGAAGAAGTTCACAGCTGGTTTATACTTATGCATAATTAAGTAAGAGCAAAATAAATACTATTTAAGTCAACATGGAGGCTACTCCTTTTGTTTAAGGGAGATCTTCCCAATTCATAAGTGTAAGAAACACTGAGCTAACATTCTAAGGATATTAATAGCTGAGAGCAATCTTTCAAATGTGCATGATTAGCATTCCATAAATATTGGTCCCCAGCAATTTTGTGTTACTTTGAATTTTTCTTCAAGGCTCTATATATTCACATTCTAAGTTCATTCAGTTTGAGATTGTTGAGTCTTTATCTTCAGTTTTGTACTCAAGATTATGTACTCAGGTTCACCTTTAGAAATGATGATATTCATAGTCTATTTAGAAAAAAGGGCCATTTCACACACCATGAAAAGTTTTAAAATATATCCTGAACAGCAGAGAGCCTGCAGTCTCTTCCTCTTGGGGAAGGTGGGGTGGAGCATGGGATGGAGAAGATGCCAGGGTCCTTAATGGACATGTCTAGTTTCTAACTCCTTCTCCTTGGACCTGATGCTGTTACATGTTCAGCCTCAGAGCATTCAACCACTTTCCTTTATTTTGTGCATTCTCTGGGCTAATATTTGTTACTTTTCGTTAACTTCACTATCAGGCATGTGCAGCTGAGGATAGAGCGAGACATCAAAGAAGGCTTAATAATTTTCCACAGAAATTCAAAGGTTACTCTTAAGCTTTTTGGACATCTTCGCTCATAAAACAAGTCATATTTTATGGGTTTGATTACTGGGACTATCTCTGTGCAATTTTCTGAGGCAAGAAAGGAAGCTTAAAGCTTTTATATTATATTCCCACTTTTGGACTCTAAAGGATAAAATCGAACTTACAGGAGAGCAGAATATGAGATTCTATAATCCAAGTTCAAAGAATTAGGTTGGAATCTTCACTGAAAAAAGTGTCTATTTTTTTGTAAAAATGAATCTGACTCTGAAAGTAATATAATGTGTCACATACACACACACACATGCCTATAGCTATGCATGCATACCTTATATGAGAAAACAAAATAATACAGACATGTATATATTACATATATGTATGTGTGTATGTTTAAATCTTCCTAGGTTTTCTGAGCAATCACTGGACTATTACATTAACTGGAAGTTCTTTTAATGAACTTTGCCATTCATTAGTTTTATTTTTCACCTTGGGTTCAATTAAATAAAATCCTAAATATTTGTGGGTAACCTCACATGAGTTTTAATCATGATTTAATGCAAAGATCCCAAATACCTCTGCCTTTCTGCTTTCATGGAAATTAAATCTTGATAAAGGTTTTATTGGAGAATGAAATTCTTTGGATATGCAATCACCCACCTACAGAGTATTAATAGGGTATTTCCTTAAAGATATTTCACAAACTGAGTTGTAGAAATAGCTTGTGCCATTGCTATGTCATCATCTAGACAGACTATCTGTACTAAAAATGCAAGATTAAATTATTCTAGTTACTGTGAAATACTTCCAAGTCACAAAAGGCTGTGTTTTTTTGTATAGTTTTGAAGACTCATTACAGACCTCTCCTTACAACCACTAACCCCCAGTCTCACCACTCTGCGGGTTTGTATATTTTGAGCCACTACTGCCTTACAAGGAAAAAAAGCTATGAGAAAGGCTCTCATGGCTTCAAGGTTAGTAGCTGATAAGTGTAGATGTTCTCATATAAAATGCTTCTAGAGCCAATATTTTTTAAAGACACTTGCTAATATAAACTGATCTGAAGTAGTGCTTGTCAATTTAGAGGTAAGATGTTTTCCAGTCATCCTGCTAAACAGCCTGGAAAAAAATATTTGCAAATTTAATGTGAACCTCACAGTTCCCTTTACCCCCCCCCCCATTAAACCTACACACTTACATCTTCAAGTCATGTTCACCTCTTGTTGTTTGAGCTGAGAGAATTTTACTCTCCCCCTTCATAAATTTTAAAAATAGATCTACTGAACCCCACCTAACCTCAAAGTCTGGTGGTTTACAGATTCAAGACACACTAAAGAAAGACAGGAGAAAAAAATGCAAGTATTTTGTAAAATCTTCTTCCGGAACTCTGTGTGAAACCTCCTGAATTTTAGCCTACTTCCTTATGGGTTAAAAACAAACACGTGAAGCAATATGTTTGCCTGTATTCCTAGGGAGTTTGAATTGGCAACAGAACCACAAGGCAAGAATCCCCAAGTGCCAGACTCCAATATCAACTCTGGGAGAAACTAATCTAAAATTCTCACATTTTTCATGTTTATAACTGGAGTGGGGTAATTGGGAGGCAGTCAACAAAAACCATAATAAGTAGTTCTCTAAGTATAATATGCAAATAATAAGGCAAAAAGCCCAAAACTGATTTTTATTTCACTTCCTCCAAATTTTGAGATGTTCTTGTTACAGTTTTCTCTTGAATTCTCAAATTGTTTTTCTGGAGAAGATGTAAAGTTAATTGTTAAATATTACATGAAGACTGAGATGAAGGGTGCCCAAGGTGCAAACAACTCATGGCGCAAATCACCTCGTTGGGCTTTGCAAGGTAGTTAAACAACATAACCTCAGACCCACATTACATATTAAAGGAAAAAAGACATCCTAGGCAAGAGGAAGTTTTCTGAAATAACACCATACTTATGTACTGAAGGGGTGTCAGCAGTAGTCTCCTTTAGAATAAGGGAAGGACTGGAAGAAATGAACAAGCACCAACATTTGCTAACTGCCTTCCCACGCGAATGTTCCACACTCCTCGCCAGACCAACCTGTATGCGGAATAGTCTGAGCACTTACCACAGGAGTCTAGCTTCTCCACTGAATTATAAGTTCATGGCGCCTAAGACTAAATATGATTTATGACCTGCTTGTGACAAAACATTACCTACCAGTGACCAGCACAAAATAGGCAATCCATACGTACTTGTTGCCTGAATGAACGAAGCCATGTGTTAACAATTAACATTCCAGTGTGATGAATAAGGAGATGAAGGCTCGGAGTGATTAAGTGACGTGTGCGGGTCATGGAGATCACATACAGTAGCTGAGGAGGAACACAAACCCAAGCTTGTCTGACTTCAGAGAACACACTTCCTACTCCAGCAAGCTGCTCCATGGAAGCCAAAGTGGGACCAAACCTCGGAGAAAGGTCTCAGATTTGTTTTTGGAAGAATGGCAGTGGGAGAGGAAACTTTCACACAGCTCTACCTACAACCAAAGGACCCCAGAGTAGCAAAAATGGATGTTTTTATTTCTGGATAAAATCTGAGCATTGCGGTGGGGAAAGTCTAGCATTCGTCTCCTGGGAGCTTGTTCAGTAATGGCTTTTCCTCCCGAACAGCCTGTTGTTTGCTTTTCTTTTCACTTCTCACCACCGCTTTTTTCCTGATGCGGTTCAAAACTCCAGGAAGACAACTCTACACAAGGGTCAGGAGAAGCAGCCAAGGAGTCATGGCTGCTCGCCTGATCACACAGGCTCTGGAGTCCAGGCGTCAGAGTTCCATCCCAGCTCAAGTCCATCCTAATCAGAAGACATTGGACAAAGTATTCAACTTCTCACTGTCCCAGTTGCTTCTTCTGATAAATGAAGGTGGGAATAATAAAATCAACCTATTGTTCTAAGAACTAAATGAGTTAATACATTTTAACTGCTTAGCACACTATCTAGCATAGTGGGAACTTAAAAGAGAGGGGCCATTATTATGCCATTGGCCCTAAAATTCAGAACCAGAGCCAGCTGCATGAATACTTCAGCAAACAAATCCCCAAACGCATCTGTCATGCTCCAGACTAGGTTTGCTACAATACAAAACTCTTCTCCCAAAGGCAGAGGTGTTGCTGAAAGTAAATGGAAAAAAAAAAAAAGAAGAAGAAGAAGAACAAGAAGAACAAGAAGAACAAGAACAAGAACAGAAAGAAATATTTTTTCTTTTTTTTTTTTTTTTGAAATATTTTTTTTCTAGTGTCTCCTGACTTAAATGGTCAATGGCTTGGCACCCAGGCAGCTGCCACTGGGGTCCTTCCTCCATACTAGCCAATATATGTAAAACCCTCCCCTGGTTCTGGATAGAGAAACAAACAAAAAAACAAACAAAAAAGATCCATCTTATTATTTTTCTCAAGTATGTATTTTTCTAACAGTATCACAAGTTTATGTGAATTCAAGAATGAGTCCCCTCATCCCTCAGTCTGAAGGGTAGAGGAATAGAAGGTAAGGGAGTCCACCTGTGCACAAGAAACCAGCTCTATTTACTTGGAGCTACTTACTTAACTGCGGGTCATTATTATCAAAAGCAGTGATTAAAGTGAGAGAGGAGTAGGAGCTGGACTAACTAGGGGCTGTTTTTTCTCATGTAATGGCTTATCCAGGGGTATGCAGTGCAGTGTTGGTGCAACTGGTGAAGGAGTTATCAAGAATATTTCCATCCTTCCACCCTGCCCTGTTTAAGATGCATTTTCAATCTTTCAGATATAATATCATCACTATAATGCCAGTGGGTCAAAGACCACAAAAGAAGAAATGAAGGAAAAGGGCGAAGGACAGGAGGTTGAAAAACCAGGGCAGCGAAATAGAGTTCTTTTAAAATAGTCTTCACAAAAATTCCACCTGCTGACTTGCATTTACAAATCTTCTTGGACAAAATTATTAGGCTTGATCACGTCAAATTGCCGAAAATTACTATGCTTACATAGAAAAATAAGCATAGCATGTGATTTAATCTAATATGGCATATGGCAACCAAGAGAGGCTAAGACATAGGGTGTTTTATCTGCACCTATTGTCACTGAACAGAATCGAAGTTTGGTTAGTAAAAATAAATGGCTGAAAAAAGAAAGTCAGTAACTAGTAGTGTCTCCAATGTTCACCCAAGAGGAAGTCTTTATTAATATCAGAGAAAATAAATTATACCAAAAAAAAGCATTCTTAAAGACAAAGAGGACATGACATAATGATAATAAGAGCAATTAACCAGATAATGCATTTAATAACATATGTTCAAAATTTATAAACTACTATTGGGGTGCCAGAGTGGCTTAGTCAGTTAGGGATTGACTCTTGAATTTGGCTCAGGTCATGATCTCAGGGTAGTGAGATCAAGCCCCCCCCATCAGGATCCATACTCAGCATGGACTCTGTTTGTCCCTTTCCCTCTGCTTCTCCCCTGTCCATGCTCTCTCTTTCTCTCTCTCAAGCAAGTAAATAAAATCTTTTAAAAGTTTTATAAACCACTATTAATGGAAGAATATAAAAATATTGATAAATTCATTTTCAAAATGGGAGATTTTTACATATTTTTCTCAGTAACTGATACAAAAACCTGACCAAAAAAATGAACATGATAAATAAATCAGATTCACAAACATATATGGAATCCTGTTCCCAACAGAGAGATTATTTTCTTTCAAGCACATGAATATTTCAGAAATCACACCATGTTAAGTGATCAAATGCATCTCAACATATATCAAAGAATTAGCATCAAACAGTCCATATTCTCTGATAAAGATGCAATTAAGTTAGGGGGCGCCTGGGTGGCTCAGTGGGTTAAAGCCTCTCCCTTCAGCTCAGGTCATGATCCCGGTTCCTAGGATCGAACCCTGCCTCGGACTCTCTGCTCAGCAGGGAGTCAGCTTCCCTTCCTCTCTCTCTCTGCCTGCTTCTCTGCCTACTTGTGATCTCTGTCTGTCAAATAAATAAATAAAACCTTTTAAAAAAAATGCAATTAAGTTAGAAAATAATTTTGAAAAGAAGTAACTTTTAAGAATCCATACATAGAGAAATTAATGCATCACTTAAAAATTCATGGATTAAATATTAAATCAACATATAAATCTTAAAATACTTGTAATTAAATGGTACTAAATATGATACATATTAAATATAGTGGTATACAGCCAAAGTCATACTTAGAGTAATATTTATAACCTTAATTGTGTCTATTAGAAAACAAAAATGGGGGCACCTGGGTGGCTCAGTGGGTTAAAACCTCTGCCTTCGGCTCAGGTCATGATCCCAGGATCCTGGGATCCAGTCCCACATCAGGCTCTCTGCTCAGCAGGGGAGCCTGCTTACCCCCTCTCTCTCTGCCTGCCTCTCTGCCTACTTGTGATCTCTCTCTATCAAATAAATAAATAAAATCTTAAAAAAAAAAGAAAAAATGAAAGATGGAAAATTAGAGAGCCAAACACTAACTTTAAATTATAAAAAGAAAACAAATTTAAAAAATAAACCTCAAGGAAGGAAATAAGAAAGATAAAAACCAAGTTTAATTTTTGAAAGAAATATTTTTTGAAATATTAGAGAGCAATATTAGTATAGACACATAAAATACTTAAATTTGGAAAAACATCATGAAAAATAGGAGAGAAAGCAAAATTAAATAATATTAGAAATGAAATCAGGGACATATTACCGATTGATTGTAAGTATTTTAAAAAATAAGAATACCATGCATGAACTGAACATACAACTAAAATTCATTGTTTCCTAGAAACATGTCACTTATGAAACAAATTTATGAATTCAAAAAAATTAAAAATTTGAAACTATCTATATAATCACATTTAAATTTGAATTGAATCAAAGTCTACATGCACACACGCACGCACACACACACACACACACACACACACACACACACACTTCTCAATCAACCCACATAGTTTACAGATAAGTTCTACCAAACATTAAAGAACAAATGATTCCCATCATGGAGAAACTCTTAAAGACAGTAGAAAATGAAAGAAAATTACTTTTTGAAGTTAACATTATATGATTTAATGTGATCTTAATACCAAAATCTAATCAGAAAGAAAAACAGAAAATAAAATTAATATCCAATATAATTATCATAATAAATATTTGCTTTTAATATGATTGTCATAGAAGCACTAAAGGCCTATTTGAAATTAGTGGTCATGAATTAAGAGCGAAATCACGTCTCATGATTTTATGTTTTTCCAGCTACATTCAGTTTTTATGAATGCAGGCGCAAAGTATGTAGGGGTAGATTTAACTAGGGTAGTGGTTTTGCCAAACAAATTGGAAGAAGCAAGAGGAGCAAGGTTGCTGAAAACATTTAGAAGGGAGTCATTATAACTACAGGTCACAGACTCTGTTGGGAAAAAGGAAGGAAGAAAGGAGAGCAGAGGAATGAGAGATGGTTAAAAAAAAAAAAAGTACTAGGATCAATGAACTGTAGTCCTGGTGGGGATGAAAAATTGATTTTATCAGTAATCCTGAGAAGTATGAGAGGCACAATGTTATCACACTTATGCACAATGCCACAAGGACCCAGGTATGCCAATGTTCTTTTCTAAAGTGAGTATACTGCAGTAAGTAAATAGCAGAGCTTTCACTCCACTTGAATATTCTGGCTGTAAATCCTTTTCCTAGACCTGCTACATGATTCTGCAGCCCTGCCCTACACTGAATTTGCATAACCTTCCTATTTACTGCCATCTCTCAGGGGTTAATGCTTACCTAGGATCAACTCAGGATTATCACATCATCAGTCAGACTTTGTTAAAGCTCCAATCTTACTGTTATTTCAATGATGATTTAAATTCTAATTCTCTGAAATAAGTACTTTCAGGAGAGAGGAAACAGCTCTTTAAAAATATAAAACAAGCCCCAGGGCCATAAAATATCCATACTGAGTAGGGATGGAGATTGCAGCCCAACAGTCCCCAATCTCTTTATATTCTACAGCAATTTAATTTTCCTCCAATCTTACTCCTCCTTTTGTAACCCATTCACAATGTTCCTTCTCTCCTTTTTGGAATGTTAAATTTTGAACTCATTATTTACTACCTGCAGTTTTGCTGTTTCTTGGTTCTATATAACCATTTGTCTGAAAAATATCAAGAATCCTCTTCCCTAAGTGCCTATAAATCTCCTCATAATGTCTATTTGTTGGGCAACCCTCCTCTCCCTTGCTAATCTTACCAAGAATTCCTTCAAGGTCACCAAACTTGAAATATGTATTTATAATCATTATGTAATAAGATCTTCGGGGGATCTTCAGAGGGATACAAGGGAAACTTGTTTGGATATTTTTTTGGTACAAACTGACATTTATTCTTCTGCCAGTATCAATAAATAAGAACAGGTGCAATTTATGTGTGTGTCATCATTCAGAAAATTGACAAAAATGACTACAGAGTTGTCTCTTAAGTAAACCAGTTATCATTTAGTGTCAGGGTCAAAACATATAGAGTGGTTTAGTTGATTTCTCTCCTAGGTTGTTGCCACCTTCTCTGATCCTCAGTTTCCTGAGTGTAACCTATCAGCTTTGAGAGACACCCTTTCAGGCTAAACAGCACCAGCACATTAACGTCTTTGAAGGGATTTGTCACAAAATGTAAAACTATAAATCAAGATCAAATTCCTCCTAAAATGATGTTTCTAAGATATTATTGTAAGGTAACAAAATGTACCTTGGAGAAATTAAAATAAAATACTTTTTTTTATAATTGGAATGCAGAATTGTGACTGTTCTTAGTGTCCAAATTGCTTTCCTAAGGAGAATCTGTGTTTAGAAAATAGTTATTTTGATATTGTCTCCTTTCTTACCATTCCTAAAAGGCCTTATTTGCTCTTGTTTCTATTTCTCCTTCCCTATTCCACCATATAATTTTCTCTTACACTTATTTATTTTTGATTTCTCAGTAGTCTACCCTATATGATTTTCTATACAACATTGAATTTCTGCCTGTTCTGTAAAACTCATTTCATAACATTTTAAAGTGTGATTTTTCTCAAACCCCAGATGCAATAAATGTGAAGCGTTGTGCCGTGTATAAATTCCAGTCACTGCATTTTTTGGGTTAAGACTACTTAATTGCTCGCAGAGCCAGCTCTAGTTTCCTCTAAAACAAATTCAATGACTGTTGTGAGTAAGGTGAGAGCAAAAAAGAAGTAATATATCACCTCTTTGCCAGGGCTCTTCATGGCACCTGTCATTGCCAAGAAGTCAATGTTGGAGGGAGGGGTGTCAAAGAGAGTGAGAATGGAGAATTGACAACTAATGTTCCTATGAAATTATTGCTGAACAAGAGATAGAAAAATAATATCAATATCAGGAAAACTTTTCAAATGAGACACAGCGGCATACAAAGGCAATTCTGAGAGTCTTTGTCACAATAAAATGTATAGAACAGAGAGAAAGATGGCCTTTCTTCAAATTCCGAGTCTTTAGAGATATCAAATCAAAGAGATCTGATCATCTGTGGCTGCAGTAGGAAAACAAGTTGACATTGCCCAAGATTTACAATGTTTTAATTGTTTTGAAATCTCATCATGACTCCTCTCTAACTCAGAAATCTCTACTGTGTGTTTAGAAGAAGACCAAGGTTAGGGAATGAGAAGTAGGTTGGTCTGATCCCAGCCAAACCACACAGATCTTCCACAGTGAAGGAGGCATGGAATGGATGTTGATGAGAGAACCCCTGTGGCCACTGAAACCCTTAAAGACTAGCTGCCCTGCACACGAGTTTCAGGGAGTCAAGGAAACTATAAGAGAAATCTGGGGGAACCAGTATATCCACTTTGGAAAAATAATGTGTTTTGGTGGGCTCTACAGATTTTCTCCTACTGAAGATCATGCTGGAAAGAAACTATAATGTTCTGATGGATGATACTGGCAAGAAGTTTGCCACCCAGGCTAAAAGACAGAGGCATCTGGGCTATCTATGTCCAGCCAGCATTCCCTAAGGATATTGTTTTATCTCTATCATCTGGTGGGACTTGTGAAAGCCCAGAGCCATAGAGTTCCCTTTTAAGTGTAAAGTACTTGAAAAATTAATCACAGAGAATCCATAAATTCTTTCTCTAAATTGAGCTGATATTAGATAGCAATTTGTATAGCTGTTCACTATATAAACATCTTTGAAAAGATAGTTCAGAAAAAGGGGCATCTAGTAATTCACAATGTAAGACATGCAGAAACACAAAAGACCATAGAGAATTGTCCCTTCCCACTACCTCTCACTGAATGGCTGTCCAGGAGATTAATATTTCTTCAAACAATGTCAATGGGCCAAAGCAAGAACCCCATCTCACACTCTCTATATTCTCAGAGATTGTCTCAAACACATATATTCCAAAGACAGTTCTCAGAGCCTGATGCAATTTTACCTCCTCATGTTCTTATCTATTGTTCTGCAATAACTGAGTGACTATATTTTGTAGTAAAATGTTCTGTGATATTTGCTGAGTCTCTTTATCTGGCTGGGCAACTTACCAAGCCTTCTATGTGGCTTATATCATTAAGGCTTGTAATAATTTTATAAATGAGATATTAGTATTCCTATCTTATAAAGAAACAAGATTTCCATTCAAGATTGTATGGTAAATCCTCTCTGTGACCTACACACACACACACACACACACACACACACACACACAGATTTATACACATACTCAGTCTACCCCCATTGATATTCCAAAAAGAGTTGATAAAATTCAAAAAGAAACATTATAAAGATGTAGCCATTCTCAATAAAATTAACAAGTCAGGAAACAACAGATGTTGGCCAGGTTGCAGAGAAAGGGGAACACTCCTACACTGTTGGTGGGAATGGAAACTGGTACAGCCACTCTGGAAACAGTATGGAGGTTCCTCAAAAAGTTGAAAATAGAGCTACCCTATGACCCAGCAATTGCACTACTGAGTATTTATCCCAAAGATACAAATGTAGTGATCTAAAGGGGCACCTGCACCCCAATGTTTAAAATGGCAATGTCCACAATAGCCAAACTTTGGAAAGAGTACAGATGTCCATCAACAGATGAATGGCTAAAGAAGATGTGGGGGGTATGTGTGTGTGTGTGTGTGTGTATGTGTGTGTGTGTATATACATATATATGTATATATATATGTATGTATGTATATATATATATATATATATATATATATATAAAATGGAATATTATTTAGCCATCCAAAAAATGAAATATTGCCATTTGAATGATGTGGTTGGAACTAGAGGGTATTATGCTAAGTGAAATAAGTCGATCAGAGAAAGACAGTTATCATATGATCTCACTGCTATGTGGAATTTAAGAAACAAAACAGAGGATCACAGGAGAAGGGAGGAAATAATAAAACAAGACAAAATCAGAGGGGGAGAAAAACCATAAGAAACTCTTAATCATAGGAAACAAACTGAGAGTTGCTAGAGGGGAGATAGGTGGAAGGATGGGGTAACTAGATGATGGATATTAAGGAAGGCATATGATATAATGAGCACTGGGTATTATATAAGACTAATGGATCACAGACCTGTATCTCTGAAACTGATAATACATTATATGTTCATTAAAAATCAATAAATAAATAGCCATTCTCAAAAACAAAATTAATACCTCTCTGAATTTAAAAAATAACAAAATTATAAAGCAGTAAGTTGGACTAAAGACACAGCCTTCCGGTCTCCATATATGGAAGTAGTCAATGGAATTTAACTCCTGAAGGGTATTGGAACTGAAAGTCCTCCCACACAGTAGGATTCCAAAGCCCAAACCATTGCTTAAAATAGGGATCCTACTCTTTTCCTTGAGTGTGCTACTGGAGATCCTGGTGTCACCATCGGCCACCACCCTGCCTGCTATTACCAATATTGTAAGAACAAGCCACATCCAAACTCTTGCTTCTGCAGAGGTGTCCCTGAAGCCAAGATCTGCATCTTTAACCTGGGGCAGAAGGAAAAAGAGGATGAGATCCCACTATGTGGCCAAATGGGACCAGGTGAATATGAGCAGCTCTCCTCTAAAGCCCTGGACCCTGCCTGTATTTGTGCCAACAAGTATATGGAGAAGAGCGTGGCGGAGATGGTTTTCACATCTGAGTGCAGCTCCAGCCCATCCACATCATCCATATCAACATGTTGTCCAATGCTAGGGCTAAGGGGCTCCAGACAGGTATGCCTGGTGCCTTTGGTAAGCCCAGGGCACAATGGCCAGGGTCCACATTGTCCAAGTTACCTGTACCAAGCTGCAGAACAAGAAGCATGTGGTTGAGGCCTTACACAGGGCCAAGCTCAAATTCCCTGATGGCCAGAAAATCCACATTTCCAAAAGTGGAGCTTTACTGAGTTTAACGCACATGAATTTTAAGACATGGTGGCTGAAAAGCAGTTCATCCAAATGGCTGTGGGGTCAAATGCAAAATACATCCCTAATCATGTCCCCCTGGACAAATGGCACGCTCTACCCTCATAGGAACCTCAGCACTGCCTCCTCCCTATTCAAGCCCATCAAAAAATCCTACTTCTGTCAAAAAATAATAAGGGTCCTACTAGTGAAAAAGGGCTGCAAAAAAGCTCCACATTGTCACAGAATATAGCTTAGATAAATTTACATTTTGACAGAACCATAAGGACAAAAATGCCTGCCTTCCAACATTGGGGCTTAGTTGACCAGTGTTTCAGGGACTGGTCTATGATATGAAAAATACCAACATGGGCCATAAGCATGGAGCATATGAAACAGTCCCAGAGGGATGACTGATTAAGATAGATTAAAAAATGAGAGGAAGAAAAATAAGACAGCGATAAATAGAAACTTAAACATGGCGATAGACTTAAGCCCAGCTCTATCAATAGGTATTATATTTTAATAAGATAAACATTCCAGTTAGGAAGGCAAAGATTTTCAGAATTGATTTTTTTTTAAATCCAAGTATGTATTATCTACAGGAAACGTACTTTAAATATGAAGATACAAGTGGTTTAAAAGAAAACTGATGGAAAAATATATACCATGAAAACATTAATCAAAGAAAAGCAGGGGCGCCTGGGTGGCTCAGCAGGTTAAAGCCTCTGCCTTCAGCTCAGGTCATGATCCCAGGGTTCTGGGATTGAGCCCCGCATTGGGCTCTCTGCTCAGCAGGGAGCCTGCTTCCCCCTCTCTCTCTGCCTGCTTCTCTGCCTACTTGTGATCTCTGTCAAATAAATAAATGAAATCTTTAAAAAAAAAAAAAAAAGAAAAGCAGTATGACTTGATAAGTATCAAAAGAGACTTCAATACAAAGAAAATTTCCCAAGGTAAGTAAAGGCATTTCATAATGGTAAAATGGCTTAATTTATCAAGAAAACAACAATGCTTAATTTATAAGAAATTAAAACAGAGCACCAAAGTAAGTGAAACAAAAATTAACAAAATTCAAGGGAGAAGAAGATCCACATTCATGGTTAGAGACTTTTTTTTTTTTTAAGATTTTATTTATTTATCAGAGAGAGAGAGAGAGGGAGAGAAAGCGAGCACAGGCAGACAGAATGGCAGGCAGAGGCAGAGGGAGAAGCAGGCTCCCTGCAGAGCAAGGAGCCCAGTGTGGGACTCGATCCCAGGACACCGGGATCACGACCTGAGCCGAAGGCAGCTGCTTAACCAACTGAGCCACCCAGGCGTCCCTAGAGACTTTTTTTTTTTAAAGATTTTATTTACTTATTTGACAGACAGAGATCACAAGTAGGCAGAGTGGCAGGCAGAGAGAGAGGGAGAAGCAGGCTCCCTGCTAAGCAGAGAGCCCGATGCGGGGCTCGATCCCAGAACCCTGGGATCATGACCTGAGCTGAAGGCAGAGGCTTAACCCACTGAGCCACCCAGGAGCCCTGGTCAGAGACTTTAATATTCCTCTATCAATCACTGACCTAACAACTAGACCAAACAATCAATACAAAAAAGAGTACAATTGCATTGCAATCTATTGCAATCTATTTTCCATTTTCCTACCTTATAATTTCATTTCAGTACACATTTGGGGAACAGATAGGGTATAACATTCTTTCTAAAATTAGCTAATATACTCATTCAGTGTTTTCATAATAATCAAGCCACTTCCCTAATTATCAGATTATTTAAATATCATCTAATATCATTTATAATATTATTTTAATATTCAATGTTTGCACAAAAAGTTAGCAGCATTCACAATCATCAATTTTTACATTTCTCTCTTATAGTAATAAATTTACACCTATATTCCCAAGTGGCTCATGAGAATTCCAACA
Source organism: Enhydra lutris kenyoni (assembly GCF_002288905.1). Lineage (NCBI taxonomy): Eukaryota > Metazoa > Chordata > Mammalia > Carnivora > Mustelidae > Enhydra > Enhydra lutris. The sequence continues at coordinate 5,224,005 of NW_019154121.1, forward strand.
TAAAGCATTTAAGGAGTTTTTTTTATATCATGCTTACTTATATTTGAAAGTGAAATTTTCACATAATAATCTAAATCCAAATTAAATTCTTTGTTCACTTAGTCATATGGTTATGCTAATGAGATGATAGCAACATAAGCATATAAACACGCCAGAAATTACTTTAAAATGAACATTTAACTGTCTGGCCTTCCTAAGAGCAAATGTAGGAACAATGTGAGACCTGTATGGAGAGTTGGTTGGGGCAGTCTGTAGAAAACCTGAAATGTCATCACCGAAACTTGACCTGAAGTATTGTGTGAGTGGTTAAATTGAATGACCTTTAAATACCTCCCACTTTGAGTGTTTATAGCTCTATGAGTCTAAGAGTATTTCTCTCTGGGATCATTATTCAGAAGAGAAAGATGGTATATGAGTTCCAGCAAAATTTCACTAAGCACTTAAGGAAACCATCCATCAAGCATTGCCTCTGTTAGAATAGTCTCCAAAGTATTTGAAAGTGAAAAGTTTCAAGTCAGTACCCAAGAAATACGAGCAGAAGGTAAATAAGAGCACCAATAAGTTTACAATAATTTTTGTGGGTGTTTTTGTCCTATGTGTTTGAGCCAAGCATATCTTAAAGGAATTAGTCTGTACTGTGAAGTAGATTCTTCCCACACCATTCAGTTATCAGCTGTCCTGGGCCTGGATCCTGCCCTCAGGATCCTGCAGCTCCCATCAACTCAAGACACACTTGAATATGAAGAATCAGTGTTGGGGGTGCCCAGGTGGCTCGGTTAAGCATCCAGCTGGATTTCAACTCAGGTCATGATCTCAGGGTCGTGAAATCAAGCCCTGCTTCAGGCTCTGCACTCAATACTGAGTCTGGTTGAGATTCTCTCCCTCTGGCCCTCCCCCAGCTTGCATGTGGTCACTCTATCTCAAATAAATACCTTTTTAAAAAAGAAAACAAAGAATCAGTGTTGGTCAGAGAAGCTCTGAGACCCAGTTGTACTACATGGAACATCACAAAGCAGCTCTGGACTAGGAGCCAGCTGAACTATATTTCACTCCTGATGAATATTTATTACAGCAGAAAAGAATATTCTCTGAACACTTTTTTTTTCACACCTTTTCTTACACAGCTCTACTTCCCACAGGCCCTTGAGTTCCTTGAGGATGTAGACGCAAAATGAACAAACCTTTAAAAATTTCTAAAAAAAAAAAAAAAAAAAAAAAATGGAAGAGTTTTATTGAAGCCCAAGTTAGAATATTTACCTGATATTTGATCTTCACAAAGATGAGAATGTTCCAGTAAGGGGACATTTAATGTAGGGTTATATACATTTTTTTACATAAAAATTTACAAATTATTGACAAAGAATATTTCAGAAATTTGCAGACCTTCTCTCAAGTTTCTACTATAGGCAGGACTGTAGGACTTTAATCTTATAAGAAACCAGGGAAATCTCTTACTTTTTCTTATCTTTGTGTTCAGAATGCTCCTTTTTGGTTATTTTCTTTAACAAAGCAGATGTACACTTTGGGGCAGAAACAGAGCCCATGCTTTGAGGTTTTGCTGAGGCATTCTGACTTTGCTAAAGTTCAAGTATAGCTTCCCCGGAAGCCCAGAGGCAGGGCCCACAACATTAAAAGTTGAAATTTTATCAGAACAAGAACCATGTTTATGTCAACACTTTTCCTCATTCCCCAGTAAACTGTGTGCCTGGTGCTTTGCCTGGAAATGGAGTAGTGAACATACTTACCTCCCAACAAGTAAGTTAACAATAATAACACATGATAAATATTCTTAAGGTAGTAAGACAATGTATAAAACACAAAGATTTGTGTTTTTATACCAGGCTCAATGAAACTTATCCCTAAAAATTAGCCTAGCTTCTGAAATAAAGTACAGGGACCCTTCTTCAAAATCTCCTACATTTTTCTGTATATATATCCATATCAAAGCATTCATTAAATTTTACTGAAATTATCTCTTTATGTTTCCTCTTTCACCTGACTGTGGATTCTTACATTTATTTATTTATTTATTTGAAGGGGTGGGGCAGAGGAAGAGAAAGAGAGAGACAGTCCTAAGCAGGCTCTGCACTGAGCCTGACGTGGGGCTCAGTCTCACAACACTGAGATCAAGACTTGAGTCAAAACCAAGAGCTGGTCACTTAACAGACTGTGCTCCCCAGGAGCTCCATCATCTGAGTATGTATTCTTGAGAGATAGGGGCTTTTTTTAGTTTTTGTATCACCCAGCATACATCACAAAATCTTGCCACTTTGTAGGTGCTCTGAAATGCTTGCTTCACATGTCTATTATTTGCTGTTTTCCGGGAAGAGAATCATCTTCTTTCTATATATGAAGTACTTACAGAATATCTAGGTAATGACACTAAGTAAACATTTGAAACATAGCATAGAAGAACAGAATGGACTCAGAAGTCAAGTAAGAAATTAAAGTCATAGATTCTGAAAAAAGAATTATCCTTGTAATCTCTGTTATTTTCAGATTCTACATTATACAGCATTTGACAGTTCCTGCCTAGGTGACTTTAACTTGGTTTGTTGGTTGGTTGTTTAATTGTTAGTTCAATCTCCAGCTTTCTTTGTGTGTCCGCCTGGGTTATAGGATTTTGCATTTATTTTACAAAAAACTGGATCATATGGAAACCTTTTTGTACATAATGAAATCCCCCCTGCTCAGCTGGCTGGCTCAGCTGGTATAGATCTACTCCTTCTTACCAAAGGTTATATAATATTGCATGGCATGGTGTTCATTAAATGGCTAAACTGCTACAATAAAGCAACCTAAAAAAAATCAAAGACAAAAACATACTGTTATGCTGAAAATAAATTTAAAAAAATGATTAAAAAAAAAGACAAAAACAATAACAAAGGAAAAAAACCCTTAAAGTTTCTCTTCCATCTAATGATTCCAGCCAGTTGCACCCTGTCCCCTGGTAGGTTTGTTCCATACAGTTATTCAGGCTAATATTATCCTGAATACATAGTTTCCAAGTTGCTAACTTCGCTGAAGCCATTGCTAGTCCCACTCTGGATTGGAAACAAGTAGGAAGGAGCACAGGTAGGAGGCGAACCAGTCAGCCCTGGAATGGCACTCAGGACTTCTATTCACATTTCCTTGACAAGACCTGATTTACAAAGACCACCCCTGCTGCAAGAGGACCCTGGAAGCCCCCGGCTAGGCAACCACATCTCAGCTATGATTTGATCAATACAGAAGAAGGAGAAAATAAATTTTGGTGGAAAATTAGCCCTTCTTCCCTCCATCTGAATTCACCAAAATGTGTTCCACTTTTCACCTAATGATGGGTCTTCCATTTATTTCTTATTTATCCTTACCTACTTGAACTTACATTTACAAGGACCCCAAGAAATGGAAGTATGATTTAATAAATGTGCTCACACTGCTTTCTTGGGTTGTGCTGTAATATTTGCTCTTCTGATAGTGATGTATATATGGGAGGCCTCTGCTTCCACCACCATATCTGCTCCAGCAGGAGACATAATCTGTTATTTCTTTGCCATTCTAGTGTGTGGCAATAAATAAATAACAGCTCTTTATTAACGTTTATTTAGATTATGTTGACCACTAGAAAACTTTCGCCACTATTATATATTTACTGGTCGCTTGGATTACGCTTCTCTGAATTAACTATTTAGATCCTTTGCGTATTTCTTCATTAGCTTATATGTCTTTCTGTTGTCAATTTTATCTTGCTGACTTTAGATTTCAAAAAAATGCAAAGACATTTGACAGCCCTGGAAATATGTATTTTTAGATGTATCTCTTCCCCAAAACAGTCTCCATATTTCAAAAAAAAAAAAAATCATAGCCCTTAATATATTCTAAAGGTAACATTTCCAATGCATCAGAATGTTTCCAAGTTCCCCTATAAATCTGAACATACAATCCTGGGTTTAACCTGATTTTCAAGAATAATGAATAATTGATATTCCATGGTGATATTTCATTTAACAGTTTTTAAATCTATCCACAAAAGTTAGGCATCAACAAGTCTTCTGTTGTCAAGAAGTACACAATTCCCAGCCTGCTAAACTCCCACTCTACCAATCGACACATTGTGGAAGAGCTAATTCATTTGGAGAGGAAAGTGATCATCTTGTAAATAAAACACTAGGCAGGTCCCTGTTCCAAGAGCAGTGTGATTTGAGATTGATATTTGAGGCATTTGATGGGCTTAATTTGTTCCCCAGTGATATGCAATCAGCATTACAAAACCTCTCACACTTCACTCCGATGAATTTGTATTATTTTTCATTCTGCATTCAGAAAAACCCCTAAGCAGTGTCTATCTGTAAGATCGAATAATTATGTCTACTCTTTTTCAGAAAGCTCAGAGAAGTTTGCAAGCAATAATTAAGCCCTGGAACATTTATAAGGCATGGGGAAAATATTGTTTTCTTTTTATACACAAAGAACAGGATGAGAACAGTTAAATGATTAAACAAAACAGCTAGTTGAAGACAGAATCCCTGGAGTGCTGATGTCAGGATAATATTAGAGTCACTAGACCTCTGTTCTCTCCTTGTTATTTAAGAGGTACGTCTCCTCAGGTCCTGGTTTAACAAATGCAAGCAACGTAAAGAACGCTGTACTGGGGATAGTCAGCAGATAAAAAGGACAATTTCACTTTGCTGAACTACCAGACTTTACTCTTCATAAACCCAAGCTGTTTCACACAAAGGAGGATGGGAAAATAAATAAAAGTCTTTTGTAGGCCTTACGATATCTTCTTTTGAACATATGATAAAATTTGTTAAATTTTAAATATTTTTTAATCATTTTTTTAATTTATCTTCAGCATAACAGTATTCATTGTTTTTGTACCACACCCAGTGCTCCATGCAGTCCGTGCCCTCTCTAATACCCACCACCTGGTTCCCCCAACCTCCCACCCCCCCACCTCTTCAAACCCTTCAGATTGTTTTTCAGAGTCCATAGTCTCTCATTGTTCACCTCCCCTTTCAATTTCCCCCAACTGCCTTCTCCTAACTCCCCATGTCCTCCATGGTATTTATTATGCTCCACAAATAAGTGAAACCATATGATAATTGACTCTCTCTGCTTGACTTATTTCACTCAGCATAATCTCTTCCAGCCCCGTCCATGTTGCTACAAAAGTTGGGTATTCATCCTTTCTGATGGAGGAGTGTATATGGACCACATCTTCCTTATCCATTTGTCCATTGAAGGGCATCTTGGTTCTTTCCACAGTTTGGCGACCGTGGCCATTGCTGCTAA
>NW_019154121.1:5229681-5260069 GCF_002288905.1 Enhydra lutris kenyoni
TTGCTGTGCAGAAGCTTTTGATTTTGATGAAGTCCCAAAAGTTTATTTTGGCTTTTGTTTCCTTTGCCTTTGGAGACATATCTTGAAAGAAGTTGCTGTGGCTGATATCGAAGAGATCATTAAATTTTAAATATTATTAATTGGGTTAAAATAATTTGACTGAAGTATGAACATCACTACTTTCTTCATGAATGCATTTAATAAGGGCTATCTATAAATAGGATGGCAGAATTTGAATAGATTCATTTAAAAATATTTATGATTTATAGAACAATTTTCTTCTCAAGAAGTTTTAGTTTTACCACATTTAATAATTGTAACACAAGTGTATTATATATATTTTCTCTCCCTCTCTATTTCTCTCTTTCTTTTTTTCTTTTTTCTTTCTTTTTGGTGGAGACTTCTGATTGCTCAGAAGCATTCCAGGGTGCAACTTACTTGAATCGCAGTTGACATATTCAGCTACACATCCCTTCAACCACCTCTCACCAAAATGACTAGAAGGAGGAGCACCCAACAGAGGAAAAATTCAGAGACTGTGTGCTCTCCATCAGAACTATTGGATATGGGCATAAACAATATGTCGGAAAGGGAATCCAGGGTAACAATTATCCAGGCTCTGGCTAGGTTGGAGAAAACCATTAGAAACAAAGAATCTCTAAGGACAGAAATGAGAGCCACCAGGGCAGAAGTTAAAAATGCTATCAATGAGATCCAATCTAATCTAAATACTTTAATAGCTAGGGTAAGTTAGGCAGAAGATAGAATATGTGATCTAGAGGACAAAATGATAGAGAAAAAGGATCAGGAGAAGGCATGGAACAAACAGCTTAGAAGCCATGAAAACAGAATTAGAGAAATAAATGATGCCATGAAATGTTCCAACATCAGAATTATTGGGATCCCTAAGGGGGTGGAGAAAGAGAGAAGACTAAAAGATATAGTTGAACAAATTCTCAATGAAGATTTTCCCAGTCTGGGGAATGGAACCAGCATTCCTGTCCCAGAGGTAGAAAGAACAACATCCAAGATCAATGAATCTAGAAAGACCTTGAGGCACTTGGCTGTGAGACTGACAAATCATAATTTTAGACAAGATCTTTTGATAGCAGCTAGGGGGAAGATTCCTTACATACAAAGGAAGGTCCATCAGAATGATATCAGGCCGGACCACAGAAATCTGGCAAGCCAGAAAGGGTTGGCAAGACATATTCAGGGCACTAAATGAGAAGAACATGTAGCCGAGAATACTGAATCCAGCAAGGTTGACATTCAGAATGGATGGTGAGATAAAGAGCTTCCAAGACCAGCAAAGCTTAAAAGAATATTTGACCACCAAGCCAGCACTATGAGAAATACTAAGGGGGCTCTACTAAATAATGACATAAAACAGAAATTTACAGAGATGATCTATAGAAACAAAGACTTCACAAGCAACATGATGTCAATAAGAACTTATCTTTCAATAATCACTCTCAATGTGAACAGCCTAAACACTCTCAAAAAAGTGGCACAGAGTTGCAGATTGGTTAAAACGACAGGATCCATTCATAAGTTGTCTACAAGAGGCCCATTTGGAACCTAAGGATACATCCAGACTGAAAGTGAAGGGATGGAGAAACATCTTCCACGCCAACAGGCCTCAAAAGAAAGCTGGGGTAGCGATTCTCATATTAGATAAATTAGATTTTAAACTAAAGACTGTAGTCAGAGATAAAGAAGGACACCACATTATTCTTCAAGGGTCTGTCCACCAAGAAGATCTAACAATTGTAACTATACCCCAATGTGGAAGCAGCCAGTACATAAGACACCTGTTAATCAAGATAAAGAGTCATATTGATATGAATACATTAATCGTAGGGGATCTTAACATGCCACTCTCAGTAATAGACAGATCATCCAAGCAGAAAATCAATAAAGAAACAAGAGCATAGAATGACACATTGGACCAGATGGACCTCATAGATATATAGAACATTCTACCCTAAAACAACAGAATACTCATTCTTCTCGAGTGCACATGGAAACTTCTTCAGAATAGACCACATCCTGGGTCACAAATCAGGACTCAATCAATAACAAAAGATTGAGATTATTCCCTGCATATTCTCAGACCACAATGCTTTGAAACTGGAACTCAACCACAAGAAAAAGTTTGGAAGGAATTCAAACACCTGGAAGCTAAAGACTACCTTGCTTAAGAATGTTGGGGTGCCTGGGTGGCTCAGTGGGTTAAGCCTCTGCCTTCAGCTCAGGTCATGATCTCAGGGTCCTGGGATCAAGCCCCACATCAGGCTCTCTGCTTGGCAGGGAGCCTGCTTCTCCCTCTGCCTGCCTCTCTGCCTATTTGTGATCTCTCTCTGTGTGTGTCAAAAAAATAAATAAAATCTTAAAGAAAAAAAAAAAAAAGAATGTTTAGATCAACCAGAAAGTCAAAGAAGAACTTAAACAATTCATGGAAACCAATCAGAATGAAAACACTTCAGTCAAAAACCTAGGGGATATGGCAAAGGTGGGCCTAAGGGGAAATACATAGCCATCCAAGTCTCCCTCAAAAAAATTAAAGAATCCAGAATACACCAGATCTCTTTACACCTTGAAGAACTGGGGAATCAACAACAAATTAAGCCAATGTCACACACAAGAAGCGAAATAATCAAGATGAGAGCAGAGATCGATGAGATAGAAACTAGAGATATAGTAGAACACATCATTGAAACCAAAAGCTGGTTTTTTGAAAGAATCAATAAGATCGATAAACCATCAGCCAAACTAATCCAAAAGAAAAGAGAGAGGACCCAAATTAATAAAGTTATAAATGAAAAGGGAGAGATCACGACTAACACCAAATAAATAAGAATAATCATCAGAAATTATCACAATTATATGCCAATAAGTTGAGCAACCTAGATGAAATGGATGCATTCCTGGAAAACTGTAAACTTCCAAAACTGAATCAGGAAGAAATTGACAACCTGAATAGTCCAATATCCAGTAACGAGATTGAAGCAGTGATCAAAAACCTCCCAAAAAACAAGAGCCCAGGACCTGGTATATTCCCTGGGGAATTCTACCAAACTTTCAAAGAAGAAATAATATCTATTCTCCTGAAGCTGTTTCAAAAGATAGAAACAGGAGGAAAACTTCCAGACTCTTTTTATGAAGCCAGCATTACCCTGATTCCCAAACCAGGTAAAGCCCCCATCAAAAAGGAGAATTTCAGACCAAAATCCCTGATGAATATGGATGCCAAGATTCTCAACAAGATCATAGCTAATAGGATCCAACAGTACATTAAAAAGATTATCCAAGTTGACCAGGTGGGATTTATCCCTGGGATGCAAGGGTGGTTCAACATTCAAAAATCAATCAGTGTGAGAGAACAAATCAATAAGAGAAGAGGGAAGAACCCCATGGTTCTCTCAACTGATGCAGAAAAGCATTTGACAAGATTCAGCATCTGTTCCTGATTAAAACAATTCAAAGCATAGTGATAGAGGGAAAATTCCTCAACTTCATAAAATCTATCTACAAAAAACCCACAGTGAATATCATCCTCAATGGGGAAAAGCTGACAGCCTTCCCTTTGAGATCAAGAACATTACAAGGATGTACACTCTCACCACTCTTGTTCAACATAATATTAGAAGTCCTAGCAACAGCAATCAGACAACAAAGAAATAAAAGGTATTCAAATTGGCAATGAAGAAGTCAAACTCTCTTCACAGATGACATACTTTATATGGAAAACCCAAAAGACTCCACCTCCAAACTACTAGAACTCACACAGAAATTCAGTAATGTGGCAGGATACAAAATCAATGTACAGAAATCAGCTGCTTTCTTATACACTAACAATGAAAATATAGAAAGGGACATTAGAGAGTTGATTCCATTTACTATAGCACCAAGAACCATAAGATACTTGGGAATAAACCTAACCAAAGAGGTAAAGGATCTGTACTCAAGGAACTACAGAACACTCATGAAAGAAATCGAAGAAGACACAAAAAGATGGAAAAGCATTCCTCATGGATTGAAGAATAAACACTGTTAAAATGTCTATACTGCCTAGAGCAATCTATACTTTCAAAGCCATCCTGATCAAAATTCCACAAACATTTTTCGAAGATCTGAAGCAAACAATCCTAAAATTTGTATGGAACAAGAAGAGACCCTGAATTGCTAAGGAAATGTTGAAAAATTAAAGCAAAACTGGGGGCATCATGTTGCCTGATTTCAAGCTTTGTTACAAAGCTGTGATCACCAAGACAGTATGGTACTGGCACACAAACAGACACATAGACCAGTGGAACAGAGTAGAGAGCCCAGATATGGACCCTCAACTCTATGGTCAAATAGTCTTCGACAAAGCAGGAAAAAATATACAGTGGAAAACAGACATTCTCTTCCATAAATGGTGCTGGGAAAATTGGACAGCTATGTGTAGAAGAATGAAACTCGACCATTCTCTTATACCATACAAAAAGATAAACTCAAAATGGATAAAAGACCTCAAAATGAGGAGAAATCCATCAAAATTCTAGAGGAGAACATGGACAGTAACCTTTTCGACATCGGCCACAGCAACTTCTTTCAAGATATGTCTCCAAAGGCAAAGGAAACAAAACCGAAAACAAACTTTTGGGACTTCATCAAGATCAAGAGCTTCTGCTTGGGAACAGTCAACAAAACAAAGAGGCAATCCATGGAATGGGAGAAGATATTCTCAAATGACAGTACAGACAAAGGGCTGATACCCAAGATCTATAAAGAACACCTCAAACTCAACACACACAAAACAGATAATCACATCCAAAAATGGGTAGAAGACATGAACAGACAATTCTCCAAAGAAGACATACAAATGGTTAACAGACACCTGAAAAAATGTTCATCATCATTAGCCATCAGGGAGATTTAAATCAAAACCACAGTGACATACCATCTTACACAGTTAGAATGACCAAAATGAAAGAGATAGTAAACAACAAGTGTTGGACAGGATGTAGAGAAAGGGGAAAACTCTTACACTGTTGGTGAGAATGCAAGTTGGTGCAGCCACTTTGGAAAACAGTGTGGAGATTCCTTAAGAAATTAAAAACAGAACTACACTGTGACCCTGCAATTACACTACTGGATATTTACCCCAAAGATACAGATGTAGTGAAAAGAAGAGCCATATGTACCCCAATGTTCATAGCAGCAATAACCACAGTCGTCAAACTGTGGAAAGAACCAAGATGCCCATCAACAGATGGATGGATAAAGAAGATATGGTCCATATATGCAATGGAGTATTATGCCTCCATCAGAAAGAATGAATACCCAACTTTTGTATCAACATGGATGGAACTGGAGGAGATTCTGCTGAGTGAGATAAGAGAAGCAGAGAAAGTCAATTATCATATGGTTTCACTTACTTGTGGAACATAAGGAATAACACAGAGGACATTGGGAGATAGAGAGAAGTGAGTTGGGGGAAATCGAGGGGGAGTTGAACCATGAGAGACTGTGGACTCTAAGAAACAAACTGAGGGTTTTGGAGAGGAGGGGGATGAGGGGTTGGGTGAGCCTGGTGGTGGGTTTTAGGGAGTTCACATTGCATGTAGCATTGGGTGTGGTGCATAAACAATGAATTCTGGAACACTGAAAAAAAATTTTAATTCAATTTAAAAATAAATAAAAGGGATCAGTATTATCAAAAAAAAAAGAATATAAATGCAAAAATTCTCAACAAAATATTAGCAAACTGAGCTCGAGAACACATTAATAGGATTATACACCATAATCAAGGGACATTTATTCCTAGGATGCAAGGACGGTACAACTTAAGCAAATCAATAAATGTATTGTCACATTAATAAAATGAAAGATAAAAATCACATGACCATCTCAATAGATGACAGAACAAACATTTGACAAAATACAACGTACTTTCTTGATAAAAACCCTCAACAGATTGGGTATAGAAGAAATAATAAATAATAATAAAATAATAATAATAAATAAATAATAATAAAAGTCATATACAACAAACCAACAACTAACATTATACTCAATAGGGAAAAACTGAAAAAATTTCCTCCAAGATCAGGAAGAAGGCAAGAATGTTCACTATCACTACTCTTAAAATTTGTATGGAAACACAAGAGACTCCAGACAGCCAAAACAATCCTGAGGAAAAAGAACAAAATCAGAGATATCACACCACTGATTCAAACCATACTACAAAGCTATAACAATAAAATAGTATACCACTGGCACAAAAATAGACTGATAGACCAGTAGAACAGAATGGGAAGCCCAGAATTATACCCTCACATATACAGTCAACTAATATTCAACAAGGGAATCAAGCATACCAAATGGGGAAAAGACAGTATCTTTTTTTTTAATCATTTTTTAAAATTTATTTTCAGCATAACAGTATTGATTGTTTTTGTACCACACCCAGTGCTCCATGCAATCCGTGGCCTCTCTAATACCCACCACCTCGTTCCCCCAACCTCCCATGCCCCCACCTCTTCAAACCCTTCAGATTGTTTTTCAGAGTCCATAGTCTCTCATTGTTCACCTCCCCTTCCAATTTATCTTTAACAGATGGTACTCAGAAAACTAAACACAAGCAGAACACTGGAAAATGGACCCCCTATAGGAGTGTTTGGGTGGCTTAATTTGTTAAGAGACTATCTTTGGATCAGGTCATAATCCCAGAGTCCTGGGATTAAGCCTTGCATTGGGCTCCCTGCTCAGTGGGAAGCCTGCTTCTCCCTCTTCCCTCCCCCTGCTTGTGTGCTCACTCTCTTGGTCAAATAAGTAAATAAAATTTAAAAAAAAGAAAGAAAAGAAAAGAAAGTGGACCCCTATCTTACACCACTCACAAAAATTAAACATAAGAATTTAAAACTTAGATCAGAAACTTAAACATAAGATTTTATATCATAAAACTTTTGAAGAACACATAACAAAGAAGTTCATCAATATTGGTCTTGGCAATAATTTTTTAGTAGGACATCAAAATCACAAATAACAAAAACAAAAAATCAACAAATGGTACTGCATCAAACTTAAAAGCTTTTGCACAGCAAAATGAACTTCAACAAAATTAAAAAGCAACCGACAGAATGGAAGAAAATTTTTAGAAATCACATTACTGGATGAGGGGTTGATATCCAAAATATATAAAGAACTCACATAGCTCAATAACAATAAAATAATTCTATTTAAAAAATGGTCAGAAGAGGGGCTCCTGGGTAGCTCAGTCGGTTGAGCATCCAACTCTTGATATTGACTCAAGTCATGACCTTGGGGTCATGAGATCGAGTCCTGTATCAGGCTTTGCACTCAGTGCAGAATCTGCTTGAGATTCTTTCCCTAAACCCCTGCCCCCCATGTGTGGACTCTCTCTTTCAAATAAATAATTTGTTTTTAATGGCCAGAAGAACTAAATAGACATGAGAAGATGCTCAACATCAGTAATCATCAGGGAAATGCAAATAAAACCACAATAAGATATCGCCTCACAATTTGTTAAAATGCCTACCATCATAAAAACAGGAGATAACAAGTGTTGGAAAGTATGTGGAGAAAAGGAAACTTTTCATATGTTGTTTTGGGAGTGTAGTTGTGTCAACTATTATGGAAATACGGAGGTGTCTCATAAAATTAAACATAGATCTACCACATAATCTAGAAATTCCACTTCTGGGTATATACCCAAAGGAAATGAAAACATGATATTGAAGGAAATGGAAAAAGGGTATGTACTTCCATGTTTATTATAACATTATTCACAATAGCTAAGATAGGGAGACAACATAAGTGCCCATCAACAGATGAAGGAATAAAATATTATTCAGCCATGACCAAGAAGACTATCTTACCATTTATGACAATAAGGTTGGGCCTTGAGCACATTATAAGTGAAATAAGTCAGTTAGAGAAAGACAAATAATGTATTATAGCACTTATAATGTAGAATCTAAGAAAATCCAAAATGGTAGATGACAGTGGATGGGCTGTGGGGGATAGGACAGTTGCTGTTTAAGGGTACGAACACACTGAGCAGTAAAAAGCCATAGAGATCTAATGCACAGAATAAGAATATAGATGACAATATTGTACTATAATCACCAAACCTGATGAGAAACTAGATTTTAATTAACCAATCACTAAACTGAAAGTTTAATTATATAATGTTATAGAGGTGCTAATTATCATTACAATGGCAATCATATTACAACATATAAACATATCAAATTAACATGTTGAACATCTTAATGTGTTATATATCAAATACATTTTAATAAAGTGTTTTTTTAAAAAACAAAAGTGATTATTGATGTAGTTGGTTTTATATCTACCACATTTGTTACTGCTTTCTATTTGTTGCTTTTGTTCTTTGTTCCTGTTTTTCTCTTGCCCTATTTTTCTTCCTTTTGTAGTTTTAATTGAGCATTACATATGGTTCCATTTTCTTTCCTTTCTTAGCATACCTCAGCTTCTTTTTTTCACTTTTTTAGTGGTTGCCCTACAGTTTAAAGTTTATATTTACAGCTAATCCAAGTCTGTTTTCAAATAACACTATACCGCTTCACAGGTAATGTTAATACCTTATAATATCAAATCAATCCTAATTCTTCCCTCTTGTCCCTTGTATATTTGCTGTCATTCATTTCACTGATCTATAAGAGTACATAAGCATACATATGATACATAGGATATATACATGAGCATACATCATCAAATACACTGTTGCTACTATTATTGAATCAACTTTTATCTGTTTTATCAGTTATGAGTAAGAAACACAAAAGTTTTTACTTAACCTTTATTTATTCCTTCTCGGTATTCTTTTTACTTACGTCGATCTAGGTTTCTGGCCTAAATTATTTTCCTTCTCTCTAAAGTATTTCCTTTAGCATATCTTGCAAGACATAGCCGCTGGCAATAAAGTCCCTCAATTTTTATTTGTCTGAGAAGGTCTTTATTTCTCCTTCACTTTTCAAGGATGATTTCACAGAGTATCGAATTCTAGGTTGGTGGTTATTTTCTCTCAACACTTTAATTATTTCGCTCCTCTCTTTTCTTGCTCAGCATGGTTTCTAAGGGACATTGGATGTAGTTCTTATCTTTGTTCCTCTGTGGGTAAGATTTTGGAGGTTTCTATTGTGATATCCTCAAGCACAGAGATTCTTTCCTAAACTGTGTTCCATCTACTAATTAACCTATCAAAGGCATTCATTTCTGCTACAGTGTTTTTGATCTGCAGCATTTTTCGTGGGTTTTTTTCCTTTGGATTTATATCCCTCCACTTACATATTCTTGTACACTGTCTACTTTATCCATTACAATCCTTAGCATATTAATAATAATTATTTTAAAGTCTCAGTCTAACTTCTTTGCCACTTCTGGTTTTGAGGCTTACTCTACTCTGACTCCTTAAATTGAGTTTTTTGCCTTTTGGTATATCTTATGAATTTTTCTTGGTAGTCAGACATGATGTATTGAGCAAAAGGAACTGTTGTAAATAGGCTTTTCATAAAGTAGTGTTAAGCTGTGGGAGGTAAAGTGTTCTATAATCCTGTGATTAGTTCTCAGTGATTAGTGAGCCTGTGTCTTTGCACTGTGAACTTCACGGGTGTATTTAGTTTTATTTCCTCCACCCACCTTCCTTAGAAGAGGATGGCTAGAGTGGGCTTAAGTCGGGTATTTCCTTTCCCCCAGTCAATTAGGCTCTGGTAACTCTGCAGCAGGTCAGGCTCCATCCAGTTAACTAGCATCCCCTGAGGTCAGGCCTTGTTAAGAACAAAGTGCTCTGGTGTATTTCAAAATAATTGCTTTTTCCCTCCCCCCGCCATGGAAGCACAAGGGGATTTTTCTCTGGTACTTACTATGGGAACCTGGTTGAACACCTGGATATAAATCTCACAAAATTGCAGGAACCCTCTTATTACTGGGTCCCCCAATGCTTTAACTCTCAGACTTCTTCTCTCTGAGCCCCATCAATCGTCAGTTGTAGTTCAGGTTTTTCTACCCCAGTGCTGACTCAGTGGAGGTTTCTGCTCACGTAAGCTATGACTCCCTGTTTGCCTGCCCGTCTCTCTAATCTTAGGAGTCATGCTTTGCCCTCTGTCCTCAGTGCTTTCCTAGATACAATAACAATTGTTGATTTTTAAGTCAATGCAGCTTTTTTACTTGTTGAAACATAATAGTGGTGACTTTTAAGCTCCTTACACGCAGAACCAGAAACTGGAAGTCTGTTCTTTTAATCTTCACAAAGACTCTCGGAGGTAGTTTATTGTTATTTCTATTTTACAAATGAGGACATGTGGTAAATGAAACTTGCCTAATGTCACTCAACTAATAAAAGACAGATTCAAATAAAAAGAACTGATTCTGAATGATCGTAAAGCCTATTTTTTACACCGCCTCTCAGCAAATATTGTACAGATATTAACATAATTTTTACATTATCTTAAAGATGGGCATCAAAAGGTTTTTTTATGCTAGTATAATAAAACTTTGGAAACAGAGAAAATGTTCTTCTGTAGAATAATCTGTGTGTGTTTGTCTTTCACGTGCACACACACACACACACACACCCCATAGAACAGCAACCATGCATTCCAAATGGACATCAGGGAAGATAAACCAGTGCTCACTGACAATAGCATTATGAAGGAATTTGATCTTTTATTTGAATTAGCAGCTATCTGCTGGTGAGCAGGTGCACAAATCATAAGGCCTTTCTGAAACCTCCCTCCAATTCTTAGAAATAGCACTGGAGTCCAGTATTTTAGAATACTGGCAGCTTGAATTGGAAAGAGCCTCTCTGAACCTTCAAACTTTCCTGAGTGTGTGGGACCAGAAGGCAGATTGGGCATGAAAAGTGTGGTAGGACTTCACACTTTCTGAGTATTTCTCATAGTAAAGCTTGGTATGGGATTTTCTCTGCCCTGGTCTGTTAGAGAACCTGAGAACTAACAATACAGGGCTCGGAGAACAACACTGAAGCAAGGGGTATGCCCTTGATTGAGTGAAGAAGCAGATGTATAGGTGAATGGATTTCCTAAAACGCTAAGGCTATGAAATTCCAAGGAAGTGCTTTGCAGAGTGGTTTGTCCCAGTGCCCTTTCACCATAGGAAGCTGAAAACCCACCTGTTGCTATCCCACCACCCAAATAGCAGGGGCCATCATGTCCCAAAATCCATGGGAGGAACTTCAGTCAAGATATCCTGACTTCACATTAACAATAGAAGATGGTAGTTAGAAAAATATATATATCTTCCATGTGCTGAGAAAATAACTCTCCATCAGGAATTCTTTGCCAAGCTAAACTATTTTTCAAGAATGAAGAAAAATGAAGACATTTTCACACAAACAAAGCTAAGTGAATTTATCTACAACAGACTTCACTAAAAGAAGTTCTAAAAGATGTTATTCAAGTAGAAAGAAAATAATTCAAAGCACGGGTCTGGATTATAAGAAATAAAGTACAAAGATTTGATAAACTGATAGGTAAACCCAAACTAACATGACCATATAAAAATAGTAATAATGTCTAATTTGTGAGGTAGGGAGGGGAAATAAAATCAACCTAAAGAACTTGACATATATTTTGGATATATTTACGGTATATATATTGAGAAAGTAGTAATCTGTGTTGGTACTTTCAGTGTGTCAAAGCTTTGCTTAGAAAAGGTAAATTTCCTGGTTTACTTCACAAGTTACCAATAAGTAAAGAAATAAAGAAATAAGGGGAAAATAACTATGACAGCAGTGGGTAAGGGAGTTGTAATGAGGAAAAAGAAGAGAGAAGAAAAATTGGCTCTCTCCCCAATAAAAAGGGAAAAAGAGAAAAGGAAGAAATAGAACAAAACAAGATTTTATAAAAATCCATATACATTGGGGGGGAGACAAGATGGCGGGGAAGTAGGAGGAGGCGCCCTTTCAACCTGTACCCTAAAGTGAGCTGATTACTTTCCAAAGAACTCCGATCACCCACGAAACCAGCCTGAGATCAGAATTACACACATCTGGATCTCTACAGGAGCAGAAGACGCCAGTGGGCAGGTAAAGCAGAGTGGGAACCTCGGACTGATATGGGAAGATAAACAAAAGGGAGAGGGAGCCACCAGAGGTGACCCATTGGAAAGTAATACCCCAATCCGAGAGTGCCCTGCATCTGGGGACCAGCATTAACTTGGAGTCTGGTAGAAAGCACTCAAAAAAAGCAAAGGATCGCAGGGGCAAAATTGTGGGAATCAGGGCAGCTAGGGACAGGGGCTTAAGTCCCCAGACCCAGGACACCCACCCCTGGCGCAGAGCCAGAGAGAGTGCGGCGGAGAAACCAGGTCTTGGTCCCTGAGCCACCAGCACGCCTGAGAGCGCATGGGGTCCGGCTCCTGTGAGGGGCTGGGAGCCTCACCAGCCGGCAGAACCACAGCCTTTTTGCACTCCCCACAGGAGTGCAATGCCCTGCTATCAGAGTCCAAGTCGCGCCCCCTGCCCTCCCCTGAGAGAGGTGCGCACAGGCGCCAGCCCGGTGCTCTCCGACCGGGAAGACCAGGCACTCCCAGCCCGGG
Source organism: Enhydra lutris kenyoni (assembly GCF_002288905.1). Classification (NCBI taxonomy): domain Eukaryota; kingdom Metazoa; phylum Chordata; class Mammalia; order Carnivora; family Mustelidae; genus Enhydra; species Enhydra lutris. The sequence goes on from NW_019154121.1 coordinate 5,242,276, forward strand.
CCAGTGGGAAAATCTCAGTGTGCAAGCACTGCTTGGAACCTCTTTGGCGGTCTGGAGCTACCCAGACAGCCACCGCTGCGGGGGTTTTGGGTACAAGCAAAAAATCCTGCGTCCCCAGGGACCGCGATTCAGAACCTGCTCTGCCAGTGGCCAAGGGGGAATTTATTTGGGCCCTGCAGCCAGACTGAGGCTTCTCTCTGAGAGGGAGGTCAGGGTGCAGTTTGCTTTCCTCTAAACCTACAAAAATCATCAAAAGTGGTCAAGGCAAGAGAGAAAAAAAAAAAGTGAACAAACATAAAAACCTCCAGAGAACAAAAGCCTGAAAAGAACAGTTTCCTCAGAGCCCACCACCCTGAGGGGGGCGGGAGGACTTAACTCAGAGAACATCATTGACTGAAAAGCCACGTGGCAGGCCCCTCACCCAGAAAACCAACCAGGAAAGAAAAAAAAAAAAAAAGACGACAAGAGAACAACCACCACTACTTCATAGGACAACTTTTATTTTTAATTCATTCCCACTATTCTGGCTCATTTTTTTTATATAGATAATTTTTAACCTATTTACCATCACAGTGAGATGTCCAGTACATCAAATTCCATAATAACCTTCTAACCTGAACATTTGATACATATACCTGTGTTTTTCTTTTGCATTTCTATTTTTTAAATTTCTTTTTTTTTTAATTTTAGTTTAGTTTAGTCTAGTTTATTCCTTTTTTATTTTTATTTTCTAATATTCATATAGAGTTAAACTTCAAGGTAATCCCTTTTCCCCAATCAATGCTACCCCTATAGGTAAACCAATTTTTAATCCCCCTTTATCTTAGGAAAGTTGAGTCCTTTAACAAAGATATTAAGATACATCCAGGAAGAATCAAAACAACCTTCCTCGCCCACAGTGAGAATTTATAACCACTCTCCCATCTTCTTCTTCCACCAGTGTTTCTGTGTTTTTGTGTTTGTCCTGATAGTATATAAATCTTACACTTGGGGTTCTTTTTGACGAGGTTCTTCCTTTATTTGCATATATATATATATATATATATATATATATATATATATAAAATTTTTTTTCTCTTGTCATATACTTTTATCAGTCTTTTTGTTGGTTTTTCTTTGTATACTTCATAAATCTTACCTTGGGGCCCATTTGGGCTGAAGCTTCTCTTTTATCTTCCCTTTCTTTCCTATCTCTCTCTCTCTCTTTTTTTCTTTTTCTTTTCTTTTTTCTCTCGTTTGGGTGGGGAATCCTGATTGCTCAGAAGCGTTCCAGGGTGCACCTTGAATGCACCACGGTCGATACATCCAGCTACCTCCGTTCAGCCATCTCTCACCAAAATGACTAGGAGGAGGAATGCCCAACAGAAGAAAAATATAGAGGATGGGCCTTCTGCAATAGAGCTAATGACTATCAACATAGACAATATGTCGGAAAGAGAATTCAGGCTAACAATTATCCAGGCAATAGCTAGGTTGGAGAAAGCCATGGATGACCAAACAGAATTGATTAGGGCCAAACTGAAAGCGACCAGAGAGGATGTTCACAATGTTAGGGCAGAGCTGAAAGCTACCAGGGATGAGGTTCACAATGCTCTCAAAGAGTTCCAATCTAATCTAAATTCTCTCAAAGCTAGGGTAACTGAGACAGAAGATAGAATTAGTGATCTGGAGGACAAACAGATAGAGAGAAAGGATCAGGAGGAAGCCTAGAACAAACAGCTTAGAAGCCACGAAAACAGAATCAGGGAAATAAATGATGCCATGAAACGTTCCAAAGTCAGAATTATTGGAATCCCTGAAGGGGAGGAGAAAGAAAGAAGTCTAGAAGATATAGTGGAACGAGTTCTTCATGAAAATTTCCCAATCTCGCGAATGGAACCAAAGTTCATGTACTAGAGGCTGAACGGTCTCCACCCAAGATTATAGATCCCAAAAAAAATCAAGGCACCTGATAATCAAATTGAGGAATCATAATTGTAGATATACTCTCTTGAAAGCTGCTAGGAAAAAGAGCCTCCTTACTTACAGAGGAAAGCCTATCAGAATAACGTCAGACCTGTCCACAGAGACCTGGCAAGCCAGAAAGGGCTGGCAGGATATATTCAGGGCACTAAATGAGAAGAACATGCAGCCAAGAATACTTTATCCAGAAAGACTGACATTCAAAATCGATGGAGAGATAAAGAGTTTCCAAGACCGGCAAGGCTTAAAAGACTATGCAACCACCAAGCCGACACTGCAGGAAATATTAAGGGGGGTTCTATAAAAGAGGAAAAATCCTAAGAATAGCATTGAACAGAAATATAGAGACAATCTACAGAAAGAAAGACTTCAAAGGTAACACGATGTCAATAGAAACGTATCTATCGGGGCGCCTGGGTGGCTCAGTGGGTTGAGGCCTCTGCCTTCAGCTCAGGTCATGATCCCAGGGTCCTGGGATCGAGCCCCGCATCGGGCTCTCTGCTCAGCGGGGAGCCTGCTTCCTCCTCTCTCTCTGCCTGTCTCTCTACCTACTTGTGATCTCTATCTGTCAAATGAATAAATAAAAAAATCTTTAAAAAAAAAAAAGAAAAAAAAAGAAACGTATCTATCAATAATCACTCTCAATGTGAATGGCCTAAATGCGCCCATAAAACAGCACAGGGTTGCAGATTGGATAAAACGACAGGACCCATCCATATGTTGTCTACAAGAGACCAATTTTGAACCTAAAGATACACCCAGACTGAAAGTGAAGGGATGGAGAAGCATCTTTCATGCCAATGGGCCTTAAAAGAAGACCGGGGTAGTGATTCTCATATCAGACAAATTAGATTTTAAACTAAAGACTGTAGTCATAGACACAGAAGGACACTACATCATTCTTAAAGGGACTATCCACCAAGATGATCTAACAATTGTAAATATCTATGCCCCCAATATGGGAGCAGCCAATTACATAAGAAAACTGTTAATCAAGATAAAGAGTCATATTGATATGAATACATTAATAGTAGGAGATCTTAACACGCCTCTCTCAGAAATAGACAGATCATCAAAGCAGAAAATCAATAAAGAAACAAGAGCATTGAATGACACATTGGACCAGATGGAACTCATAGATACATACAGAATATTCCACCCTAAAACAACAGAATACTCATTCTTCTCAAGTGCACATGGAACCTTCTCCAGAATAGACCACATACTGGGTCACAAATCAGGACTCAACTGATACCAAAAGACTGAGATTATTCCCTGCACATTCTCAGATCACAATGCTTTGAAGCTGGAGCTCAATCACAACGAAAAGTTCGGAAGGAACTCAAACACCTGGAAGCTAAAGACCACCTAGCTTAAGAATGCTTGGATCAACCAGGAGATCAAAGAAGAACTGAAACAATTCATGGAAACCAATGAGAATGAAGACACTTCGGTCCAAAACCTATGGGATACAGCAAAGGCGGTCCTAAGAGGGAAATACATAGCCATCCAAGCCTCCCTCAAAAAAATTGAAAAATCCAGAATACACCAGCTGTCTCTACACCTTAAAAAACTGGAGAATCAACAACAAATAAAACCAACTCCACACATAAGAAGGGAAATAATCAAGATTAGAGCAGAGATCAATGAGGTAGAAACCAGAGATACAGTAGAACGTATCAATGAAACTAGAAGCTGGTTTTTTGAAAGATTCAATAAGATCGATAAACCATTGGCCACACTAATCCAAAAGAAGAGAAAGCCCAAATTAATAAAATTATGAATGAAAGGGAGAGATCACAACTAACACCAAGGAAGTAGAAACAATCATCAGAAGTTATTATCAACAGTTATATGCCAATAAGCTAAGCAACTTAGATGAAATGGATGCATTCCTGGAATGCATCCATTTCATCTAGGAACCAGGAAGAAATTGACAACCTGAATAGACCAATATCTAATAACGAGATTGAAGCAATGATCAAAAACCTCCCCAAAAAACAAGAGCCCAGGACCTGATGGATTCCCTGGGGAATTCTACCAAACTTTCAAAGAAGAAATAACACCTATTCTCCTGAAGCTGTTTCAAAAAATTGAAGCAGAAGGAAAATTTCCAGACTCTTTCTATGAAGCCAGCATTACCTTGATCCCCAAACCAGGCAAAGACCCTACCAAAAAGGAGAATTTCAGACCAATATCACTGATGAATATGGATGCTAAGATTCTCAACAAGATCCTAGCAAACAGGATCCAACAGCACATTAAAAAGATTATCCACCACGACCAGGTGGATTCATTCCTGGGCTACAAGAATGGTTCAACATTCGCAAATCAATCAATGTGATAGAATAAATTAATAAGAGAAGAGAGAAGAACCACATGGTCCTCTCAATTGATGCAGAAAAAGCATTTGAAAAAATCCAGCATCCGTTCCTAATTAAAACTCTTCAAAGTATAGGGATAGAGGGAACATTCCTGAACTTCATAAAATCTATCTATGAAAGACCCACAGCAAATATCATCCTCAATGGGAAAAAGCTTGCAGCCTTCCCGTTGAGATCAGGAACACGACAAGGATGCCCACTCTCACCACTCTTGTTCAATATAGTATTAGAAGTTCTAGCAACAGCAATCAGACAACTAAGAGAAATAAAAGGTATCCAAATTGGCAATGAAGAATTCAAACTCTCTCTCTCCACAGATGACATGATTCTTTATATGGAAAACCCAAAAGACTCCACCCCCAAACTACTAGAACTCATACAACAGTTCAGCAACATGGCAGGATACAAAGTCAATATACAGAAATCAGTGGCTTTCTTATACACTAACAATGAAAATACAGAAAGGGAAATTAGAGAATCGATTCCATTTACTATAGCACCAAGAACCATAAGATACCTGGGAATAAACCTAACCAAAGAGGTAAAGGATCTGTACTCGAGAAACTACAGAACACTCATGAAAGAAATTGAAGAAGATACAAAAAGATGGAAGACCATTCCATGCTCTTGGATAGGAAGAATAAACATTGTTAAGATGTCTATACTGCCTAGAGCAATCTATACTTTTAATGCCATTCTAATCAAAATTCCACTGGTATTTTTCAAAGAGCTGGAGCAACTAATCCTAAAATTTGTATGGAATCAGAAGAGACCCCAAATCACTAAGGAAATGTTGAAAAACAAAAATAAAACTGGCGGCATCATGTTACCTGATTTCAAGCTTTACTACAAAGCTGTGATCACCAAGACAGCATGGTACTGCCATAAAAAAAGACACATAGACCAGTGGAACAGGGTAGAGAGCCCAAATATGGACCCTCAACTCTATGGTCAAATAATCTTCGACAAAACAGGAAAAAATATACAGTGGAAAAAAGAGAGTCTCTTCAATAAATGGTGCTGGGAAAACTGGACAGCTATATGTAGAATAATGAAACTCGACCATTCTCTTACACCGTACACAAAGATAAACTCAAAATGGATAAAAGACCTCAACGTGAGACAGGAATCCATCAGAATCCTAGAGGAGAACATAGGCAGTAACCTCTTCGATATCAGCCACAGCAACTTCTTTCAAGATATGTCTCCAAAGGCAAAGGAAACAAAAGCCAAAATGGACTTTTGGGACGTCATCAAAATCAAAAGCTTCTGAACAGCAAAGGAAGCAGTCAACAAAATAAAGAGGCAACCCACGGAATGGGAGAAGATATTTGCAAATGACAGTACAGACAAAAGGCTGATATCCAGGATCTATAAAAAACTCCTCAAACTCAACACACACAAAACAGATAATCATATAAAAAAAATGGACAGAAGATATGAACAGACACTTCTCCAATGAAGACATACAAATGGCTATCAGACACATGAAAAAATGTTCATCATCACTAGCCATCAGGGAGATTCAAATTAAAACCACATTGAGATACCACCTTACACCAGTTAGAATGGCCAAAATTAGCAAGACAGGAAACAACATGTGTTGGAGGAGATGTGGAGAAAGGGGAACCCTCTTATACTGCTGGTGGGAATGCAAGTTGGTGCAGCCACTTTGGAGAACAGTGTGGAGATTCCTCAAGAAATTAAAAATAGAGCTTCCCTATGATCCTGCAATTGCACTCCTGGGTATTTACCCCAAAGATACAGATGTAGTGAAAAGAAGGCCATCTGTACCCCAATGTTTATAGCAGCAATGGCCACGGTTGCCAAACTGTGGAAAGAACCAAGATGTCCTTCAATGGACAAATGGATAAGGAAGATGTGGTCCATATACACTATGGAGTATTATACCTCCATCAGAAAGGATGAATACCCAACTTCTGTAGCAACATGGACAGGAATGGAAGAGATTATGCTGAGTGAAATAAGTCAAGCAGAGAGAGTCAATTATCATATGGTTTCACTTATTTGTGGAGCATAACAAATAACATGGAGGACAAGGGGAGATGGAGAGGAGAAGGGAGTTGAGGGAAATTGGAAGGGGAGGTGAACCATGAGAGACTATGGACTCTGAAAAACAATCTGAGGGTTTTGAAGGGGCGGGGGGTGGAAGGTTGGGGGAACCAGGTGGTGGGTATTGGAGACAGCACGGATTGGTATGGAGCACTGGGTGTGGTGCAAAAACAATGAATACTGTTCTGCTGAATAGAAATAAAAATTTTTTTTAAAAATCCATATACATTAGCAGTATTAATATATTAATCACTTCAATTAAAAACAAAGATTATCTACTGCATTTAAAGAATGTTTAGTTATATCCTAGTTGAAAAAATAGAAACTGAAAATTTAAGAAAGCATAAAATTTTTAAGCGTAAGATAGAAAATATATGCAAGTTAAATTCTAACCAAAATAAGTTTGTATTATCAGATATAATGAACTTTGAAACAAAAGTTATAGAAATAGAATGATCCATATATAACTAGAGAATTTTATTCACAAGGAAAATAGAAAACTATAAAATATCTCTAACTGAATAAGAATTAAAATATTACATATCATAAGATACACAACTAATATTCAATAATGAATTAATTAACTTCAGATTTATATAAGATCTCATTTAATGCAGTAAGCACTTTTGCAGCCTATAAAAATCAGTTCAACATTGAAGTAATGTATAAAAATTTCTTAGCATGATGTCAGGCATTCAGTAATCAGTGCTAATTGTCAGAATTTCTGCTGCTGTTGACAATCAGAGGGTTCTAGGACAAGTCAGAATTTTTTAAGCTGACCTATCAACTACATTTAATTGAACAGAAAATTACATACAATACTGAAAACTCAAAAAAATGTGAAGTCAACATGTAAAAAAAGAAATATTATGAATCCTGTTCTACTCCACAGTTAGAAGGCAGAACATGATATCCAATTAAAACCCAATTTGTCCAAATCCAGAAATGAGATACCCTTCATGTCAAGCTACTGGAGTCAGAGATATTACAAGTAGACTTAGCTACATTTGAGAGGAAAATTGGGATAAAATATATGTAAATGTGTATGTCAACAATTACATAAATTGTATCAACTTGCTTATGCAAAATTAGACTTTTTCCATCTTCTATCTATATCATGTTATTCTTAGACATCAAAAATTATTCAAGCCTTTCTTATTAAAAAATAACCTCTGCTTTTCTGCAGAGATGTATTAAATACCACTGAAGCAACAGACCAAGTAATGGTTTTTGAAGATTATTTTCTTTGGCTATGGAACATCCTAAACTCACAAAATTGCAAATGGATTGTAAAAAATTTGACCTGTAAAACATGCAAAAATGCATTCAAATGTAGAACTTTCCTTATACATTAATTTCTTGCTAAAAAAAAAATTACGTATAGCACCACAAGGTGGAAAACAAGGCTTTAAGGCCATGCCAAGTTAGATTAAAATCTAAGTCAGGAAAGACTTCCAAAAAGATGGCAGAGTAGGAGGGTTCTAAGTTCAACTCACCCCAAGGAAACAACAAGATAACACCCACATCCATGTGACTAACCCAGGAAACAACCTGAAGACTAGCAGAAGAGACTTTCCATAGTTAATCATAGACAAGAGGCCAGTTCGGAATGGGTAAGAGACAGAGATGTGGTCGGAAACCAAACTCCTGGCAAGACTAACTACAAACAAGAGGGATACCACAAGCATGAAGAAAGGAGAGGAGCAGACTCACACCAAGTACCCCATACTCAGGAATCTGATGGGAAACTCGGTTCCTGACCTTAAAGACCCAGCATAAAAAATAACCCTGCTGAGATACAGCATAGAAGCAGCAGTTTAAAAAGCACATAGGATATAGATGAAGATTTATTTACTAATCTCAGAACATGTGCCGAAGGGGCAAGTTTCTTTAAGAACTTCTCCAAGAACAGAAGAGCTGGTAAATGCCATTTCTCTCCCCCACCCCTAGCCTACATAGCTGGACACTTGTAGGAGCGAGTATAAATACTCTCCACTTGCCTTGCTAACACTGCAGATGCTGCCCCCACATTCTCCTGTAGATCTGCCCTATCAAATCTACCCAATGTGGCAGGAGTCCCTCCAAAGCAGCTCCTGACATATCACATTCTGCAAGTGCCCCCAAAGGGAACAATTCCACCCCAAAGTAACTCCTGTCTTGGGGACAGAAGATAACCCCACATATCCCTAAAACTGCAGACCCAGCAGATGATTTAAAGGCAGACATCTGATCTGACTATCAACCTCTCCCAACCAACAAAAACTTCTCAGGAGACAAGGCAAGGAGTGTGCCCTGCAGTTTGGTGCTACTGCAGCTTCAACAGATGGACTGGGGCAGGTATCTGGTTTGATTGCTGGTCCTACCCACCAATAAAAGCCTTTTGGGGTACTTTTCAGAGAAACCGCCCTGCAATTCAGAGTGACCACAGCCCCAGAAAACTGGCTGAGGGCAGGCATCCAGCCTAACTGTAGAAAATACCCAACTATAAGCCCAAGGCACCCCCAAATTGGCCCCTTCAAAGCACATGCACCAAACCCTGCCCACAACAGGCAAACTGGGCCACTGCATCTGACTGAACTGAGGGTAAATATGGCTCCACCATATGCAACCCATATAGGAGACACCCCCGAAGCCCCAGGTTTGGCTGGACAAAGGACATTGCACTACAGGGAACCACAGCACCTCCTCCTTATAAGGCCCTATTTTTAAGAACAGGAGACATGGCTGACTTTCTAAATACATAGAAACAAACACAGACAAAAGAAGGAGACAAGGGAATATGTCCCAAATGATAGAACAGGACAAAACTACAGCAAAAGAACTAAATGAAACAGAGATAAGCAATATGCCTGATAATGAATTCAAAGCAATGGTCATAAATGTACTCAGTGAACTGGAGATAAGAATGGAGGATCTCAGTGAGATTTTCAACAAAGAGATAGAAAATATAAGAAAGAACCAATCAGAGATGAAGAACTCAATAACTGAAATAACAACACACTAGAGGGAATCAATATAAGACCAGAAGAGGCAGAAGAACAGATCACTGAACTGGAAGACAAAGTATTGGAAAGTGACCAAGCTGAAGAGCAAAAGAAAAAAGAATAATAAAAAATGAGAGTCGGTTAAGGGAACTCAGTGACTTCATCAAGCATTATAATTGGTATTACAGTGATCTCAGAAAAAGAAGAGGGAGAAAAGGAGGCAGAAAATTTATTAAAAGAAATAATTGCTGAACACTTCCCTATTATGGTAAAAGAAACTGATATCTATGTTCAGGATGCACAGAGAGCTCTCCAAAAAATAAACCCAAGGAGGTCCAAACCAAGACATGTAACAATAAAAATGATAAAAAGTAGTGATAAAAAGAGAGTTGTAAATGCAGCAAAAAAGAAGAAAAAAATAATAATAACAACATATGAGGGGAAACCCTGTAAGTCTATCAGCTGAATTTTCCACAGCAATTTTATAAGCCAGAGGAAATAATGTGACATATTCAAAGAGCTGAAAGGGGGGGGGGGGGGGACTGCATCTAAGAATACTCCACACAGCAGGACTATCATTCAGAGTAGAAAAAGAGATAAAGAGTTTCCCAGAAAAACAAAAGTTAAAAAGTTAAAAGGGACCACTGCCACTAAACTAGCCTTACAAAAATGTTACAGGGAATTCACTGAATGGGGAAGGGGGAGGCCATAATCAGTAGTAAAAACATTAGAAAAAAAAATTGCAAGATAAATACAAATATGATAAAAGTTGTAGAATAATCACTTCTAAAATTGGTATGAAGGTTGAAGCATAAAAACCATAAAATCAATTATATCTATAAAAATCAGTCAAGGAATCCACAAAATAAAAGGATATAAAGTATGACATCATATACATAAAACATAAGGAGGAAATAAAAATGCAGTGCTTTTAAGAATGGGTTCAAATGGGCGCCTGGGTGGCTCAGTGGGTTAAGCCTCTGCCTTCGGCTCAGGTCATGATCTTGTGCCCTGGGATCGAGTCCCCCGTCAGGCTCTCTGCTCTGCAGGGATCCTGCATCCTCCTCTTTCTCTCTCTCTCTGCCTGCCTGTCTGCCTACTTGTGATCTCTGTCTGTCAAATAAATAAATAAAATCTAAAAAAAAAAAAAAAAAAGAATGGGTTCAAACTTAAGTGACCATCAACTTAATATGGAATGCTATATGCATAATTATATAATAGCAAACACAAATCAAAAACCTGTAATAGATATGCAAAAAAAAAAAAAGAAAGGAATCCAAACATATCACGAAAGGAAGTCATCAAACCACAGAGAAGAGAGCAAAAAAAGAAGAAAGGATCAGATAAGAACTACAAAAACAATTGTAAAACAAATAACAAAATGGTAACAAGTACATACCTATCAGTAACAACTTTGAGAGGAGTCAAGATGGCGGAGAAGTAGCAGGCTGAGATCACTTCAGGTAGCAGGAGATCAGCTAGATGGCTTATCTAAAGATTGCAAACACCTACAAATCCAACAGGAGATCGAAGAGAAGAACAGCAATTCTAGAAAGAGAAAATCAACCACTTTCTGAAAGGTAGGACTGGCAGAGAAGTGAATCCAAAGCGACGGGAAGATAGACCGCGGGGGGAGGGGCCGGCTCCCAGCAAGTGGCGTAGCACAACATCAGGACTTTTAAAAGTCTGTTCCGCTAGGGGACATCGCTCCAGAGGCTAAACCGGGGTGAAGCCCACGCGGGGTCAGCATAGCCTCAGGTCCCGCAGGGTCACAGAAGGATCGGGGGTGTCTGAGTGTTGCAGAGCTTGCAGGTATTAGAACGGGGAAGGCGGCTACAGAGACAGAGCTGAAGAATGAGCTCTCAGCTCAGGGTTACCTTGAACCGGTCGCAGGCTCGGTGAGCTCGGAGCGGGGCTGTAGGCCAGGGAGACAGGAGTAATTGGGTGCTATTCTCTGAGGGCGCACTGAGGAGGGGGGCCCCGAGCTCTCGGCTCCTCCGGGCTGGAGACTGGGAGGCTGCCATTTTCATTCCTGTCCTCCAGAACTCTACAGAAAGCATTCAGGGAACAAAAGCTCCTGAAAGCAAACCTGAGCTGATTACTTAGTCTGGCCCCTGGTAAGGGCGGTGCAATTCCGCCTGGGGCAAAGACACTTGAGAATCACTACAACAGGCCCCTCCCCCAGAAGATCAACAAGAAATCCAGCCAGGACCAAGTTCACTTACCAAAGTGTACAGTTTCAATACCAAGAAGAGCAGCAGAATTCCAGAGGAGGAGAAAGCAAAGCACGGAACTCATGGCTTTTGTCTCATTGATTCTTTAGTCTTGCAGTTAATTTAATTTGTTTTTCTTTTTCAATTTTTTTTTTCTTCTTCTGCTAAATTTTTTTAACTCTTACTCTTTTCTTTTTTAACGTTTTTTAACTAGTTTATCAAATATATATATTTTTTTTTTTATATTTTTTCTTTATTCGTTTTCTTTTCTTAATTTTTTTTTTCCTGAACCTCTTTTTATCCCCTTTCTCCCCCCACGATTTGGGATCTCTTCTGATTTGTTAAAGCATATTTTCCTGGGATCTTTGCCACCCTTTTAGTATTTTACTTGCTCCTTCATATACTCTTATCTGGACAAAATGACAAGGCGGAAAAATTCACCACAAAAAAAAAAACAAGAGGCAGTACCGAAGGCTAGGGACGTCATCAATACAGACATTGGTAATATGTCAGCTCTAGAGTTCAGAATGACGATTCTCAAGGTTCTAGCTGGGCTCGAAAAAGGCATGGAAGATATTAGAGAAACCCTCTCGGGAGATATAAAAGCCTTTTCTGGAGAAATAAAAGAACTAAAATCTAACCAAGTTGAAATCAAAAAAGCTATTAATGAGGTGCAATAAAAAATGGAGGCTCTCACTGCAAGGATAAATGAGGCAGAAGAAAGAATTAGCGATATAGAAGACAAAATGACAGAGAATAAAGAAGCTGAGCAAAAGAGGGACAAACAGCTACTGGACCACGAGGGGAGAATTCAAGAGATAATGACACCATAAGACGAAACAGCATGAGAATAATTGGGATTCCAGAAGAAGAAGAAAGAAAGGGGAGCAGAAGGTATATTGGAGAGAATTATTGGAGAGAATTTCCCAATATGGCAAAGGGAACAAGCATCAAAATCCAGGAGGTGCAGAGAAACCCCTCAAAATCAACAAGAATAGGTCCACACCCCATCACCTAAGTAAAATTTACAAGTCTTAGGGACAAAGAGAAAATCCTGAAAGCAGCCCGGGAAAAGAAGTCTGTAACATACAATGGTAAAAATATTAGATTGGCAGCAGACTTATCCACAGAGACCTGGCAGGCCAGAAAGAACTGGCATGATATATTCAGAGCACTAAATGAGAAAAACATGCAGCCAAGAATACTATATCCAGCTAGGCTATCATTGAAAATAGGAGAGATTAAAAGTTTCCAGGACAAACAAAAACTGGAAGAATTTGCAAACACCAAACCAGCTCTACAGAAAATATTGAAAGGGGTCCTCAAAGCAAAGAGAGACCCTAAAAGTAGTAGATCAGAAAGGAACAGAGACAATATACAATAACAGTCACCTTATAGGCAATACAATGGCACTAAATTCATATCTCTCAATAGTTACCCTGAATGTTAATGGGCTAAATGCCCCAATCAAAAGACACAGGGTAACAGAATGGATAAAAAAAAACAAAACCCATCTATATGTTGCCTACAAGAAAGTCATTTTAGAGCCGAAGACACCTCCAGATTTAAAGTGAGGGGGTGGAAAACAATTTACCATGCTAATGGACATCAGAAGAAAGCAGGGGTGGCAATCCTTATATCAGAACAATTAGATTTTAAGCCAAAGACTATAATAAGAGATGAGGAAGGACACTATATCATACTCAAAGGATCTGTCCAACAAGAAGATCTAACAATTTTAAATATCTATGCCCCTAACATGGGAGCAGCCAACTATATAAACCAATTAATAACAAAATCAAAGAATCACATCAACAATAATACAATAATAGCAGGGGACTTTAAAACTCCCCTCACTGAAATGGACATCATCCAAGCAAAAGATCAACAAGGAAATAAAGGCCTTAAATGACACACTGGACCAGATGGACATCACAGATATAATCAGAACATTCCATCCCAAAGCAACAGAATACACATTCTTCTCAAGTGCACATGGAACATTCTCCAGAACAGATCACATCCTCAGTCCTAAATCTGGTCTCAATCGGTATCAAAAGATTGGGATCATTCCCAGCATATTTTCAGACCACAACGCTCTGAAGCTAGAACTCAATCACAAGAGGAAATTTGGAAAGAATCCAAATACATGGAGACTAAACAGCATCCTTCTAAAGAATGAATGGGTCAACCAGGAAATTAAAGAAGAATTGAAAAAATTCATGGAAACAAATGATAATGAAAACACAACAGTTAAAAATCTGTGGGACAGGGGCACCTGGGTGGCTCAGTGGGTTAAAGCCTCTGCCTTCAGCTCGGGTCATGATCCCAGGGTCCTGGGATCGAGCCCCATGTTGGGCTCTCTGCTCTGCAGGGAGCCTGCTTCCTCCTCTCTCTCTCTCTCTCTCTGCCTGCCTCTCTGCCTACTTGTGATCTCTGTCTGTCAAATAAATAAATAAAATCTTTAAAAAAAAAAAAAATCTGTGGGACAGAGCAAAAGCAGTCCTGAGAGGAAAATATATAGCAGTACAAGCCTTTCTCAAGAAACAAGAAAGGTCTCAAGTACACAACCTAACCCTACACCTAAAGGAGCTGAGAAAGAACAAGAAAGAAACCCTAAACCCAGCAGGAGAAGAGAAATCATAAAGATCAGAGCAGAAATCAATGAAATAGAAACCAAGAAAACAATAGAACAAATCAACGAAAGTAGGAGCTGGTTCTTTGAAAGAATTAATAAGATTGATAAACCCCTGGCCAGGCTTATCAAAAAGAAAAGAGAAAGGACGCAAATAAATAAAATCATGAATGAAAGAGGAGAGATCACAACCAACACCAAAGAAATACAGACAATTATAAGAACATACTATGAGCAACTCTACGCCAACAAATTTGACAATCTGGAAGAAATGGATGCATTCCTAGAGACATATAAACTACCACAACTGAACCAGGAAGAAATAGAAAGCCTGAACAGACCCATAACCAGTAAGGAGATTGAAACAGTCATCAAACATCTCCAAACAAACAAGAGCCCAGGGCCAGACGGCTTCTCAGGGGAATTCTACCAAACATCTAAAGAACTAATTCCTATTCTCCTGAAACTGTTCCAAAAAATAGAAATGGAAGGAAAACTTCCAAACTCATTTTATGAGGCCAGCATCACCTGGATCCCAAAACCAGACAAGGATCCCATCAAAAAAGAGAACTACAGACCAATATCCTTGATGAACACAGATGCAAAAATTCTCACCAAAATACTAGCCAATAGGATTCAAAAGTACATTAAAAGGATTATTCACCATAACCAAGTGGGATTTATTCCAGGGCTGCAAGGTTGGTTCAACATCTGCAAATCAATCAATGTGATACAACACATTAATAAAAGAAAGAACAAGAACCATATGATACTCTCAATAGATGCTGAAAAAGCATTAACAAAGTACAGCATCCCTTCCTGATCAAAACTCTTCAAAGTGTAGGGATAGAGGGCACATACCTCAATATTATCAAAGCCATCTATGAAAAACCCACTGCAAATATCATTCTCAATGGAGAAAAACGAAAGCTTTTCTGCTAAGGCAGGAACACGGCAGGGATGTCCATTATCACCACTGCTATTCAACATAGTACTAGAAGTCCTAGCCTCAGCAATCAGAAACAAAAAGAAATTAAAAGCATCCAAATCGGCAAAGAAGAAGTCAAACTATCACTCTTCGCAGATGATATGATACTATATGTGGAAAACCCAAAAGACTCCACTCCAAAACTGCTAGAACTTGTACAGGAATTCAGTAAAGTGTCAGGATATAAAATCAATGCACAGAAATCAGTTGCATTTCTCTACACCAACAACAAGACATAAGAAAGAGAAGTTAAGGA
This sequence comes from Enhydra lutris kenyoni, assembly GCF_002288905.1. NCBI lineage: Eukaryota > Metazoa > Chordata > Mammalia > Carnivora > Mustelidae > Enhydra > Enhydra lutris. Next base: position 5,257,771 of record NW_019154121.1, read on the forward strand.
GTCAATCCTATTTACAATTGCGCCCAAAACTATAGGAATAAACCTAACCAAAGAGGCTAAGAATCTATACTCAGAAAACTATAAAGTACTCATGAAAGAAATTGAGGAAGACATAAAGAAATGGAAAAATGTTCCATGCTTCTGGATTGGAAGAATAAATATTGTGAAAATGTCTATGCTACCTAAAGCAATCTACACATTTAATGCAATTCCTATCAAAGTACCATCCATTTTTTTCAAAGAAATGGAACAAATAATCCTAAAATTTATATGGAACCAGAAAAGACTTCAAGTAGCCAAAGGAATATTGAAAAAGAAAGCCAAAGTTGGTGGCATCACAATTCCGGACTTCAAGCTCTATTACAAAGCTGTCATCATCAAGACAGCATGGTACTGGCACAAAAACGACACATAGATCAATGGAACAGAATAGAGAACCCAGAAATAGACCCTCAACTCTATGGTCAACTAATCTTCGACAAAGCAGGAAAGAATGTCCAATGGAAAAAAGACAGCCTCTTCAATAATGGTGTTGGGAAAATTGGACAGCCACATGCAGAAATATGAAATTGGACCATTTCCTTACACCACACATGAAAATAGACTCAAAATGGATGAAGGACCTCAATGTGAGAAAGGAATCCATCAAAATCCTTGAGGAGAACACAGGCAGCAACCTCTTTGACCTCAGCCACAGCAACATCTTCCTAGGAACATCGCCAAAGGCAAGGGAATCAAGGGCAAAAATGAACTTTTGGGATTTCATCAAGATCAAAATCTTTTGCACAGCAAAGGAAACAGTTAACAAAACCAAAAGACAACTGACAGAATGGGAGAAGATATTTGCAAACGACATATCAGATAAAGGGCTAGTGTCCAAAATCTATAAAGAATTTAGCAAACTCAACACCCAAAGAACAAATAATCCAATCAAGAAGTGGGCAGAAGACATGAACAGATATTTCTGCAAAGAAGACATCCAGATGGCCAACAGACACATGAAAAAGTGCTCCATATAACTCGGCATCAGGGAAATACAAATCAAAACCACAATGAGATATCACCTCACACCAGTCAGAATGGCTAAAATGAACAAGTCAGGAAATGACAGATGCTGGCGAGGATGCGGAGAAAGGGGAACCCTCCTACACTGTTGGTGGGAATGCAAGCTGGTGCAACCACTCTGGAAAACAGCTTGGAGGTTCCTCAAAATGTTGAAAATAGAACTACCCTACGACCCAGCAATTGCACTACTGGGTATTTACCCTAAAGATACAAACGTAGTGATCTGAAGGGGCATGTGCACCCGAATGTTTATAGCGGCAATGTCTACAATAGCCAAACTATGGAAAGACCCTAGATGTCCATCAACAGATAAATGGATAAAGAAGATGTGGTATATATACACAATGGAATACTATGCAGCCATCAAAAGAAATGAAATCTTGCCATTTGTGACGACGTGGATGGAACCAGAGGTTATCATGCTTAGTGAAATAAGTCAATCGGAGAAAGACAACTATCATATGATCTCGCTGATATGAGGGAGAGGAGATGCAACATGGGGGGTTAAGGGGGTAGGAGAAGAGTAAATGAAAGATGGGATAGGGAGGGAGATAAACCATAAGTGACTCTTAATTTCACAAAACAAACTGAGGGTTGCTGGGGGGAGGGGGTTTGGGAGACGGGGTAGGATTATGGACATTGGGGAGGGTATGTGGTATGGTGAGTGCTGTGAAGTGTGTAAACCTGGTGATTCACAGACTTCTACCCCTGGGGATAAAAATATATTATATGTTTATAAAAAAAAATAAAATTAAAAAAAAAATAACAACTTTGAATATAGGTGGATTTAGTGCTACCATGAAAAGACAGACTTATTGAACAGATAAAAAAGCAAAATTTTCTATCTGCTGCAAAGGTTCACTTCACACTTAAAGACCCCTGCAGATTAAAAATGAGGGGATGAAAAAACATTTATCATGTAAGGGTAAGTGAAAAGAGAGCTGGAGTAGCAATACTTAAACAAAAGAGACTATAAAACAAAGGCTGTAACCAGAGAAAAAAGAAGGACACTACATAATGATAAAAAAAAAAAAAAAAACAAGAGGGGGCGCCTGGGTGGCTCAGTGGGTTAAGCTGCTGCCTTCAGCTGGGGTCATGATCTCAGGGTCCTGGGATCCAGTCCCACATCGGGCTCCCTGCTCAGCGGGGAGCCTGCTTCCCTCTCTCTCTCTCTCTGCCTGCCTCTCTGTCTACTTGTGATCTCTCTCTGTCAAATAAATAAATAAAATCTTAA
>NW_019154121.1:5260169-5310487 GCF_002288905.1 Enhydra lutris kenyoni
AAAAAAAAAAAAAACAAGAGGATATGACAAATATTTATGCACCCAACATAAGTCATCTAAATATATAAAGCAACTATTAACAGACATAAAGGAAGAAATTGACAGTAATACAATAATTATAGGTGGTGTTAAGACCCCACTTACATCAATGACCAGATCATCCAGACAGAATATCAACAAGGAAAAAATGGCTTTGAATGACACATTGAAACAAATGGATTTAACAGATATATTCAGAACACTCCGTCTACAAACAATGGAATTCATAATCTTTTCAAGTACACATGGAACATTCTCCAGAATAGGTCACATATTAGATCACCAAAAAGTCTTGGCAAATTTGAAAAGATGAATATCAAACCATGCATCTTTTCTCAGTACAACACCATGAAAGTAGGAATCATTCACAAGAAAAAATCTGAAAAGACAACAAATACAGGGAAGTTAAATAACATGCTACTAAACAATGAATGGGTTAACCAAGAAACCAAATAAAAAATTAAAAAAAAAAAAACCTGGAGACAAGTGAAAATGAAAGTGCAATGGTCCAAAATCTTTGGGTCACAGCAAAAGTGGTTCTGAAAGGAGTTTATAGCAAAACAGGTGTACCTTAAGAAGCAAAAAACAAACAGCAAACAAACAAAAAACCCTCAAATGAGAAACTTAACATTACACCTAAAGGAGCTAGAAGAAGAATGACAATTAAAACCCATTACACCTAAAGGAGCTAGAAGAAGAACGACAATTAAAACCCATCAGAAGAAGATGATAAAGATTAGAGAAGAAATAAATTATACAGAAACTAAAAAAAAAAAAAAAACAATAGAACCGATCAATGAAACCAAGAGTTTTTTCCATGATAAGACCAACAAAATTTGTAAACTTCCAACCAGACTCAAAAGAAAGAAAGAAAGGAAGGAAGGAGGGAGGGACAGAGGGAGGCAGGGAAGAAGGAAAGAAAGGAGGAGGTGGGACTCAAAAAAAAATCAGAAATGTAAGAGGAAAAATAACAACAAACACCACAGAAATACAAATAATTGTAAGAAAATATTTTACAAAATTATAGGCCACTAAATTGGACAATCTAGAAGAAATGGATCAATTCCTAGAAATGTATAATCCCAAAACTGAATCAGGAAGAAACAGAAAATTTGAACAAACTGAAAATCAGCAATAAAATTGGACCAGGAATCAAAAAGTCCCAAAAAACAAAAGTCCAGGACCAGACAGCTTCACAGGTGAACTCTACCAAACATTTAAAGAAGAGTTAATACCTGTTCTTCTCAAACTGTTCCAAAAAAATAGAAGAGGAATGAAAATGTCCAAATTCATTCTATGCGGCCAGCATTACTCTGATACCAAAAGCAGGCAAAAGCACTACCAAAAAAAAAAAAAAAGTATAGGTCAATATTTCTGATCAACACAGATGCAAAAATCCTCAACAAATTACCAACAAACTGGATCCAATAATACATCAAAAAAATTCACTACCATCAAGTGGGATTTATTCCTAGGATTCAAGCATGGTTCAGTATTTGCAAATCAATCAATGTGATACATCACTTCAACAAGAGAAACAATAAAATTATGATCACTTCAGTAGATTTAGAAAAAGCATTTGACAGAGTACAACATCCCTTCATGATAAAAACGCAACACAGTAGATTTAAAGGGAACATACCTCAACATAATAAAGGCCACATATGAAAAACCCACAGCCAACATCATATTCAATGGTGAAAAACTGAGAACTTTTCCCCTAAGGTCAGGAACAAGACCACTTTTATTCAACATAGTATTGAAAGCTTGGCCACAGCAGTCAGACAAAAGAAAGGAATGAAAGGCATCCAAATTGGTAAGGAAGAAGTAAAATTTTCACTGTTTTCAGATGATATGATACTATATATAGTAAACTCTAAAGACTCCACCAAAAAAAGTTAGAACTGATAAACAAATTCAGTAAAGTCACAGGATACAAAATCAATGTATAGAAATCCACTGCATTTCAATACACCAATAATGGAGCAGCAGAAAGAGAAATTAAGAAGACAGTCCCATTTACATTTGCACCAAAAAGAATGAAATACCTAGGAATAAACTTAACCAAGGAGGTAAAAGACCTGTACTCTGAAAACTATAAAGCACTGATGAAAGAAATTGAAGATGACACAAACAAATGGAAAGGCATTCTAAGTTCATGGATTGAAAAAAAACAAGTATCATTAAAATATTCCTATTACCAAAAACAATTTACAGATTTAATGAAATCCATATCAAAATTCTGTTTTTCACAGAACTAGAAAAAATAATACTAAAATTTTTATGGAACCACAAAAGACCCCAAATAGCCAAAGCAATATTTAAAAAGAAGAAGAAAGCCGGAGGTATCACAATCCCATATTTCAAGATATACTACAAAGCTCTATTAATCAAAACAGTGTGACACTGGCACAAAAATAGACACATAGATCAATGGAACTGAGAGTCCAGAAATAAACTCATGCTTTTATGATCAATTAATCTATGACAAAGAAGGCAACAATACAAAATGGAGAAAAGATATTCTCTTCAACAAATGGTGTTGGGAAAACTGGAGAGCTACAGGCAAAAGACTGAAATTGGACCAATACTAATACCCTATCTAGCAATAAACTCAAAATGGATTAAAGACAGATCTAAATTTGATACCTGAAACTATAAAAATCCTCAAAGAAAACACAGGCAGTAATTTCTTTGACATCAGCCATAGAAATATTTCTCTAGCTATGTCTCCTTTGACAAAGAGACAAAAGCAAAATTAAATAATTGGGACTAGACCAAAGTAACAAACTTTTGTACAGCAAAGGAAACACCAGCAAAACAAAAAGAGCAATCTACTGAATGGGAGAAGATATTTACAAATTATATATCTGATTAACAGTTAATGTCCAAAATATATAAAGAACATACACAACTCAAGACAAAAAAAATACAACAATCCAATTTAACAATGGGAAAAGGCCCTGAATAGACATTTTTCCAAAGACCTACATCAGCTGGGCAATAGACAAATGAAAAAATGTTCAACCCGACTAATCATCAGAGAAATGCAAATTAAAACCACAATGAGATATCACTTGACACCAGTCAGAATGGCTAAAATCATAAATACAAGAAATAACAAGTCTTGGCAAGCATGTGGAGAAAAAGAAACGATAGTAGGAACGCAAATTGGTACAACCACTGTGGAAAACAGCATGGAGATTCCTCCAAAAAATTAAAAACAGAAATAGTATATTATCCAGTAATTCTAGTGTTGTGTATTTACCTAAAGAAAATAAAAACACTAATTGGAGAAAATATATGCACCCCTATGTTTATGTTTATGTTTATGGCAGCATTATTCACAATAGCCAAGATATGGAAGAAACTTCTTGAGTGTCCGTCCATAGATGAATGGATAAAGAAGAAATGGTACATATATATACATACAAAGGAATGTTATTATTCAACCATAAAAAAGAATGAAATCTTGTCATTTGCAACAACATGGATGCATCTACAGAGTACAATACTAAATGAATTGTCACTCAGAGAAAGACATACCGTATGATTTCATTCATGTGAAATTTTTAAGAAACAAAACAAATGAAAAAAAAAAAAAAAGAGACAAACCAAAATATAGACTCTTAAATTCAGAGATCAAACTGGTGTTTGCTAGAGGGGAGTTCAGTTGGGGGACAGGTGAAATGTGTGAAGGGGATTAAAAGTAAACTTTTGTGATGAGCACTGAGAAACATATAGAATTGTTGAATCACTATATTGTACACCAGAAACTAATATAACACTGTATGTTAATTATACTTTAATAAAAGTAAAAAATAATAAAATCTAAGTCAGTATCTTAATCAGTAGAAAGGGAATAATTACTCTACCTCTTAACATTGACTTTTTTAAATTGTGTTGTTAATCACCATGCAGTACATCATTAGTTTTTGATACAGTGTTCCATGATTCATTGTTTGTATGTAACACCCAGTGCTCCATTCAATCCATGCCCTCCTTAATACCCATCACCAGGCTCATCCATCCCCCCACGCCTTCCCTTCTAAAATTCTCTTTTTGTTTCCCAGAGTCCATAGTCTCTCGTGGTTCATCCTCCACTCCAATTTCTCCCCCTTCATTTTTCCCTTCTCCTAATGTCCTCCATGCTATTCCTTATGTTCCACAAATAAGTGAAACCATATGATAATTGGCTTTCTCTGTTTGACTTATTTCACTTAGCATAATCTCCTCCTGTCCAACCAAGTTGATGCAAAAGTTGGGTATTCATCCTTTCTGATGGCTGAGTAATAATCCATTTTGTATATGGACCACATCTTTATCCATTCATCTGTTGAAGGGCATCTTAGCTCTTTCCACATTTTGGCATTTGTGGACATTGCTGCTGTGAACATTGGGGCCCTTCTGTTCACTACATCTGTATCTTTGGGGTAAACACTCAGTAGTGCAATTGCAGGGTCATAGGGTCACTCTATTTTTAATTTTTTTGAGGAATCTCCACACTGTTTTTCCAAAGTGGCTCCACCAATTTGCATTCCTACAAACAGTGAAATAGGGTTCCCTTTTCTCCACAACTTCTCCTTAGAGTAAGACAGGAATCCATCAAAATCCTAAAGCATTGACTTAAAAGTGGAATAAAGTATATAAAGCAACTGAACACTGCTTACAATATAAAATACTTTGGTAGCTTGTTAAAGTTCTTCAGCCAATGTAACAGTAGCATAAACTCTTTCCATGTAGAATCCTATGAATTTTCCTCTTTTTTCTAATGTAACAAAGTATCTGGGATCCTCTGAGATTTGTGTTCAATTTAGTGTCTCAAAGAGTTAGATCCTTGTCTTAGAAAATAATTTTTAGTTACTGATACAAGGAAAAGTTCTTTCTCCTTAGTTTTATTTTTGGCTCTGCAATCACTTTCTCTTAACAAAGGGTTTTTTCCTCAGGTCCTGATATGCTTGACTCTCATTCAAGGTTTTTGCTCTGACCTGATATAATTTAATTTACTACAATTCCACTATCAGCATTATTAGACAGGAACATTTCATTTTTAACATTTATGTAGCCATTTTTAAACTTTTAAATGCTTTCACAATGTTCCTTTAAGTAATGATTTCCCAGAATAGCCCTTTTGTAATAGTTAAGCTATATTTGAAAGAATGGTGGAGAAACTGGAAATCGTCCAAAGAAGAGCAGGGAAAATGATTAAAGGGATAGAAAACAAATTACCTCAGAACAAGTTAGAGTTAGAGTTAAAAAGAGAAAGCAAAGGTAGGATATAAAGGGTCTAATTCCCCAAATCCTCATACAAACCAAAGCTAGTGGCATGGGAAAACTATCATGGAAAGCCAGCACACACACTTCTGAACCACAAGAATGGAGGAAGTCTTCAAGGTCTACCTCTATTTCCAACTCCTGATGATTCTAGCCCTTTTCTGATTATTCACTGAACTTGTAATATAAATCAAAAATAGCAAACTGGTTGTGTCCTATGAGCTAACTCTGAATAATTGGTGACAGTTGATATTTTGAGGATTATGAGCTCATTTATATAATGAGTTGGGTATCAGAAATCTTGGGGATTAAGTTCATACCCAAATACAACTCACTGGGAGATTAGAATATATGAAAAACCTGCGATAATTAGTACTTGGGTCACCCAAGGAAAAAGCTGTCTTATGGTTCTCACTTAAACACCTGTGCTTATTCTGGGACCAAGAACATAGCTAATGACAGTCTTCTGGGATCCAGCCCCAGAATCAGTCCCCATACTAGCTATCTCGTAACTACCCTCCTATTTGTCACCACATTCTGTGACCTTGGAAGTTTCATCAGATGGTCTCCATGCCTTCTAGCTTTCAGTTGTGTTCACCCAATAGGAGGTACTGGTAGATCAGAGAGCAGAAGGAGAATGAAGTTAAGATATATCCTCCTTAACTCACTCCCTGCCACGTAGCCTTCATTAGCTGAGGTTCCACCAAAGCTCATTGTTCTTCTCAGGAGATGCTCCCCATGTAGCTCTCTCTCCACATTGTGGGAACTGCTTCTCTTCCTTGGTAACAGCTTCCTGCAATTACTAGGTCTAAACGTTACACCAAGATTACAATTTTGTAAATAGTCCCTTTGTTAAACTGTGCTTAAATTGCCCAGTTTGAATGTGCAACATGTTTTCTTCCAAAATCCTGACTCATATAGTACCCCACAAAATTGTACACATATATAATGAATGAATATGGATGCTTATGCAAGCTTTTTCTGAGGCTCCACAATTCAGAATTATGTTATATATACATATATATGCCTGGTGCTGAATGATTAATAACCTCTAAATAAACTTCACAGTGTTGTCTGGTTTTAAGCTGATACAAATATCAGCCTTTATTTTATTTTGTATATCTCCAGATTATTCTGTTTATATAGTTGAAACCAACCAAGCCAGAACAGAATAAAAGGAAAAAGTCACTTTTCCTGATCCCCCTCCCTCAGAGAGTTCACAGTCTAGTAGATGAGGTAGAAATTATTAAACATAAGATAAGACAATAATTATTAAGCATAAGATAAGACAAAATATAACAGGAATTCAGTATTTATTCATTGAACATGTAACAGGCCAAGTGCTAGGTATTGAAAATGAAAATGATGACTAAAAATGCCCCCATTCCCAAAATGCTCACAATCTAACAGGAAATCAGACACATTGAAATTCTTAGTACTGAAAGTGTAATAAATACTTAAAAGATATTACAAATAACAGCAAAAACAAAAAGCAAACAAATAAACAACAACAAAAAATAACAAAACAAAAAAAAAAAAACCTTATTCTTGCCATGAAACATTTGAGAAGATACTATGGAGATGGCATTTGAGGAAAATGAGGGACCTGCCTAGGTAGAATCAAAGAAAATGAAATCATATGGAGTGTTTCGAGAACAAAAAGTAAACATGGGAACAGAGCATAATATAGAAATGGGAGAGGCAAAAGTATATACAGGGGCGCCTGGGTGATCAGTCGGTTAAGCATCTGCCTCTGATTAAAGTTATGATCCCTAAGATCAAGCCCCTCATTGGGTTCCTTGCTCAACGTGGTGCCTGCTTCTCCCTCTCCCTCTGCTGTTCCCCCTGCTTGTTCTCTCCCAACCCCCCTCATCAAACAAATAAATATTTTTTTAATTTTTTTATTAACATATAATGTATTATTAGCCCCAGGGGTACAGGTCTGTGAATTGCCAGGTTTACACACTTCACAGCCCTCAGCATAGCACATACCCTCCCCAATGTCCATAACCCAACCACCCTCTCCCTACGCCCCTCCCCCCAGCAACCCTCAGTTTGTTTCGTGAGATTAAGAGTCTCTTATGCTTTGTCTCCCTCCCAATCCCATCTTGTTTCATTTAAATAAAATATTTTTTTTAATCTTTAAAAATAAAAAAAGTATACACAAGCAGTTGGCATCTAGACCCTGGAGGAATAAATTGAATAGATAATGCTACCCCCAAGGAGGATTATTCAATGGGCTACTGTGGCAGGCATAAGAAAGGTAGCAATGACATGTTTTCGAATGAAATAAAAATGGGACAATACCTCAAATAGATTGAGTTTTTCCTTCCCTACTACATAATCTGTTTAGCTTCACTCCTACCTGACTTCTCTCCCACCTTGCAATGAAACAAAGAGGTAAAAGAAAGCAAGAAGCCAGCCCATGTCCAAGACATGGATGGTTTTCTCTTCAATCTAACAAAAATCTTGAGACCCTATTGTTTCTGAAACACTATGCTAGTCACCAAGGGAAATACAAAGGAACAAGTTACCTTTTGCCCCATCATTTTATAAAACAAAACCAAAAAAAACATACAAAAAGAAAACAGTCTTATGAAATAGCTCGGTCAAAGTCATTCACCTATGTGAAGGCAACCTTAGAAACACCCAAAAGGCTAGGATGCTTCAGGTAACATTGAAAGCATAGAACATTGTCTCGCTTCCCTAATTGCTTTAAAAGTAGCTAAATATTAATAAACAATACTTATTCAGAAACCATACCATTTCATCAGTAAAACTTATGAGAGTGACAAATTAAGACTCCTAAACACTTTGCCAGCTGATGAATATTCTGAGTGATTTTTTTTAATTACTCCACCAGGTTAATTTCTCCTTGTAGATATTCTGATCAGCCACAGAAACTCTCAGTCAAGAACTGGCAAGAACAATACAGCATTCACTATTTGCCCTCTGTGTTAGTCATCACCCAGCCAAAACACAAACAAATAAATTACCATGCCAGATGACTCCACACAGAGAATTTAATAACAGAAATTAATGACGAAGATTTTCCAGAGTGCTGAAAGACCAGCTTGGGGAGGGTGAGGCAGCCATGGTCACCCAGTGCAAGGAGCAGCTGACATCCTAGTAGCCACTAGGGCTAGAGGGACAAAGGGAGGCAGTGCAGTTACTAAAACTCCAAAGCTTGGCCACTGGTGGAAGCTGGATTCTGTCTGGGGCTGAGGATTGAGAGGAAAAGGCTGCCTAGAGGGAGCTGAAAACACATAGAAAGTGTGATCACTGTCAGAGAGACAGAGAGGGAATGAGAGAGGGAGACCAAGACCCTTTCTTCCTTCCACCATGTGCTTATCCCTAGAGCAATGGGTATTACTCCATACTATAATTGCCTGGTTATTTATCTATCCATACCATTGCTTCCAGGCCAAAGGAACCTGAGAAATAAAGTTTGCAGGAGTCCCATCAAAATGGCAGCAAATGGATCAGAGCTCAAACAAACCAATGTCCCATACATTCTAAAACTTCACCCTTGTCAGTAGTAAGAGATCTCAAATCTCCTTGCTCCCCTTTCTCCATTTGTGTGTCTTTTTCCAAGGAAGTGCAAAGTTTGGGTCTGTACCCACTTATTGGTGAGGAGTCATTGGGGCCCTTAAGAATATAGTCCCACCTAAAGAGAGGTTACTGCAGGAAAAGCGGTGTAATCACTTCAAGGAGAACAGATCAGAGATTGCTTCCTTGACAGTTTAATATTACAGAATCTCCAAAAAGAATGCTTAATAGCATCATCAGGCTATTCCATGAATATTTGATCCTAAAAGCAATGGTGATCTCTAGTAGATTCAGGACATTAAAAATTACCCTCTCCTTTTTTGTGAGCAATTTCTTTTTATTTTGTTTAAAATTTTTATTTATTTAGTTGACAGAGAGTACAAACAGGAGAAGTGAGAGAGGGAGAAGCAGGCTCCCCACTGAGCAGTGAGCCCAATGTGAGGCTCAATCCCAGAACCCTGGGCTCATGACTGGAGCTGAAGGCAACGCTTAACCTACTGAGCCACCTTTGTGAGCAATTTCTTAAAGCCACTTTCAGGTACATTTGGACACTCCCTTCTATGAAGCCTAACTGTGCACAGTGATGACACCATAATCTGTAGCATTCACCGAGCACTTTAGAACACCAGATATTGGGCTAAGCACTTCGTGAATCATTTAACATTCCCGATCACCCCATGAAGTACACACTAGTGAAACACACAGTCTAGAGATAAATGAAGTGAGAGGAAGTTAAATACATTATCCAAGGCAGACTAATGCTCTAACATGGGATTTAAAGACACTAGAGCCCTTCCTTTTAATCATTATACTGTCCAGTAAAATGCTATACAGCATTTACTTGTTTGCATATATCTCTTCTTCAATAGAATACAAACTAAAAGGAGGCTTCTGTCTTATATATACTCATATCCTCCTCATCTACCAAAAGTAGTCGTTTTCCATAAGTGTGTGTTAAACGAATAAAGATTCAATATGCTTTAATTTTTGTACAAAAGTGAGCAAGGTAAAAGAACAAAACAAAAAACTGCATTCTCACCAAATATACAAACCTAAAATATCACAATTGCCTTCTTAATCTCACAACAGATTTATTCTAAAACTCAATTTTCTCTTTAACAACTCTCATGCCATCTAATATTGAAACATTTATTACCAAAATGCATTTAAGTGCCTATCTGTGCATTCTAAACTCAAGCTCTGCAGATCAATAAAACTCAAATTGCTTTTTAAAAAGAGATTCTAAGACTCTAAGACTTATTTTTTAAATACTTCAAAAGCAAGATCAAGATTACAAATTGAGTTCAAGCTACAGAAAAACGTTGAGGAATATCAAAAAGTTTTCCAATTGATGCTTGGAAATTAGGAAATTAGGAAAGATGAACATTGCATCTAAAAAGGCATTGTTTTTTTCAAATCATCCTTTGGAGTTCCCCACATTTAACTCAGCTTCACTGTTACAACTATCTTTTGAACTTCAGAATCACACACAAAAAGTTATGCTCACTAATATTTACCTTGTTATCCATCTCCATTCTTAGTCCTTTAGGATCAGTGACTGTATCTGGTTCACTGTTGTCTTCCCAGCAACCCACAAAGCACCTGTGGCTCACAGTCAATGTTTGTAGGATGAAAAATTAGAGAATGAATTCATCCACACCTGAAAAATTGAGATGTTTTTCCTTCTGACTCAAAAGAGAGTATAAGAGGGTATAAGCCACTGACTTATCCTGGCTTTTGTGTCACTATCCCATGTCAGTACCTTTCTTAATGTTTCCATAGCAATTTTATTAGAAAGCAACTTCTCCCCTGTTGGATTGCAATAGCCATCATGTTAAAGAAAGTGTCTGTGGGGCACTTAATAAAAGGTTAAAGGGCCATAGATAATCTTAGACCTAGTACTTAGCACTTTATATGGCAGTGATCAGAAATGGTAACAGGGCTATCTGGGTGGCTCAGGCACTTAAGCAACCACATTCAGCTCGGTTCATGATTCCAGGGTCCTGGGTTTGAACCCCATGTTTGTCTCCCTGTTCAGTGGGGATCTTGCTTCTCTCTCTCCCTCCATCCATGCTCTCTCTCTATGTCTCCCTCTCTCTTAAATAAATAAGTAAAATCTTAAAAAAAAAAAAAAGGAAGTGATAACAATTGGAAACAAAAAGATTTGGAAAGATTACTTTAACTAGGGTGACCACCCTTCTCACTTTGCCTGGAACAGTTCACATACTACCTATTGTCCTGGCATAATTATTTGCTGTGCCCATTTCATTCTTAAAAGTATTTTGATTAAGCTGACTAATTATATGATTGCTCCAATTTTAATTCAATAATAATTTAGAACATCCCAAATCTCCTTTTTTTAATTATGTTATGTTAGTCACCATACAGTACATCATTAGTTTTTGAAGCAGTGTTCCATGATTCATTGTTTGCATGTAACATCCAATGCTCAATGCAATACGTGCCCTCCTTAATCTCCTTCTTAATTGGTTCTGTTCTCATTCTATTTTTCTAAGCTGATTTCCTTACTTTTCAGACTGTTTTCCTCTCTTATTCTGTACTTATTTTGCCATTACCAAAGTGAATGGACAATGAAATAAATACTATTTATTATTAAAACAAACTCCCGAAACATACACTGTTTGGTAAATAAAAGTAGACTCTTGGCCTGTCTAAACCTGCATAAATGAAGATCGTAAAGATAATAGAATTTTATGAGGTCTGGCACAAATGAGAACACATTAGAAAACACAGCATCAATTTAAGATCAGAAGAGGGAATAGCTCACAATATGTAAAGATTTCTAGCTTTTCTTCAGCAAACTTTTTTTCAGTATTAGAATTTTAAGACCAATTTTACCATAAAATTAAGGAAACTACCTCACAGTCTTTCCATTTATTTCAACTATTTCAGCCTTCCATGTGGATCACTCCAAAGTCAATGAGGCCATGAAATCAGTATCGATCATGAAGACAATTGAAATTACTAAATCAAGCTCGTAAGATTATATGCATGACCCTGCTTCAGTGAAGAAGTAAATACATATTTCTAATGTGTCTTCACGAAAGATGTTTCATACGTGTTTGGTAAAGAAGAATTTTTTTTCTGAACCTGGTCAGTATCAGAGAACATAGGTCATTTCATTAATTCTCATTTGTTCATTCATGCATGCATAAAGGTTAATTTGCTAATGCCCCAATAAGTGCCATGCATGGTGTTACACACTAAAAATAGCAAAGACACTAAGAACTTACAGTATTGTGGAGGAAACAGATACATAAAGATCATGCAGTCTGTTCAAAAGAACTATGCTCCAAATGTGAGGCCATCATAGGAAAAAGGTGATTAGCTGCATCCGGGGGGAGATAAGTTCTCACAGAGAAAAACACAGATTTTTTTCCACAGCATTGAGGATCCTCCTTCATCTGCCCAGCTTTCTTCTCTATCTTTATGTAATACTTTTCCCTGGTCTAAATATCACACCACTGACTGTTTCCCCAATATGCCATACTTTTCCAGTTTCCCAGATTTCCCATGCTATGTGGTATAGCCATACACCATGCACATGGAAATTCCTCTAACAGCTATGTCCTCACCCAATATCTGTCTGATAGATTCCCACATCTTCTTAAGACCTAGCTTATGCCATTTCTGACTACCAGTCCTGAGATATTTCTTCTTTAAAATTTTTGTATTTTCTTCCTATGTGCTTTAGGGTCGGGTTTGGATTATATTCACCTATGATTCCCTGATACCTGCACTGTGCACTCAATAAATATTTGTTGAATGAATAAAAGAAAATTTGACCTAGGTCTTCATGAGCACCATAAAATAATTTAAAAAGTTGATATTTCATATGTATATACTGACAATATGAGCAAGCAATTCCACTTCCAGTTATTTATTCAGAAGAAATAAAAACATATGTTCATGTAAAAACATGAAAATGAATAGCACTTGGTTCATAATAGACAAAAAATGGGTGCAACCCAAATTTCCATCAAGGAATACTACTCAGCAATAAAAAAGAATTAATGATTGGTTCTTAAAACATCCTAACCGAATATCAAAAATGTTATGCTGAGCAAAAGAAACCAGACACAAAAGGGTACATACTATATGATTCAATTTATACGAAACTTTAGGAAAGACAAGTCCAATCAGTAATGGTAGAAAGCAGATCAGCACTTACCTAGAGCTGGGGGTGAAGAGTAGATACTGACCGAGAAGGGACACAGGAGCACATTTCAAGGTGAAAAAAATATTCCATATCTTGATTGTGGGGGTGGCTACATAGGTGTTTACATTTGTCAAATATCATCAAGCTGTACACATAAAATGGAAGCATTTTAGTTGTAAGCAAGTTATACTTCTATAAAAAGTTCACTTGTAAAAACTTTATGATAATTTGCATCTACAGGGGTGTATCAGATTTGGGGGACCTAAAGCTTATTGAATAATAAAAAAAATACAAAATTAGGTTAAAGCCTACCGCTTATTCAGAATGAGAAATGAAACCCCATAAACTACAGATACTTGGAAAATTGACAAAAACTATAGACATTACAAAATAAGAGAAAACAAAATAACATTTTTATTAATTAACCATAAGATGCACCCCTAGAGCACATTTTTCCTACAATTTTTGCTATGTCCTCTGATTAACTCTTTATAGAATAATGACTTAGTAATATTTTTGGTAGAAAGAATATAAAGATCAGCCTGATTGATTACATTTTTGTTTATTATTGATAGTTCTTGAAAGTTTCTTTAAGCATCATAAGTCATTATTGATAATGTCTTGTGACCTTTAAAGAAGTTGTCAAATTTGAGGAATACCTTTCATATACGAGTCGTTATGGATACACTTACTGTTTATAGGAAGGCTGTTTGTGCCTTTACGAATTTCAACAAATTCCATTTTATGAAAGTCCCATTTAAAAACTGAAATCTATGGTACATTTATATTATATATTCCATAATCAAATATACTGCTAAAAAAGAGTAATTTTGATCAGGTACTGATGAGATTTGAATACTTAAGAGTTTGCACATTGTGGATTTTGGAAAAATTCCCCCCAAGTAGTTTCTATCTTCTACTTTTCAAATTTTTTGTCTCCTCTGCTACCCACACCCTCCTGGTGTCAGGTACTATAGGAAATTTCACATCACCATGAGATCTCTAGCACTGCATTTTTCCCAATGTAATGCTGACTAAATTAGCACAGGGAAAAACAGTAAAATGGAAGCTGTTCTTTCAGTGACATCTTGCAATAATTTATCTCTACTGAAAAGTGACTACAAACCACATAAATATCCTACTAAACCCAAACTAAAAGTGTCTGCAATTCCATTTCCTCTTAGATTTCAAAAGTGCCCGTGGCCACTTCAGTGTCACTGAAATGAGAGTGACAAAGGGAAAATCAGAGAAAACAATTAGATTTTAACTGGTTGCTCTCAGAAAGTACAGCTTTTGGAAATTTTGCAAAATCATATCACCATATGAGATTGCTAAAGCTCCTTCATTAGCTACAAAGTAAATTCACTTAATATTTCTAACTTAATCATTCATTCATTCAACAAGTATTTGGTTTGTGGAACACCCTAGCCCACAAAAGTTTTCCCTTTAATGCTGATAGTCTAGAAAAACATAAGCAGAAAAGATACATGTGAACTTTATTTCTAGCAAGGAAAAATTGCAAGGAATTCTTTCTGGACCTCCTCGTGAACTTGGTAACCCTTTGTGAAATTCAGCGTGAAGCTGTATAATTCTAAATTGATGATGTAGGTCAAAATGTTTCATATAGGGGACTGAAGAGGCCTGAAAAATGAGTTTCTCGGTTGGTTTCAATCATGATAGTTACATTATATCTGCCAAACATCTGAACATTTCACATGTATCATATGTCAGACTCGTAACAGCCTCATGGAAACATTGAAAAACAAAGTACTAGTCGTGTAGCAAGGGAAATACATTTTGTGAGATTTGAAATCTAGGTACAATGTTCTTCAAACAACTTAAAGACGGGAATGACCTGTTTTCTGCAAAGATTTTTCCAGTAAGCACTTCTCAAGAGGTTAGATAGCAATCTATATCTGTAATATATAGATGCATAGACATTTACAAACACTCTTTTCCATTGTTTCTGGGGAAATGATCTTTCTCTGAGGTTGTAAAGTGGGTGATAGAAAGTTGATAAGCTGATTGATCAGTCTGAGGAGACTAGAGTGTGTGAATTTGAGCGATATTTGCAATAAGTCATGTGTTTTTCTCAACACCTTGGGATTACTCAGAGTTCCAATCGGCTTGCTACATATTTTCATAGCTTCAACAAATACTTTATTTCATTGAAGCTAAAGTTTGTTTAAGTTAGTTTTCTTAATAAGGTAAGCAAAATGTTTAAGTATTCTTCAAAAAATGTAGGTTAGCCTTCAAAAATAAAAAGTATTTACATCAAGTGATATCATAAAATGTAAATGGTTCATATCTCATTGCTTTTAAATAATATGCAAATATAAAACAGAAAAAGTGGCAAGTTTTTCTTGTTTCAAAGAGAATCGTCATGGTGCTCCTCTGTTTCCTTCTCCACCCACCTGATGATCAACTAGGGCTGCTGGTTATGGGTTCTGCCTCCACAGCATCACCAGTGCTGCTGTGGGCTCAGTGCTGCTACCTGTGGGCTCAGACCTGCCCAAGACTTCTCTTCTCATTAGAAGCTTACAATGCGGGATGACTGGGTGGCTCAGTTGTTTAAGACTTCGGCACAGGCCATGATCCCAGGGTCCCGGAATCGAGTCTTACACCGGGCTCCTTGCTCAGTGGGGAGCCTGTTTCTCCCTCTCCCTCTGCCTGCTTCTCCCCCAGCTTGTGCTCTCTCTCTCTCTCTCTCTCTCTCTCACGAACAAATAAATAAATAAAATCTTTTAAAAAAGAAAAGAAGAAGCAGCTTACAATTCCGCAAGTTAAGGAGGCTCAACAGTAATTTGCAGAATACTAGCTGAACTAACATCATAGAAGCCCTTAATAACTGACCTACAGCTCACCCTCCTTAAGGAAAGTATTGCTTCCCAATGAGACAGCAGGACTTCTGCTCTCCTTGGGTTTCCAAAATCAGCTGTGTTTGCCTCATCCCCACTCCCATTCCCTTTCTTATAAACCCTTAGCCTTTTGGGACAGACCCTTGTTTTATCCTTGGACTAAGCTTATGAACATGAACTCTTTCTACTCTTATGATAGATCTTTCCCTGAGGGATTCCTCAGTCCCTGTTGCTAGGAGAGCATCCCACGAGGATTCTAGACATGTCTGGGCACAGCTAAATCCTGAGGCGAGCATAGCTTCGCTCCAAGGGATAAACCACACTACTTTAAAGTTGAGATAGGAAAAGTCTCCAAACAAATAATTTTTATAGACAAGATTAGTAAAAAGAGGTTAATTCTGTGTGTTTTTTTAAAAAGATGTAGCTTATGTATAAAGAACTTAAAAGTATTATCTTCTGAAAACTGACAGCAATACATCATTTTTTTAGTAAAGTACTTGTTGATACAAAGTACATTTGTTCTTTCAGAGTCTCGTTTATCTGTTATCTCTTGCAGAAAATGTAATTGTGCCCCAGAGCCCACAAAGAAATAACTTAGCCCTCAATGAGTGGTTAACTCTTCCAAACTTAGATCTTATCCTTTACAAAAAGAATAAAACCCACAATAGCGATTATCGTTTTATTGTACATCACAAGACAGTATTATTGAATGATAGCTTTACTAGTAAGAATAAAAAATCCCAAAATTGGCTAATTTCCCTTTTTAGGTGGAAAAATAAAATATATAAAATATAAAAAATATAAATATATATAATATATAAAATATATAAAATAAAAATATAAAATATGATGCAAAAATACTTAAATTTTACATATGAGAATTCTAGGGCTTCTGCTCAATACTGCCATTTGCACATAAGAATGAAGATTTCTATAAACTCGGATAATTTATTTACCTTTATTCCCACTTGTAAATTTGATTTTGTGGCTATTACCATCTCAGAATGAAGACTATTTCCAGATCTCAATTTCAAAAATTAAATGAAAAGAGGGAACATAATTATGCCAAAACATGCTTTTTTTCTTCCCTTTTAAAGCTTATTGAAATTAATTTTAAGTAGATCAACTATATAATACCATGAAGAATTTTCCAAAAGCTTACAGAATCACAGAGAAAAAGGAGATATAAAATTAACAAAACCCCCACAAAAACAGTGAACTTGCATGTATAGAACATAGACCATGTACAAGACATTCCAAATACATTTTCTCGTTTAATTTTTGACACAATGTGCAAAACGAGTGAGATTATCCTGGATTAATGAATGAGAAAATTTTAAGTAATCTCATGTTATCTAAACAGTAAGTAGCAGAGCAAGGGTTTGGTAGGGTTTGCTTAATTCAAAACACAGGCTTTTTCTACCACACGATGCTGTCTTCAGGAAAATTAACCTCTGAGAAGTAATCAAAAGGTTTTCAAGGTTAACTGTTGTTACGTTTTGATTTATTTTACACGTTACAAAACCCAATAGTGGGTAAAAGCATTTTTAGACACCACAACACTGAGGTTAATAGATAGTTACTTCACTATTGGTTTCAGTTGTATTAATGTGTTGACTTCAGCATGTTCACTAAATATCCTCAAGTTTCCGTGTTAGCATTTGCTAAATAATGTGTTCAACTCAAAATTCCCAATGAGCATCCTCTGATACAATGTTCTTATTGACGATTTTTGCTAAAAATAAAATAATGAGATCTCATGGCATTGATATGCATTAGTAAACCAAAGAAAGTGAAATTTGCATTTTGATTTTCAAGAGACCAACTGAGGAAATTAACACAAGTCCTCTGAATCTATTTCATTTATCCATTCTTGCATTTACTCATTCACTTATTTAACCATTTGTATGTGTGTATATATATATATACATATATATATATATATATTATCTCCTTGACACCTGGCACTATTTCAACTATGCATGCATACAAGTAAATGAGACAAAGTTTCTCCCCTCATTGAACTTATATTTTAGTAGATCAGGGGGTGGAGAAGAACGAAGTCATGTATATGTTCACCAGCTCCTTCCCCATAAGGATTAAGTCTGGCAGCTGTGTTCCTCCATCTGTCACTGCTTCTTCAGGTGCCCCTCCCCACCCAATTGCTCTCTCCTGATTCTAGGGCTCAGAAGGGGTAACTTGTCATAGTTGAGGCTGCTGCAGTATCCCTGCAGATTATTTTAATATTGCCCACATCTTTAACTAACTTAGCTTGTGACTCTGTTTGATTCTGTTGTATATTTCCACGATCTTGGAGACTTTGATTCTCACATTTTTCCAAATCATACCTTCGTTACTATCTCCTAACACTTCTAAGAATTTATATGAAGAAGAGAAATGTAGGCTAATTATAAATATAACATCTCTAGAAAAAAAGATAAAGAATATGAAGGTGAGGAAAAAAGGAAAATGGTTAATAAAATGATAAAACGACAAAAGAGCAAAAGAAACAAGGGAGTTATGAATCCAATATGAAACAGGCTGTCCTGGTTTGTTTGTCCCTTCTGAGGAGCTTTCGCTGGGAAAGTCATATAGTCAACCTGTGCGTGTGTGTCTCTGTGTGTGTGCGTGTGGGTGCGCACATGCATGCACATGGGTAAACATCTGTCTCTGTCTGTGTGTCACTCCCTTTCCTTGTGGTTCTTCTCTGAAAAGCACTGGTATTTTTTTCACAACCACCATAAAGCTGCCTAAATGTGAAAAGGATGTGTCTGCACTTCTATGCTATTCATTGGCTTATCTTAGGTCACACACCAGTCAAAATAGAGGATAACAGAAGGAGAAAAATCACCATTTTCCAGGCCCAGTGTAATAGTTGACTTGGGCAAGGGTAATTAGTGCATACAAAAAGCATTGATAAAGTGTTGTTAAGGAACAAGATATTCACAAATTCCAATGTACTATATTATGGAGTATTCAAAACTACAAAGGGAAAATATGCCTTTATAACTGAGACTTCTAGGAGTCAGCAAAGTGACCAAACTTGTCATCAATAATCTGATATGCCTCAGAATGGGATGGACTATGAAATATAGATCACCACTTATTGAACACTCTTTTCAAAATGCTTAGGCTGTAGCTTATCAAAACTCTGGACCTAACATTCAGTTTCCAAGAGAGACAGAGGATAGAGGAACAAGTTAACCAACACTGTGAGGGAAATAATCAGATGAAATGGACGTTCTGCAAGAGAGCTGACTAGAACTATTTTAAAAATGCGGCACCTGGGTGGCTCAGTGGGTTAAGCCTCTTCCTTTGGCTCAGGTCATGGTTACAGGGTCCTGGGATCGAGTCCCATGTCGGAATCTCTGCTCAGTGAAGAGTCTGTTTCCTCCTCTCTCTCTGCCTGCTTATGATCTCTCTCTCTGTCAAATAAATAAATAAAATCTTTTTTTTTTAAGTTAAAAGAAGGGGCACATGCACCCTAATGTTCATAGCAGCAATGTCCACAATAGCCAAACTGTGGGAGGAGATGAGATGTCCTTCAACAGATGGATGGATAAAGAAGATGTGGTTCATATATACAATGGGATATTACTCAGCTATCAGAAAGGATGAATATCTACCATTTACATCGACATGGATGGAACTAGAGAGTATTGTGCTAAGTGAAATCAGTCAGTCGGAGAAAAACAACTACCATACGGTTTCACCCATATGTGGAACATAAGAAATAGTGCAGAGGACAATAAGGGAAGGGAGGGAAAACTGAATGGGAGGAAATCAGAGTGAGAAACAAACCATATGAGACTCTTGACTCTGGGAAACAAGCTGAGGATTGAGGAAAGGGAGGTAGATGAGGACATGGGGTAACTGGGTGATAGACATTAAGGAAGGCACATGTGATGAGCACTGAGTTGTTATGTGCAACTAGTGAATCATTGAACATTATATAAAAAAACTAATGATGGGGGCACCTGGGTGGCTCAGTGGGTTAGGCCTCTGCCTTCTGCCCAGGTCTGGTCTCAGGGACCTGGGATCGAGCCCCACATCGGGCTCTCTGCTCAGCGGGGAGCCTGCTTCCCCCTCTCTCTCTGCCTACATGTGATCTCTCTCTCTCTCTCTCTCTCTCTCTCTCTCTGTCAAATAAATAAAATCTTAAAAAAATTAAAAAAAACTAATGATGTACTACATCTTGGCTAATTGAATTTAAATAAAATAAAAATTAAAAATAAAATAAAAGCCAATGTCAGAAGACCCCTAATAGCCAAAGCAACGTTGAGAAAGAAGAACAAAGCTGGAGGGATCATACTTCCTGATTTCAACTGTATTAGAAACTTAGAGTAATCCAGATAGTACAGTATTGACCTAAAAACAGACACATAGATCAATGGAACAGAATAAAAAGCCCATGCATAAGCCTACATATATATGGTCAACTAATTTACAACAAAAGAGTCAAAAATATACAATGGAGAAATGATAGTCCCTTCAATAAATGATGTTAGAAAAACGGGACAGGCACATGCAAAAAAAAAAAAAGAAAGAAAGAAAGAAAAAGGAAAGAAACTGAATCCTTATCTTACACCACACACACACACACACACACACACACACACACACAAAAGTCAACTCAAAATGGGTTAAAAACTTAAACGTAAAACCTAAAACCAAAAAAACAAAACAAAACCTAAAACCATAAAACTCCTGTAAGAAACCATAGATGGAAATCTTCTAGACATTGGTCTTGGTAATGATTTTTTTTTTATTTGACACCAGAAGTGAATATAGAGATGCAAAATTACATCAAACTAAAATGCATCTACGTAACAAAGAAAACCATCTACAAAATTAAAAGACAACCTATGGGATGTGGAAGAATATTTGCAAACCATATAACCAGTGAGGGGTTAATATCCAAAATATACAAGGAATTCACACAAGGTAATAATAGACAAAATAATAATGGCAAAATAATAACAATAACTCAATTAAAAAGTGGGTAAAGACCTGAATAGACATTTTACCGAGGAAGATATTCAGATGACCAACAGGTACATAAAAACCTGTTCAACATCACCAATCATCAGGGAAATGTAAATCAGAACCACAATGAGATTTCACCTCACACCTGTTAAGATGGTTACTACCAAAAAGACTAGAGATAACAAGTGTTGGTGAGGATGTAAGAAAAGAGAATCCTTGTACACTGTTGGTAGGAATACAAACTTGTGCAGCTACTATGAAAAACAATATGGAGATTTCTGAAAAAATTAAAAGTAGAGCTACCATATGAACCAACCATCTCATATGCTCATCTAAATGAAATGAAATTGTATCTCAAAGAGACATCTGTATTCCCATGGTCATTACAGCATTATTCCCAATATCCATGATATGAAAACAACCTAAGTATCCACTGATGGCTAAATGGATACACACACACATTCATGCACACTCACATACAATGGAATATTATTTATCCCTAAAAAGAAGTCAATCTTATCATTTGTGACAACATGGAAGTAACTTGAGGGCATTACACTAAATGAAATAAGCTAGACAGAGAGAGACAAATACCACATGGTACCACATGTGGCATCTGAAAAACAAAGGCAAACAAGTAAACAAAAAAGCAAGTTGAACTCAAAAGCAGAGAGTAGAAAAGTAGTTGCCAGGGACTGGGAGTGGAAGGCAATAGGGAAAGGTTGGTTAAAGTGTACAGACCTTCAGTTATAAGATAAAAGAGCTTTAAGGATCAAATGTGTAACATGGTGACTGTACTTGATAACACTGTATTGTGTAATTAAAATTTGCTGAGAGTAGAACTTAAATATTCTTGCACACATAAAAGGTAAATATGTGGGGTGATAGAAGTGTTAATGGGGGGAATCCTTCCACAATGTATACATATATCAAATCAACAAGCTGTATATCTTACAATCGTACTTGTCAATTAGACCTCAAAGAAGCTGAAAAAAAAATCAATGTCAGGAGAAACTAAGGGAGGACTAGATCAAACAAGAGCAAAAAACTAGATTAAAGGAGAGTAAAAAAAGATCCAACAACAAAATAAAATGCGGGCATCTTGGATCCTGGATTGGATCCTGGATTTTTTAAAACAGCTACACAGACATTTGGTAATATTTAGAGAAATTTTAAATATTGACTATTTACTATTATAGAATCATAGAATTTGAGCAGATTGTCATTATTCTTAGAAGATATGTGATGAAGTAGTTTGG
Organism: Enhydra lutris kenyoni; assembly: GCF_002288905.1. Taxonomy (NCBI): domain Eukaryota; kingdom Metazoa; phylum Chordata; class Mammalia; order Carnivora; family Mustelidae; genus Enhydra; species Enhydra lutris. The sequence continues at coordinate 5,282,315 of NW_019154121.1, forward strand.
GTTGAAATCTCACAAAGTGTGCAATTTACTTTCAAATGTTTTTTGCAACAAATATATACAGAGAATAAAAAAGAGCAAACATAAAAAAAAAGTTACAAATTGAAATTTAGATGAATGGCAAGTGGATATTTACTGTTATTCTTTCTACTTTATTTTAGGTTTGAAATTTTTTGTAATAAAAAATAATAAATTAAAAAATAAAAATTTTTTGTTATACATTGGAGAAAATTGAAGACAGAAAGGATACTCTGGTCAGTAACAATATGTTAAGCACCACTGATCCTAGGACGTGGTCCAAGGACATTTCCTTCAGTGTATTTTCAAGAACACGAGTTATGTGATATGTCAAAATCCATGGTCAGGCCTGTTTATGGAACCTGCATAAAGTTTCTTTGAAGAAATTCACAATTGTACATTAATGGTAATTGCACCCGCATTAATTCATTAGTGTTTCATAAAAAATGTATAAAGCTACCTACGTCATAATCTATAAATAAGAGTACATAAACTTGGAGCTACTTATCCAAAGTCAGAGGTCACCTAGCTCATAACAGAGTTGAGATATCAACTGAAGCAGTCTGATTCCAGAGACACAACCACTACCACTACACAGAGGCTCAGAGATCTCTGTGCTAAGGAAGCTTGTGTTCTCTCTCTAACTTATTTCACTGAGCATAATACCTTCTAGGTCCATCCATGTTGTCACATATGACAAGATCTCATTCTTTTTTATGGCTGAGTAATATTCCATTGTATGTATAGAGACCACATCTTCTTTATCCATTTATGTATCCAGGGACGCTTGGGTTGCTGCTACTATCTTGGCTATTACCAATAATGTTGCAATAAACTTCAGGGTGCAGGTAAACTTTTCAAATTCATGTTTTGGTTTTTGTTTAAATACCAGTGACAGAATTGCTGGATCATGTATTTCTATTTTTAGTTTTTTTAAGACCTCTATACTGTTTTCCAAAGTGGTTGCACTAATTTAAATTACCACCAACAGTGCATGAGGATTCCATAGTCAATAATATTGTAAGAACATTATGTGATGACAGATGGTGACTACACTTACCATGATGAACACTGAATAATATATAGAATTGTCTAATTAGTGTATTGTACATCTAAAACAACTATAACATTGTGTTATACCTCAATAAAAATTAAAAACAAAATAAATAAAATAAACATTTTTTAAAAGAAGGTACTTAAGGGAAACCTGGGTGGCTCAGTTGGTTAAACATCTGCCTTCGGCTCAGGTCATGATCTCGCGGTCCTAGGATAGAGTCCTGCATCGGCCTCCTTTCTCAGCAGGGAGCCTGCTTCTCCTTCTGCCTGCCTCTCCCCCTGCTTGTGCTCTCTCTTTGTCTCTCTTTCTCTGACAAATAAAAATCTTTTAAAAAAATAAAGTAAAATAAAATAAAAATTTAAAAAGCTATTAATTCAAATAACACCCCATATTTGTCACACCTATTATTTCCTGCATTTTTTTCTGTGCAATACTTATGAGCCTCCTTAAATGTCTGACAAACTGTTTTATCTTGATTACAAAGATCATACCATTGTGTTTGGCAGGTAAGACAACACACATGTAGCAACAAAACAAAATAGGGCAGATTCAAGTTAATTGGTTGTGAAGAACAATCTATAGAGAATTATTTTGTAAAAGGAAGATTAATCAAGATATCTTGACCTAGAAGGATATTTCAGAAATGCTTAATAGCCAAGAAAAAGGAAGAAATGATCCAAGGAGCATGAATTAAAAATTGATTTTTGAATTATAATATAAGAAAAGTTGGTTTTATTGTAAACCCTGTCCCAGAATTTGAATCTGTTCTATTGTTGGTCACTGCTTGAATTTTAACTAAACCAAATACAGTTAATGTATCATTTTTAGAAAAGGTGAATTTAAGTATATCAAGAAGATGACAGAAAAGACCACTAGATAGATACCCTTCACTAACCAAGCAGAAAGTTTCTTATCTACTTACTCTCCACTCTGTAAGTACGCCTGCCAAAACTGAAGAGCAAATATCCCTTTCGGGCTTAAAATTGGTTGCAAGAAAATGATAAAGAACATTCTTTTCATATGTATAAATATAAATTAAAGCAAAAACGGAACAAAGAAACATATCTTGAATATATCGAGAACTCCTTGCCTGTTCAGACACTCACACATGTGTTAGATCCTTCTGCTGCAGTATCGCCAGGCCCACAATCACCATGAGCAGCAACACTCAAAATTACCCTCAGCAACAGAAAACTGTTTGGCAGTGTGAACACTTGTCTCACAATGGCATGTTAAAGCATCATATTCTAGAAAATTCATAGAAGGAACTCTATTATAATTTAATACCATCGTGTCTTTAGTGAAGACTCTTTTCTAGATCATGAAGCATTTCAAAATTCCAAACTTATCTTTCAGTGGGCAAAACTAACGGGCTTGCGAGCTGTTGACACCGTGCTTTCCATTCTATAGAGTTTTCAAACATTAGTTCTAAATTCTATATCAAGTCTCTCTCCTTGTTTTGATGCCATTCTCCTTCCAGGCCAGAGTGTAAATCCCCACCTTCATATAACGCTTTCTAATTTCTCTACAAATAAGTCTCCAGCATCAGGGATACCTAGACAAATTAATATGACTTTCCGACTTAATATAAATCTTTTGATTTGCTGCTGAATGGACTTTTCTTCAGCATTGCTCTCCAACTTCAAGGGACAATGTTGTTTATCATCTGCTCCTGAAAGCAGTCGACCACATCTGGGTATTATAGTACTCTGAATTCAGAAACCATGAAATATAAATGTGCTACTATCAGCAGTGAGCAGAAGCCAAATGAATCATGTTGGCTGGACACCCAAAGTGGTTTACATTTTCTTTATGTTTCTGATATGTTAGTTAAAAATAAAAAGACCATTCATGTTAAAGGTAAGGATATTTCTGGCAATCAGACTTCAAGAAGAGTAAACTCAGGAGACATAATTAAGGATTTCTAATAGTTCATGTTTGTGCTCTTCCCCCAGGGTTTTTAAAGACTGGAATTTCAGCTAGTCTGTGCTACACACCACAACAAAATATAAGGCAGTTTGCCAAGTGCTCATTCCCCAAATACATCCCTAGATACTAAACTGAAGTCAAATTTTATGAGAGCGTCATTCAAAAGGATTTAGATTTGTTTGTTTATGTTTCCCATCTTCTATTGTCTGTAATAAGGTATACAAAAGACTATCCATAAGCAAAGTTATGATGCGGACATGACTTTGCTCTAGCAACAATGCACTAAGTGCAGAAACTTGCAGGCAACCTGTGGCTAAGAAATCATTAGGCAGATTCGCTTATCCAGGCCATAGATGGATTCTGAATGCAGCTCTGAAAAAGGAGTTCCAAAAATGTTCGTTCATTTCAAAAAGTGCCTGCACTGTTTTATGTTCTAAAAATTCTCAAAGAGCTTGCCATCAGATTGCCTGGATGGCTCAGTGAGTTAAGCATCTACCTTCGGCTCAGGTCATGATCCCAGGGTCCTAGCATCAAGTCCCACATCTGGCACCTTGTTCAGCAGGGATCCTGCTTCTCCCTCTGCCTGTCACATCCCCTGCTCGTTCTCTTTCTCTCTCTCTCTCTCTCTTTCTCTCTCTGACAAATAAATAAATAAAATCATTTAAAAAGGAGCTTGCCATCATAAGCCTTACATTACAAATTTTAAGGGAGGCAGGCAATCACCAATGGACAAGTCTTCATCGTTTTACAAGCTTATAGAGTCTAATGAGGCTGCTTTGCAGGACTTTAAGTGTATCAATGTTTAAAGAGCCCATCCATTATCCGGGATGCTCTATGTTGTTCATTGAAGCCCCAGGGCATTTTTATTTCCAGAGCAGGGGAGCAAGCATTGTTCTGAACTGACATCATAATTCCTTAAACAGAACAGTAGCACCCTCTGGGACCCTCAAAAAGCCCCCACATACCCACTGTGATCTTGTAAGGTAGCAAAACAGGCATTGGAGAATCTATATAACATCCAGAGATGCAACCTTATCATGAGACTACAGTAGCAGAGACAATGGAGGCAGCAGGATTTTTGTCCTAAATGCCCATTGAACTCTAGCCAGAACAATGACCTCCTAAAGTTAGTGAGAGCAGAGCCCACTCTCTCATTGTTCAGTTTTAGAAATCAGGTCCTGAGTAATCCCTACCCTTGGAAAACTTGGGACATCTTATCCTACCTTTCCCTTTCAGGCCTTTGCAAGTATTTCAGATCTGATGTCTGATGTGGTTTCTCTGAACATTAAGTCTGGGGAAGAATTAACTCTTGCCTATAGACACAGGCGCTCTTTTTACTCCTGTGGATGACCACTCTTCCTGATCCAAATAAACCAATGGTTTATTATTCATTCAGTCAGCAGGGAATATGTGAGTGCTTCCTACAGGCCAGGCACTGATTGAAATCCTGGGAGGACAGTGGAAAACGAGACAGACAAGGACCCTTCACTTGTGAAGCTGACTTTCTAATGAGGGAGAGAAATTCAGAAACAATGAATGTAAACATACAAATGATTTTAAGTAGTCATAAGTTCCATAATGAAAATTAAAGGAACAGTGAAAACAAATGGCCAACAGGTATTTCTAAGGAAATTTTTTTAAATAGGGGACATTTGACTAAGTCTCTTTTTCTGTCACCTCCACAAATTCCCATTTGTTATCCCATATAATCATAACTTTCCTCACCCCTAATGCATGGCACTAGCTAATACTTCTCTATCAATGTAGTTTTGGGTTTTTTAAAATGTTACATAAATGAAATCATAGAGTATGTAAACTTTTGAGATTGGCTTCTTTTACTTAGCGTCCATGAGATCCATCCAGGATGCTGTGTGTATTACTAGCTCATTCCTTTTTATTGCCGAGTAGTCTTCCATTGTCTGAGTGTACCACAGTTTGTCTATAAACTTACAGGTTGAAAGAAATTTGGGTTGCTCCCAATTCTGGATATTATAAATAGATTTGCAATAAATAAACATGAATTTTCAGTCCTTCGGGGTTTAAATGCCTGGGTCCTATTACCCATGCAATGTTTACATTGTAAGAAACTGCCAGACAACTGTTTTCCAGAGTGATGGTACCATTTTACAGCAATAGGTGAGAGTTCCAGATGTTCTAGGTCCTTGTCAGCACTTGGCATTGTCAGTACCTTTAATTTTAGCCACTCTAATAGGAATGTAGTAGTATCTCATGATAGCCTTAATGTGAATTTTCCTATTGGCTAATATTGGCCTATTTCCTATTGGTTAAACATCTGTATTTACTTGTTGTCCACATAACCTTTTTGGCAAAATACCTATTCAAATCTTTCACCATTTTCTAATTGGGTCATTTGTTTTCTTACTGTTTGGTTTTCAGGGTCTTATATATATTGGAGTCAAGACCTGAGTTTTGATGTGCAGTCACCTTCTGGTTTGGTCTAAGATTTCCAAAGGGACATAAATGGAAGAATAGTTAGAGACAATTACACAGATGCAGAGATATACAATTCTTATTTATATATATGTATGTCATTGGAAATGAGAGACACTAAATGTAGAGATATTGTAGCAGTAGAAATAATGAAGAAAATTTTTTCAATAAAGTATAATTTTTATAGTTATAATAATAAAATTACAATGAATTACAAGGATAAAGAGTAATGAGGGTGAATGTGCCCCATTTCTTATTTTTAAAATACAATAATAATATAGAATCATAGGAAATATGAAAGGAGAAAAGACAAAAATATTTGATAAAGTCATATTCAGAAACAAACACTGAGAATATTTTGATGACTTCTATCTAGGTTTTTCAACTCTTTCTTTTTGCATAGCTATATTAAAATAGATTTTACAGAGTTATATAAACTTTTTAGCATCTGAGTTTATCTCATTATAAAAGAAGTACATGTTCATAGCTGTGAAACATAAAATTTGAAAAAAGCAAAATTTTAAAAACTCAGAAAACCAACATTCAAAGATTTCAGTGATAGCAATTTTATTTCTTTACACCTTTTCACATATGTGTGTTTTCTTAATCTATTTGATATCAAAGTATATATTGATTTTAGGCAGAGATACCACATGAATATTCAAATATTTTTATTAGATCATGATATGAAGATGAGCTTGGTAAAAGATAATTACTGCTATTGTGTATTTTCTTAGTTTTTTATTCATTAAAATTTCTATGTAAGATAGAAAAGAAGGGAATATGCAAGTTGCTTGGAAAAAGGCATAAATTGTGTGGCTCTTTGTTCTTCTACTGTTATAGAAATGTGATAGCTATCAGTGTTAACCTCCACATATTTTCTGTTCTCTGCTTCCAGGTACATTCTCACTTCTTTTTCTCCTTCTTTTCCTCCTCCCAGTTTCATCACTAGTTCTAGCCAACAAGTTGTGAACAGAAGTGTACAGTCACTTCTGAGAACAACTCATTTAGGTATTAGTACTGCACCCTCTGTAGCTCCCTTTTCCCACAAAAGGCTTTGTGCAATGTGCCAGGCAGTGCTGCTCTGACAGTCTGGGTCCTGAAGTTCAGAGAGGTAGAGCATAGGCGGCAGATGTGCTGTGATGAGCATGATGGTATGAGTGAGATACAAGCCTTTCTTGTTTGAAATCACTGAGATTATAGCCTTGTCTACCATTGCAGCATAACCTTGCCTGTTCTAAGCAATACAGAAAGTGGTACCTAGAAGTCCAAGAGTTGTCATAAAAATAATCTAAAATATATGACATTGGCTTTGGGCTAGGCAGCATGTTGTGAGAAAGACTGGAATGATGATGCTTTATGTGAAGCATGGCAAACCACTGGGCAGGGCCATCACCTGCAATCTGTGGGATGCTGGAGTTGGCTCATGATAGAGGGTTTCTTCCCAACTCCAGGTTTAATGAAGCTATGTCAGTAACTTGAATCTGCCTTGGTGGGAGAATTATACCAATGAAATTGGGAAATGCCACAAATCACAGCTTTTTGCTTTTCTGGAGAGCTGGCTATTAAACATTTACATCAAATGCAATAATTTATAAGACAGATCTTTCACTTAATGAAGCTGTATTTCTCTGGAGAGATTGGAATACTAGCAATGTGGCCCAATTGATGTTTGTTGCACTTTGCAAAGTAAAAAGGTAAAAGAACAGAACTGGTCCAGCTGTAGACAGGAATAACAGAGAATAGAGAGAGTCTATACTCTCAGGGACTCAGTGTTGGAAGAAGCAAGAATTTCTCAATTCCAAATAGGAAAAAAATAAACCTTAGTCCAATAGCAAGCATTGATTTAAGGATGTGTTTTTGTTTAAGTCTCTGAGTAGGTTGAGATGAAACCCAGAAAATCCATTCAATATATCAAAATTATTCAAGGAGAAAAAAGCCTCAAGTGTGGCTATATAAATATAGATAGATACAGATGGATAGACAGATTACATATACATATACTTATAGATATACCTATAGATGGAGAGACAGAAAAAGAATGTCAAATAGAATGAGTGGAATCAAATAAATAAGAAAGCTGTTTTAAAAATGCCTGTAATGTAAAATAAGCCAAGAGTCTGTGAGGGAGGAGGGGACAGAGAATGGGGAAGAAATTACTGAACCTTCAAGACTTAAAATGACTCTTGGGTCCCTAAGCTTCTTTGTGAAGGAAGCAGACTGATAGGCTGCTCAATTAAAGGGAAAGCACATTCTCTAATCCTCACTTTTAGATGGAGTCAAAGAGAAGACTGGGAAAGGAAGAAGCTCAGACAGAGTAGAGCTAAGGGCCTACAGAATAATGGACCGGGGGGCCATCCTAGGAACCAGAATCAAGACTAACACAAAAAATAGTCCACATCCCCAGGAAAATATTGCAAATTGCATATTGCAAATTCTGCCTAGTAGAATTTCAGAATTGCTATAAATCAATGACTTCTGTGAGTCTTCCTTTCTTTCCATTTCCAAACAAGAATGTTTAGCTCAACCATAGTATATTAGGCTGGAGAGAACATATAACTAATCTTCTCAGATCTATGGATTTATGGATCAAGAGGAACCACAACTAGACCTAATGAAGAAATCACTGTGGCTCTCCCTCCACCCCACAACTTAGAAACCACAGTGAATCACCCAAAGAACTTAGAAAATAACTTGATATTATATTGGATAGAACTTTTAATTTTCTCTCATGTAGACAGAATAGATGTTGCATATAGGAAAGAATGAGCCAAAGATTTGTGACCAAAAAGTAGAATGTTATTGCCTTGAGTGATGTCCACTACATACTTCTAGTCTCTCACCTTCCGATCACAAGTAGGGTTATATTCCTAGCCTCCTTCTGGTTGGCTAGGGTTATTAAACTTCATCTGGCAAATGATTTGTGAATAGAAGTAACAAATCACTTATGAGCTAGAGCATTTCACTTCCAAGGCATGACCTTCCAAAGGTCATTTTTTCCCTCTCCCATGATGACTGGCAGTGTTCCAAATAATAACTGCTCTGACAGCCTACATCCTGGAATGAAGTCAAGCAGAGATAGCTCTTCTTGCCCACCCAAGATGGACATGTGGCATGAGTGAGACATTTTATAACTTTAAGCCCTTAAAGGTTAGGATTACTTATGACTTCAAGGATAAGTTAGCTTTTCCTTACTGATGTATTTTTTTTTAATTTTATTTTTCATAAACATATAATATCTTTTTATCCCCAGGGGTACAGGTCTGTGAATCGCCAGGTTTACACACTTCACAGCACTCACTATAGCACATACCCTCCCCAATGTCCATAATCCCACCCCCCCAACCCCCCTCCCCCCATCAAACCTCAGTTTGTTTCGTGAGATTAAGAGTCACTTATGGTTTGTCTCCCTCCCAATCCCATCTTGTTTCATTTACTCTTCTCCTACCCCCTTAACCCCCCATGTTGCATCTCCTCTCCCTCATATCAGCGAGATCATATGATGGTTGTCTTTCTCCAATTGACTTATTTCGCTAAGCATGATACCCTCTAGTTCCATCCATGTCGACGCAAATGGCAAGATTTCATTTCTTTTGATGGCTGCATAGTATTCCATTGTATATATATACCACATCTTCTTTATCCATTCGTCTGTTGATGGACATCTAGGTTCTTTCCATAGTTTGGCTATTGTAGACATTGCTGCTATAAACATTCGGGTGCACGTGCCCCTTCGGATCACTACGTTTGTATCTTTAGGGTAAATACCCAGCAGTGCAATTGCTGGGTCATAGGGTAGTTCTATTTTCAACATTTTGAGGAACCTCCATGCTGTTTTCCAGAGTGGTTGCATCAGCTTGCATTCCCACCAACAGTGTAGGAGGGTTCCCCTTTCTCCGCATCCTCGCCAGCATCTGTCATTTCCTGACTTGTTAATTTTAGCCATTCTGACTGGTGTGAGGTGGTATCTCATTGTGGTTTTGATTTGTATTCCCCTGATGCCAAGTGATGTGGAGCACTTTTTCATGTGTCTGTTCGCCATCTGGATGTCTTCTTTGCAGAAATGTCTGTTCATGTCCTCTGCCCATTTCTTGATTGGATTATTTGTTCTTTGGGTGTTGAGTTTGCTAAGTTCTTTATAGATTTTGGACACTAGCCCTTTATCCGATATGTCATTTGCAAATATCTTCTCCCATTCCGTCAGTTGTCTTTTGGTTTTGTTAACTGTTTCCTTTGCTGTGCAAAAGCTTTTGATCTTGATGAAATCCCAATAGTTCATTTTTGCCCTTGGTTCCCTTGCCTTTGGCGATGTTCCTAGGAAGATGTTGCTGCGGCTGAGGTCGAAGAGGTTGCTGCTGCCTGTGTTCTCCTCAAGGATTTTGATGGATTCCTTTCTCACATTGAGATCCTTCATCCATTTTGAGTCTATTTTCGTGTGTGGTGTAAGGAAATGATCCAATTTCATTTTTCTGCATGTGGCTGTCCAATTTTCCCAACACCATTTGTTGAAGAGGCTGTCTTTTTTCCATTGGATATTCTTTCCTGCTTTGTCGAAGATTAGTTGACCATAGAGTTGAGGGTCTATTTCTGGGCTCTCTATTCTGTTCCATTGATCTATGTGTCGTTTTTGTGCCAGTACCATGCTGTCTTGATGATGACAGCTTTGTAATAGAGCTTGAAGTCCGGAATTGTGATGCCACCAACTTTGGCTTTCTTTTTCAATATTCCTTTGGCTATTCGAGGTCTTTTCTGGTTCCATATAAATTTTAGGATTATTTGTTCCATTTCTTTGAAAAAAATGGATGGTACTTTGATAGGAATTGCATTAAATGTGTAGATTGCTTTAGGTAGCATAGACATTTTCACAATATTTATTCTTCCAATCCAGGAGCATGGAACATTTTTCCATTTCTTTGTGTCTTCCTCAATTTCTTTCATGAGTACTTTATAGTTTTCTGTGTATAGATTCTTAGTCTCTTTGGTTAGATTTATTCCTAGGTATCTTATAGTTTCAGACAACAAAAGGAAATTAAAGGCATCCAAATTGGCAAAGAAGAAGTCAAACTATCACTCTTTTCAGATGATATGATACTATATGTGGAAAACCCAAAAGACTCCACTCCAAAACTGCTAGAACTTGTACAGGAATTCAGTAAAGTGTCAGGATATAAAATCAATGCACAGAAATCAGTTGCATTTCTCTACACCAACAACAAGACAGAAGAAAGAGAAATTAAGGAGTCCTTACTGATGTATTTTGATTTAAATTCTCCTCTCATAGTATCCCAAGTTTGTGAAACTTCAGCTATTTTAACAAACATTGCTTTGTTAGATTATCATCAAACAAGTGAAGAAATTTCATCTAAACTTTGTGGCAACAGATACAGTACAAGAAATATATTTCCTAGTGTTAAGAAATGTAAGGAGACAGAAGAGGATCAGCTGAGTAAAGCCCAGAAGACTGAGAAATTTTCTCACAGAGATGACACTAGGATGTTTTCTTGAAATACTTCCTTAGATCATGCATCTCTATTTTTATCTCATTTTATTGTCTTAACTATTCTCTTCTTATGACTACTCTGTGTCAAATACTACACACTGGAAAACAAACATTTTTTATTCTTTTATTAGCTATAGTAGATCATTTAAAAGGCATGTTTTTTCTAAATTTTGGTGTGATGTTCCCTTGTATTTAAATATAAACCCTACATGTTATTTCTTTTCCCCTTGTCTTACTCAAGTAAGAGGAAATCATTGACTAGAGGAAAGATCTGTAGGTGTCACTGGACTGACTCACAGTCAATCTGCAGGTTCTTTCATCAAACTGCCTTTTCAAATATTAATATAAACATATTAATATGCCTAAAATGTATTCAATTTCCAAGATATAGCATGCCTTCACCTATAGTGCTCTTTTCATGAACAGAAGATAGAATTTCAGAGAATTCCCCAGCTTGATGCTTTAATATTCTGAAGCAGTGAAGTTCATGAAATGCTAAAATCTCCAGAATGCACCATTTCCAGCCAATTCCTATTCCCAAATACAGTCTCTTACTTGTGGATGCTACACTTCTAAGAATATAAGATACCATAACTAGTTTCTCCTACATTTTGTCTGTTGTCTTCTAGAAGTTGTAGTCTTTTTAAAAATGTAGAACAGGGTGCATTTGAATTCAGAAATATGAAAAAAATCAGAGAACTTAGAGTCTCAAATAACAAATCTTAAGAATAGAGGGGATTTGCTTAGTTTTTTGGTCCAGGATGTCTGCCCAGACATCAAGGTGGGGAGGAAGTTATCTTCTAATGTTCTTCCAGATAAATAGGGCTACCGTGTTTTATGAGACAAAGCATTCAACAGGATAAATTCTCCTCTCAATCCAGTTTTATAAGAGGCATCGCTGGCTCTTCATATAACAGCCATTTTCTCATTCTTCATTGCTAAAAGGACCATGATTGTGCATGCATGCATGTGTACATGAGTGCAAAGTGTGCTTCTCCCTAGACTTCTTATTGGCTACAGTGATTCTATTTGCCTTTGAATATGAATGAACGAGGGAGTGCTCATGTGACCCAGTTCCAGGTAATGACATAAAGGGAAATCTAGGGAAGGCTCGTTCCATGGGGGTCAGGATGATGTTTCCCCCTTATAAACACAAGTAGGAAAGGAAACAGTTTATGTTTGTCCCTCCCCTCTTCCTTTCTGCTTGAAATACTGTTGTGTTGGAATGCATTATCTGGAGCTGTGGCAGCTACCCTGGGACAATGAGATGAAAACCCAAGGACAAAGGGCCAACACGTTGAGAATAGCAGTAAAAATAAAAGAAAGAGCCTGGTGTCTTGGTGTTGATTTTAGGCAACTGAAGTACACAGGGAACACCTAACTTCATGTTATTTGTTAAGTAAATAAATAATAAGTGTCCTTATGTTTTAGTCACTGTTGTTCTCTTACCTGTAACTAGGTCTAGCTAACTGAGAAAAGCACAGTTATCCTCTTCAAATAATTTTCCTTCAGATTTTGGCATTTTTTTTTCCGTGAGTCTTCACCTTCAATGTTGCTCTAAGATTTCATTTTTTTCCCTTTACCTTCTAAAATAGTTTCAGTGGAAATTTAGAAAAGACTAGCAAATTTCCATTTTAAATTAAAATTCCACGATTCATATTTTGATGATTTCATTTCACTTTCAAAAAATTTGCAAGTCTGTGGAATGGGCTCCTCACACACACACACACACACACACACACACACTCACTCACTCACACACACACTTTCTTCCTCCTCTAATCAATATGATTATGACTCCAATAATTATGACTCCAATAATCATATTGTCTTTCACGTGGCTAGAGCCTTACAAACAGATTTAACATGCATTAATGCATTTGATCCTTAATTCACATCAATTCAACAAATATTCATTGTATACTTAATAAGCTCAAGGCCCTGGGCTAAGTACTGTGATGAATACAAAGATGAGGAAGAGTTCTGCTCCCATATAGCCCACAAGCTAATTGAATTGATGATGTATGTACACCTATCTCTAAGATAATTATGACTTTGATGTGTGTAATTTGAAATATAAACAATGTGCTTTCAAAACAAAAAGAATTAATGAATTCTCCACAGGCGAAAATCACTTAGTTCATAATACAAAAGGACCTGACATCCAGACATTAGCTTGTCTTCTTTTTTTTTTTTTTTAAGATTTATTTATTTATTTATCTGACAAAGAGAGAGATCACAAGTAGGCAGAGAGGCAGGTGGGGGGTGGGGGGAGGACAGGAGCCCCGCCTAGCAGAGAGCCCAACACGGGGCTGGATCTCAGGACCCTGAGACCATGACCTGAGCCGAAAGCAGAGGCTTAACCCACTGAGCCACCCAGGCACCCCTAGCTTGTCTTCTTTAAGCTAGCACTAAAAAAGCGTACTTACCTGAATCCAGCTTCTATTAGTTATTGGCTAGGTGATTCAACACAAGTTCTGCGACCTTCATAAATGTCTGTTTGTTCATCTGTCACAAGTTGCTAACGAAAGCTACATTTTAGGGTTTGTTGCAGGGTTCAAAATAAGAAACATAGAGCACTCAGTAAAGTTTGTTTTATGTTGGCTTTTTAAAAATTATTTTTTGTGTTGCTATTTATTATCCTTCATAATATCAAAAAGGAAATGAAGATGTTGGATGGCCAAGGACAGCACACAATGGGTTCAAATGGATCCAAAATGTGAAGTTATAAGCTTTCATTTTCATCCCTCATCTGTTCATAGATGTTCTATGAACAGATGAGGGATGAAAATTTAAAAAAAGTAAAATAAAAACATTTAAAAAATGGGCAGAAGAACATTTTCCTTTTTGTCAATGCAGTCAAAGTTTGGCTTTGCTCACACATTCTCTATATTGGACAGAGGCCATTTATTCAACCAAGAAAAAGTGGCATCCCATAATACCACCAACACAGGTGGCTCCAGAACCTTCCCACAATTCTTGGTTGCTCCCATACCTATTATGATCAGGAAATTAGAAAGCCAAACTTTTTAGAAGTATATATTGTGGTAGGTTTTATTATTATTCAAGTATGGTAAGGCTAACAGATCGGGGCAATTGCCACTCAGGAGAGAGTTTGTTGCTCTCAGTTTCCAAGAAGAAAGGGCACCCCACACCATGCAAGGACACATGGAGAAGCACCAGGGTCAATCAGGAGATAGAGGGAAAAGGGAGACCCTGAGGGCAAGCACCTTTACTGTGTTTTCCACTGGAGGGAAAAAAAAACAAAAAACAAAAAAACAAAAACAAAAATTAAAAAACAGGCAAGGCAAGGTAAACAGGCTTAGGCTTGGCTACTTTGAATAATTCTGGCAGTATATGGGGTGCGGGAGCTGCCCCTATCAACATGGTGGCTGGTATCTGGCCCTCTCGGGTGACTAGGGAAGGCTGATGGTTGCTCAGAATGGGAGAGCTAGACAAAGGGGTGGTTCGGTTATGGGTTCTAGATTGCTTGGTTTGCATTTGAAAAGCATGCTCGCCAGCAAGTGTTTACTACCTCTTAAAATTAGCTAACCTTAGAAGGAGCAGCCCCCCAGGGTCAATAAGACCCTAGATGTCAACACATCAAAATACAGAAAACACAAGATAAGGCTAACACAGGATGTGAAAAGGAAAAAGATATACAACGTGGGTGTGGGTCATCACCGATCTTCAAAATTGCAAGAGTGAAATGCATGCGATCTGACCCATCACACTCTGCTCAGGGCTGTCTGAGGAAATCCTGGTTCTCTGCTGTGTTTTACATGGTAGAAGCTGCTGGTTAAGTGAGGTATTTTAAACGATGTAGTATGTCACCAAAAACATCCTTAGAGTCTCTGTTCTAGTTGACCACTGGACTAACTAGCTTCCCATCCAATAAATAACGAAACCCAGGCTCGGAGAAGTCAAGCAACCTTCTGAAATCACATGTTGCTTAAGTCCAGAGCTCAGCTCCGAACACAAGTCTGCCTGACTCCCAAACATCCATATCGTCCCCACCGTGCCGCAGGGCTTTCTCACGGTGCTCTCCTTCAAGCTTTTACTGTACAGAATTGTTACAAAATGAACAGCATGGCAGGCTCCTAATAAATATTCACTGAACAAAAATAATTGAATTTATGCAATAGCAAGTTGTATTGTAAAAGAATTATAATGTGAAAGCTATAGAAATCAAGTTCCATGAAGAGAAACAAGTCTATCTAAAGAAATAAATGTTCCCTTTGCCACAGTTTGGTTCCCAGAAAAGGTTACAGAATCCAACTGCTTTATAGCAGCTGAGTAACCTTGCGAGGATTTCCTCTAAATCTGGCCCCTGCATCGTGGCCGATTCATAGATTATTTGGTCTTTGTTATGACAAGGAGACAGCAGGGACTCACAAACCCTGTCCCCTCGGAAATGGATAGAGAGAGCCAAGTCTCTGCACCTTCACCAGAAAATTGCTATCAACAGTAAATTTCACTCACTGTGAAACTGGAATCTGACCGGAGTCTGAGGGACGAAGACCTTGAAAACTTATCAACCATCTGATTTCACCTTTGAGCCTGACTTTAAATATTCTGAACCAAGATAACCATGTTTAAAGACTTGGTGAAATATTCCCTTCAGGAGGAAGTGTGAGTCAGAGAGCACTCGAGGAGTCCTAGAGGAAGATGAAGTGGGCTGTGAAATTCTCAAATATAATTATAAACTTAATAGTGTGTGTATTCGGTTCTGATTGGTGTATAATCATTTAACTAATAGGAAGAAACTAATTTGCTATTACAGCTGTTTTGAAATTCCATTTAAAGGCAGAATCACAGTGCACTGGGAATTGCAGCCAAGAGAGCCACTGACTAAATTTTAGCTTTAAATTTTTTTTTCTCTCATTTCTCCATTAATAGTCACTATAAACAGTAACTAAAACTAGAATTAGCATTGAAGTCTGGCAGCAGCAATGACTGAATGAATGGGTTGACACATTGTCTGGGAGCCTGCTTCAGAGATTGGAGGTGAGGAGACCATTTACTAAGCTTAGATGACAACTAGTTTGTGGGATTACTTTTTACTAGAACTTTTTACTTTTTACTAAATACTAAAAACCTTCATCAGAAATGGTCCAAAGAATTGGAAATGCTGACAAAATTCCTTCATATTAATTTTCCTTTTGACAAGAACAGATCTGTTCAGGAGTCAACATATTCTTTTGAGAACAAAACATCAGTTCATAACCTTGACAAATTAAAGGGTTGTGACAAGCAGGATTAACACAGTACCAGACACTCACTATGCTATGTAGATTCATGGGTGTAGACTGAAATTAACAGGAATGATTTCTGTCTGTATGGATAACATGAAATCTTTATGTGAATCTTTATTATAAAGCAAGGTTACTCAACCTCAGCACTATTGACCTTTTGGACAAATTCTTTTTTGTGAGAGGCTGTCCAGTGCCTCACAGGATTTACAGCAATATCGCTATCTCTGTGGTACACACACCTCCGCACCACCTGTGAAAACCAAAAATCTCTCCAGATATTTCCAAAGGTCCCTTGGGAGGCAAACGAGTCCCTAGCTGAGAACCAAGGATATAAAGTACCAGCAGCAGAATATATGAATTAAACAGGTAGCACAACCACCCCATAGCATATGAGGACAAATTTCAGGAACAATAACTTTAAGTAATTTGAATAGCAGCCATAAAATGGTTTAATTTCTCAGGAGAAAAAAAATGACCAGTTATTATTATTAGAACTTTAGATTCTCCGGAATCTATTTATAGACCAAAGTTAACAACTTAAAAAAGAAAATACAAGGTTAAAATAATCTGAGAATAGACTAGTCCAGCAGTTAAGGGACAGCCCAGAACATAGGGGGCAGAGAATGGTGCTTACCTAGAGATATTTGGATGAAAATGAGCTGAGCTGGCCTTGCTGAATCCATGTCGCCATACCTCCGGACCCAACAGCTAATTGATGACTGAAGTTAACACTTTCTATTTTTAACTTTAAACTAGGAAAATGTTAATCACATCATTTCTTCATTTTAAGAAAGACAAGCCCAGGCAAAGTGTATATTGCTGAATGCAGAAGGTAAAGCTGGTGTGTTTTTTTTTACCCTGATTTACAATAGACCATTGTGACTTCAAGGTACTTTGCCTTTTCTAAATTCTGTCCCTTGTCCTTTAAAAATAGAGTAATGATACCAGCATATACCTTTCTCCTTAATAATGATCATATATGTTGGTTTTAAGACCATCTCAGTAACATCTCCAAGGTATTTTGAGGTATTCACTGATAAAAGCAAAAAATAAACTGTAATATAAAAATGATCAAATTACTCTGCTGTGTAGATGGTTTGGAGAAATTCATAATGAATCACTAAGATGTGACCAGTTTTGCTGGAGTTAATGGTGTTAATCTGTGCCTTTTAATCAACCAAAAGATGTATGGCAAAGAAGATACATTTGCCCTGGAATAAACAAACCCGGTTATAGCATAGCCCTCATTCTACCACTGGCTGCCCGGGTGAGCAGAGATTGGCTCTTGGCCTGCACTTCCTCGTGAGTATAATTAAATGGGCAAAATCAGTGATTTCTAAAGTGGTTTCCAACTCTAAATGTCTGTGATTCTTTGTATTTATTTTCTTCTTACATTTGTTCAATACTATTTTGATTGGGGGTAGGGAGGTGAATAAGATGGCAGTGCCTCTCAAATATCTTGGAATCTTTTTATTTTTTTAAAGATTGATTGATTGAGGCACCTGGGTGGCTCAGTGGGTTAAAGCCTCTGCCTTCAGCTCAGGTCATGATCCCCAGAGTCCTGGGATCCAGCCCCGCTTCGGGCTCTCTGCTCAGCAGGGAGCCTGCTTCCTCCTCTCTCTCTGCCTGCTTCTCTGCTTCCTTGTGATCTCTGTTGAATCATTAAATAAATAAATCTTTAAAAAAAAATAAAAAGATTGATTGATTGACTTCAGAGAGAGACAGCACAAGCAGGAGGGGCAGAAGGAGAGGAGGAGAATCTCGGGCAGATTCCATGCTGAGCACAGCGCCCCCACTCAAGGCTCAATCTCACGACACTGAGATGGAGACCTGAGCCGAAACCAAGAGTTGGTCACTTAACCAACTGCACCACTCAGGTGCCCCTATTTTTGAATCTTTTAAAAGGCAGATTCAGCAACACAGAAAATAATATGAGAGAATATAGCTATTCTTTTAAATGGAGACTGCTGAGTGTAGCAAGAATTCAGAGAGAGGAGATAAACGTTGGAGTCGTTTACATGGGTCTCAGAAACCATGTTCCAGGGGGGCAATAAGGAGATTGGAAGGAACTGTGAAAGTTTGAGGCCCTAGAATTGCCAGGGTTCTCAGAGTCCATTAGTCAAACTACATGAGAGGAAATGGAGTCTCAGAGCCATAGGCTGATTCACTCAAAGCTCATAGATTTTAACAGCAAGAGCTAAAACCAACATCTGTGTTCTTCTGTGTCCCTTTTTTTTTTCTGAAATTTATTCTAAATTAAAAAGCTATATCATTTATGAAACCCTTGATCCAATTTTCCAGGAACATCTATGTTCTTATAATTAGTACCTAGGAAGAGGTGAAATATCGCTTTGAAAGAAAAAGTATTTAAAAATTAACGCTACATGCTATTCCAATAAAAATCCTGAAGACTTAGTCATTCCTGATTCAATACCCTAGTCACTGATTTTCTCTATTGAACTGAGCAGAAAATAATCTTCATGTTCTGCTTTATGCATATTTCCCAGGGATGCAAAGATGAAGAAATAGAAAATCAAATCAAGCAAGAAAGTATTCATATATCATGAGACATAAATTAAATTCATGGTTCTCCACCTGGCTACCCTTCAGAGTCATTTGTTGAACTGAGCCACCACCTAAGACCTACAAAACAAGGATCCCACAGTACTGGGCCTGGGAATCTGTCGCTTGACAGCTTGAAAAATGCCCCAGATTAAGAATCAATGGATTAGACTTCTTAAAAAATTCCTTCAAATCCAAGATTCCTTGATTCTTCGTGCCTAAAAGTATACTTGAGTGAGAGTTCACCGTGGTGTCAAGTCTAAGCAGAAGCAAGTAGTGATTGAGAACCCCACCAGGGACAGAATCCCACCTTGCTTCTGGGCACCATTACGAAGAATTCAGGGTGCTGGAGACCTATAATGAAAAGACCCTGAAAACAGAAGAACACTGTCCATTAAGTGCCTGCTGAATGAATTCCCAAAAAACGTCTCTCCTTCAGAACTTTTAGGGGGGAGAAAAAGGTCATTTGAATGGGTGAAGCTGTCATGTCATCTGAAAGGGTTAGTACGTATCTTAAGTACCAAAGGCTCTGGGATTAGAGCTTCTGATTTACCCATCACTTTCCAGCCTGTGGAAAAAGAAAGCAGGGCAGGGGTTAAAGGTGCTCCCTGGGAGATGGAGAGAAACAGAAAAAAAGAGGCATAAAACTCTAGAGGAAAGATATGGATCTTGGAGTCAGAGAGCCAGAGCTGGAATCCCAAATCTACGTTCTGCTTTTTCTTAGATAGGTAACTAAGCAAATCACATTAACTTTACAACTTCAGCTTTCCCATCTAGAGAGCATTGGAAATAGTACTGGGCCTTTATTGTGACACATTTGCAATACTTAAACATAAGCCACCTGCAGTATTTGCCCAAGTAGGTACTCAATAAATGGCAGCAATCATTAATAGTGTTGGCCCTATCCAGTGAGGTAAGACACTGTGGAAAGCCAGCGAACAGCATGCACAACAGGTATGAAGAAGTACCAGCTAGAGGCAGAAAGTCCCTGATCAGGTAGGAAGGTGTTTCGTCAATCGACTTCATAGTCTAACGCAAGCCTAAATAAAACACTATTCTTAACCTTGTTCAGCACAGAATATCTCCTTCCTTCTGCCTCCCCTTCTCCTCCTTCTCCCTCTGTCCGACTTGTTCTCTCTTTCCCCCTCTCCACCTACACACATACGCTCCCCAATAAAGAAACAAATAATGGCACCTTAAAGCCCAACGACAAAACTAGTATAGCTGGCAGAAAAGCAAGGCTTTCCGCCACCAGCATTGCCGTGTAGGATGTGCTCAGAGGAGGCATGACAGCAGGGTCCCCAACAAGCCTGCTTTACAAGCCAAAATGGGGCAGGAGGGGTGACCACAAGCAGATCAAAGCAAAGGAAATGCAGCATAAAAAAGGAAGCACAGCTTTGAGCAGAAAGAAGTCTGGGAAATGTCCATAATGCTTCCGCAGCCAACCTGACATGCAAGTCAGGAAGAGGGAGCTTTTCTGATCCACAGTAATCAACGTCCTTTGTGGGTGAAAAGGCAGGACTCCAAGAAGCCACAAACCCTCTCCACCACACCTAGCCACTGCCAGCCGCAGCCTTTGTTAGGAGGGAGACTGCCCTGCAGGACTAAAATCCATCTAGGACTCTTGTCAGGGACCAAAATCGGCAAGAAAATGATCCCCAGGGGCACTCGGACCAGCTGTCACCCTAGGGAAAACTTCACAATGGATGAAGTTGGTTCAGAAAGCTCTCCACTGCCATTTTCCCTCTATATAACTTTTCTGAGTTCCTCTCTCCTCTTCTCTCCACCCCGAGGGCAAGCTTTTATTGAACGTTCATTATGTGTAAGATGCTCAGGTAAGGGGATTAGGCTACAAAGATAAATAAACCTTGAACATTGTGTTCAATATACCCGTAGTACCCAAACAAATAATGACAGGACAGTGTGAGAAGTACCAGGAGAGTGAGAACAAAGTGGGAAAGAGGGAGCTTCATCTGTCAAGGGAATCAATCAGGTGTCAGAGAGGCAGAGACATTTGAGACAGACATTAAAGGATCAGTTAGTATTTATGGCTGGCAGGACAAAAAACCAATCCAGGCAGAAGTCCTATCATGGGGTATGTGCTTGGGGACCGACCATGTTCTATGTGGGATTTAGTACAGGAGAATGACAGGCTGTAAGGCAAGAAATTTAGATTGGCAGAAGATCTCCAAAGCCCTAATTGTCCTTAAACCCCATTGGCACTGTGTGTCCTTTCAGTCATTCCTGTGTGCTGAGTATCCAGCACAAGTCAGAAATGGTGCATGACCCGTGACCATGGTTGTGCACTGCTCTTTTGGTTGCCTCACCCAAGTCTGCCGTATACCTTAATACTTCCAGCTCCAGCTCCAGAAAGATCCCCCTTACCAGACTCTGAATTCTCAGAGAATTATTCCCCACAGCATTAGAAAAGTTAAATGTCTATTCTCTCTTCCTAGTGGGTTTTTGCATTTTAGAAGGCGGCTTGTATTAACGTAAATAGAAAAACTGGGGTGGGAAACATGTTCTAGCGGAAGGATCTTTCCGCCTTTTTCCCCGTACTCTGTAGTATCACTTCTCATTCCATCCCCTTGCCCTATTTCCAAACCAGCGGAGCAGGACCCCCACTACTCACTGGTCCTGCACCTCTGATCTTTGAATTTGTCTCCATCTGAGGCCACATCAGGTCTCAAAGGAGTTTTAAGAAATTTCAAGGTTGTCCCTGCTACACATTCACGCAACACATGAGGTTCCTGTGTGGATCGCATTCCCAAGTGCAGCTTGAATGGTGGCCTGAAACACAAATCAGACCGAGATTCTGTGCGGTCACTAGGGAGCTTCAATCTAACACCATCCACGCTTCTTTCACTCAGGAGAGTTTATTTTGATTAAAGCAAACCTCTGGTTATTACGGGGATAATACTGGATGCACTCTGATTCATAAAAGAACATTGTTAGCGAATGTTGTTACTTCACAACTAGCATATCGCATGGGATGTACTCCTAAATGATTCTCCACGCTAGTGTGACACACTACCAGTTTGGAGACTCACTGGCTGAACGCCGAGCTGAGAAATAGAAACAGACATTTCTGGGTAGTGCACTGTAAGCCAATAATTCCTATGTAGCTTTCCAAAGTGTCGGGTTCACATTTAGGGACTATGTTACAAATGGTTTGATCTAACTCATTATTTCACAACAGATGTATCCTAGAGTCCTCCTAAAGTAACTCGGTGACCTTTTATTCTTTTATGAAATGCTTTTTAATTGGAAATACACTGTGTTGGAGGTTACCGCATCAACAGGTGTTTGCTTCATTATAATAAGAAAAAACATTTAATTGTATTTGGCATATAAGCTGAGATTTTGGGGAAGGCTGTAGTTAAAATAATTGTTTTTTTAAAAAAATTGAATTAATATATGTATGTGTACTATCTCTTTTGAACAAAACTGCAAAGGGAATCTCAGACGAGATCTCATGTCCTACATCAGTCAGCTTGCTGTGAAGCCAACAATCCAAAATCCCAGTGGCCTGCAAGAGCAAACATTTATTCTCTCTCACATGTCTGCATTTTGGAGCAGAGAGGGCTGCTTAGCTCTGCTCTGCACGTCCTTTCGTTCAAGGACCTCGGGTAAAGGCTCAGCCCCTCCATGGGGGATGCTCATTTTCACGGCAGAGACAAAGAATAAGAGGCAATCATATTTGAAGCTGCTTTTCAGATAGAGTGTGTGACTCCTTGGCTCATATCCCGTTGGTCAGAAACAGTCACGCAGACCAGCCCAACACGGCGAGGGGGGCCGGGGGGCTGGGGGGCGATGCGGGGGAGCGGGAATATACGTACACCCTGCCCCAAACAGGAGAGGGAAACCAACATTGGAAAACAACAAGACCATCTGTCACAGACCACCTGCTGTGGGTATACACTTTCCTTCCTTTCTCCTTCAGAATCACTTGCAAGAAATATACCTGGAATGTTTCATCCCATCATGGTGTCAGGTGCCCCCTCAAAGATCTCATGACAGTCTCTAGGTCAGGTAGAAAGGAATTCAAACATATCATGTAAAATAGTGAAACAGGGATGGAATGACTACAATAAATGCCTCCATTTGTGAAGAGGGAAGAAGAAAAGCCCTTAGCAATCACTGGTACACAGCAATTTTGAAATTCTGCTGGACAAACGTTAGAGGGCCTCCTAACTTAACGGAATGTTCCTGAAGGGACTCCAGTTCTGTTGTCTGCAGGTAGCTCCCCAGTTGCTCATTCTCAGTGGCTCTCAACTCTACCCTCCAGGATGTCTTTTGGGTTTTTTCGTCACTCTTCCTGGTTGCATCCTGGGAGGGCAATGGAGATCCTGCCATCCTCAGCGAATGAACAGCCTTGTGAGCTTCCTGCCCAAGTTGTCTCAAAACATCATGATCTCTTTCAACTGAGGATGATAGTGCCTTGAGCAGTATAACTCTTTCAAAGATTTTGTTAGTTTTTTATTTATTTCATCCCATTCTTGTGTGCCAACAGCCTGCCTCACAATTCTTTGGTGGACGTATGTTTTTCTCTAGACTTCAGGACACTGTGGAGTTGTCAAGCTAGCTCAGAATTATGCCTTTAGGAATTGTGGCCACAATAATTTCTTTTCAGCCTACATCTTAATCAGTGGTTTGGGCTCAATGTATTTCTCAATTTTGTCTTTTGTCAGATGGAGATTAAAAACAACTCCATTTTTCAACCCTGAAATCCCAGAATTTCAGGCTTTCTGTTTTCTCTTTCTTGTCATCCTGCAAACAGGCCAGTTATTTTCTGGATTTGTTTCATTTTTAAAATACTGAATGCAGCTAATAACGAATTAATGCAAGCTAGTAATATTCTGTTTAACTACCTCTCCAGCCAAAGCCATAAGTTCATCAAGATGACTATGTGCCACTTTTCCAACCCCTTTATCCTGAAGGAATCGCCAGCAATTTCTATTTTCATACAACACCCCACTCCTCATATCAGCTTTTATATTAACCCACTGGTTGCACCAAAAACAGCCCTAAAACTTCAGTAGCTAAGAACCACAAACCCATTCTTTGCCCATGCTACGTGTTAGCAAGTGCCACGTGGCCATGAATACCGGGGCTCTGTGTCACGTGTCTTCATCTTTCTTCACCCTCAGGGACCCCAGCTGAAGAAGCGAGCGTTGTGTGAAACGTAACATTCACATCCTCAGGACAGAAAGGAAGGACAAGAGGTATTAAATCAGACTTAAGGTCTTCGTTTGAAAGGAGCACAGTTACTTCTCACATTCCATTGACCAAGTTTAGCGTAATGGAGTGGGGAAGTATTTTCATCCCATTCTGAGGAAGGTGGAGTAAATATTTTCAAATAATACAATCTACCACGTACTCTACAGAGAAAGCAAACGTAAAACCTCAGGGTTGGGTATATGCTAGACCAGCTCCATAAAATCAGTGCAATAATGGAGATTTTTATAAGGTCAATTATTTATCATTCTGAAAAATAAAAAAAATAAAAAATAAAAAGAAACCAATGAACTATTTGGCTTTGTGCTATGAAATCTCACACAAAAATATGCTATCAGAGTGATCAACATGCAAAAACATGCTTCTATAAAAGTAAAAGCACAAGAGAAACATCAAGTTTATTAATTGTGAACTTTGTCTATTTCATGAGAAGAGAAACGTTGACAGTGAAGTACATTTTATGGACGGTTGCACAGGAAATCTGATTTGCTGAATCCCTCTTTTTGCATTTGATTCGGTCAAGGACTTTACATCACAATCAACAGGAGCGTTAGCGGGGGAATATTCGGCCCAGCACTGTGGGGTGCTTCTGATTATTCCTGAACAATTCGCAGACACTAAGGGTGATGTTCCCATTTGAAAAGCAGCCCTTGCTGGGCGAGGCTTTTGAAAGATAACAAAGCAAAGAGCGCCCTCTAGTGGTAGGTTGTAGGTTGTAACTTATAAACAGAACAGTGAGAATTTCTTTTTCTCATTTTGCTTCTTGATCTGGACTCTGAAATTTAAAAAGCAGAATTTGGAAATATCAACAACATTATACATTTTTCCTCTGTGTCTGAAATGTGTTTATTAGGTGAGAAGTATCAAGCAATTTAATACTCTTCATATAATAAAAAAAAAAGTTACTTAGCCTATTATTTTCTTATCTTTAAGGCATCACAACATATATTCAACTTTATTTTTAAGAAGAAATAAAATTCTTACCCCCGGAGATGGAGCTCGAGTAATCTGCAATTTAGATGTTGTTTTTATTGATCACAAGCCAGTTTAATCACGAGGAAGAAATATCTAACAAGTTTCTAACTCTCGATATTTCCAGAATGATTACACATTTTATTAACCAAGGTCACAGTCACCTCATTTTACTGTGTCAATGAAAACCTGATGCGATGTGTTAATTAAGAATCACCATGGCAATGAAAATGGATATCTTCAAGGTTCCTGGCGCCGCTGCTGTTGATGTGTGAGCTCCAAGCGCCCCCTGTTGGACAAAATGCAGCCGCTGAGAAAGCTGTGGGAGTTCGGTTCTAGGTCAGCGCTCTCCCCTGGAGTTTCTATTCCAGCTAAATTCAATTAAGAAGACATAGGCGCTCAATCCATGCAGAGATAGAGGATCAGGCTTTATATTAAAATCGTGGAAGAAGAAAATTCACTGAAGCTTTATTGTATCTGAATGAATAGTTTTCATATATCATGTTGTTGTTGTTGTTGGTAATGAAACTATTAGAAAACAAGTCATGGATGATATTTTATACCCCAGATTTTCTATTCAGCACTTGGAGATATATTTCTTTTTTTCACCTAACAGACCTAGATTCCCCTTTGCAGAAGTTTTTCACCCCTTGAGGCGCTGAGGCCGATCGGCTCAGGTGTTCTCTAAGTTATCAAAAAGGCAATGTGTCCACCGTGTACTTGAAAACCACTATTTTTGCAGTAACCAAATCAGAGACTAGGATTGAGCACAATGGTATGGTCTGTGGGAGGGGTGCAGGTTTTTCTGGCATCCAGGAGCTGGAAAGGGCTCTGGTATTGGTAGAAGCTATCATTAATTCACTTGGTCAGTTTCAGCTATAAGACAGGGATCTTGCCCTTATGAAATCTAGTCTACTGATACTTTTTAAATAACTTTTCTCTTGAGGTGCCTGAGTGGCTCAGTCGGTTAAGCATCGACTCTTGGTTTCAGCTCAGATCATGATCTCAGGGTCTTGAGATTTAGTCCCACATTGGTCTCACCCTCAGTTCAGAGTCTGTTTATGATTCTCTCCCTCTCCCCCACCTCCCTCCCTCTCTTTCTTGAATAAATAAATAAAATCTTTTTTAAGAAAATATTTTCTCCTTCTCCTGTGGTCTCTCTAAGCCATGAAAGCCCTAAATTTATGATGTGGAGTACTGGAAAAATCATTCTTTCCAAAAAAAATGAAGGAGAAACATAATCCTCACTCCTGAATTCAGGAGGAAAATAGCTTCTTTTTGTAAATGCCTTTCTCTCAAGATTGTGAGTTTTAGCAAACCATGAGGTGATAGCCTGCTTCTTATTAAGCCCAAAGAAATAATTTGCAGAAATAAAAACTAGAAAAAGAAGTATTTGCCAAAATAGAAACTAGAATGAACTTCGTCCAGCCATGTTCAGCCATTTCATTTAGCTTCTAAAATGCTAATAAAATAATCCCAAATATCATGACAATTGTGGAAGTTGCTTATCTGTAATAAAAAGCGTTATGGACTGAAGTGTTTTTTCCCAAAAATGTATACGCTGAAGTCATAATGCCCCAGTACCTTAGAATGTGACTGGATTTGGAGATAAGGTCTTTAACTAAGTTGAGATGAGGCCATTAAGGTGGGCCCCAATCCAACATGACCAGTTATTAAGAAGAAGAGGAGCTTAGCACATACACACACACAGAGGGAAGGCCAAGTGAAGACACACAGAGAGGACGACCATCTACAAGCCAAGGGCAGAGGCCTCAGAAGAAATGGACCCTGCCAACACCTTGATCTTGGCCTTCTAACCTCTAGGATTGTGAGAAAATAAGCTTATTTTATTTAAGACATCCAGTCCATACTACTTTGTATAGCAACCCTAGCAAACTAGTAAAAAAGTGAGGTTGGCATTATTTCCATGACTCTGTAATATCAGAAAAGAGATGCTGATGTTTCCTCTTCACTTTCCCCCTCACTCCTTGCCTCATGGCTGGCAGCCAGCTAATCCAGCTCCAGATATCTTACCTGCATCCAAGACAGGAAAAGAGGGGAGAGAAGAGAAAAAGAAACTTCTTTTTATTAAAAGTTAAAAGGTGTGACTTCATTTATATATATATAGACTCACATTGCAAGTATCAGAAAACTTGAAGAGGCTAAAGCAAAATGCATAAGCTCAAGAATTAGAAAATCCAAGGGTAGTGGCAACTCCTGTATGACTGAACTCACAGATTGAATAATATTATCTGGAATGAGTGTCTACCTCTTGATTTCTCTTTCATCATATCTTCGACTCCACAGGACTATCCCTAGAAATTCTAGGATTTTTCCTGATGACAATAAGTTGGCTGCAATTAGGACAGCCTCATGTTCTTTCAAGATCTAGTCTAGCAAGAAAGAGTTCCTGTATCCCAGAATCCCTGGGTAAGAACACATGCATGCTTCTTCTTTGGCTCACCCTCCTGGAGTATTTATGTAAAGTACTTTTTCCTACTCTTTTCTTAGCCAGAGCACTAGGAAGTCTATGTTCACTTAGCAACATTGATGATGGTCAACATTGTTAAGAGTAAAGGGCTACTCTTCATAAAGCACTGACTATGTGGCAGGCGTGATTCATTATTTCCTTGAATCATCACACAACCTAATGCAACATGAATGACTATCCTACCTCAAGAAATGTTATTAAGTATGGGCATATTTGTTTATATAACCAATCTTATATAAGTAAAGTAACTTGGCACACATAACTGGGATTAAAAAATAGAGCCAGAAATTTAATATATTTCTGTCTGGCTCTAGAATCTTCCTCCTCTTAGCCAGTTTGCTCCACTTAATTCCATATTGTTTCTCACAATGTGTGAACAGCTCTAACTCATACCCAATTCCAGAACCTCCCCTGCCATCACTTCTGCCCATAGTTCTAGTAAGTCCAGGTTACTAGAACTCTGCCTCTCATCTACTCCATTCAAGAAAGACTAATTCTTTTTTTTTTTAAGATTTTATTTATTTATTTGTCAGAGAGAGAGGGGGAGAGAGAGCAAGCACAGGCAGACAGAATGGCAGGCAGAGGCAGAGGGAGAAGCAGGCTCCCTGATGAGCAAGGAGCCCGATGTGGGACTCGATCCCAGGACACTGGGATCATGACCTGAGCCGAAGGCAGCTGCTCAACCAACTGAGCCACCCAGGCA
>NW_019154121.1:5310587-5392985 GCF_002288905.1 Enhydra lutris kenyoni
AAGAGAGAGCAAGCACAGGCAGACAGAATGGCAGGCAGAGGCAGAGGGAGAAGCAGGCTCCCTGATGAGCAAGGAGCCCGATGTGGGACTCGATCCCAGGACACTGGGATCATGACCTGAGCCGAAGGCAGCTGCTCAACCAACTGAGCCACCCAGGCGTCCCAAGAAAGACTAATTCTTAACAAACAAATGCTTCCCCCTCCCCAGCCACTTTAATTTTAGGAAGGAAAAGCTTCCCCTTATCCTGGTAAAGAGAATCATTTGAATTCATTTAAGTGTCTCAACAACCCCCCCACCCTGGCTTTACAACCTTAACCATCTTTTTTAATTTTCTCTGATTTTTTTTTTAATTATGAAGTTTTACTCTCCTTGAAGCATATTTAAGAGTCAGTCCTTAAAATAGGCTGGTCATGCAAAACACTTGAAAATAAATAGGCCGCAGTTATACCAACAGATAAGGATCAAATGAGGGCCCCATTTCACATTACCTTCTTTTGACCAAAGATCTATTTTCAGTGCAGAGGTCAGATGAAGTCAATAGTAGCTCTCCGCTTGAATCAGAAGCATGCTAACATTATCAGCACCGAGCAGGGTGTGGAACTGAGTGCAATGACAAAGAAAGTTGAAAGATATGGACCCTGTCTCTTTAGCAATCAAGAGGATATATGATCATATTTGATGGGCACTTTTCTCAAGGCTGTGTCAGCTAAGAGCCATGCTTTGGAAATAAGATGATGTTAAAATATAATTTAGCCCCATCTGAAAATTTCAAGAGTTCTGTTCTCCATCTGTACCCCAACTTCCCTCTTAAGAAGAGGTATCCTTCCTCTGAGGAAGGAGAGGCAGAGTGAGAGGTGGGGGGACAGAGAGAGAGGGAGAGAAAACCTTCAGGCAGGCTCCCCACTGTGCCCAGAGCCTGACACAGGACTCAATCTCGTGACCCCACAAGACTGGTGCTCTATAAAAACAGTGTCTAGGGGAGCGCCTGGGTGGCTCAGTGGGTTAAAGCCTCTGCCTTCGGCTCAGGTCATGATCCCAGGGTCCTGGGATCAAGCCCCACATCGGGCTCTCTGCTCAGCGGGGAGCCTGCTTCCTCCTCTCTCTCTGCCTGTCTTGCTGCCTACCTGTGATCTCTATCTGTCAAATAAATAAATAAAATCTTTAAAAAAAAAAAAACAGTGTCTACATTTTTTTCATTGTTCTGTGTGCCCTGTCTAGCATAGTGCCTGTCAGATAGGGCTTAGTAAATATCTGTGATTTGAAGGGGAAACTAAAGACAGTGGTCCACACTATCTTCTATGAGTTCCTGTCCTTCAGCCACTGAAAGGACACCAAATGAACTCCAAGAGAATCTGCACTTCAGGTGATATAGATCCCTGCCCCACCAATGCTGAAATTCACAGGTTCTCCAGGGCAGTTTGTAGAAGCATCCATGCCCGTCTCTGGCTGAAATTTGATGCCAGGCTCTGAGACTCAATGGCTGAAATGAATGACCCAGAAGAAGCCTTCTCAGGGTTGAACCTCATGTGCTGCATTGGGGATTGTGTTCATTTTTTGTTAGTTATGCTCTCACCCGGGCACCCTGCCCAGTGAGAGAGGAGGCTCTGTCTTCCTCCCCTTACCTTGTATCGCCGTTGCTACATATCACACGAGGTCCTTTCCACAAGCCCACTTCAGCCTACAAGTCCCTCTTCTCTTCCACTGGGGTCATTCTCTACCCCTCATCAGTTCCATTGGCAGAATTTAACTTGAAGCCCATATTTCATGGGTTTGAATGTTGTTGAATGATTTACAACAACAACAACAAAAAGGCACAGACAGAATGCTGATAATGTACGAAGATTCTCAGTTGTGGCAAGGTGTCCTTAAACCTGGATGGTAGGAGTTAGGAAAAAGTATTAGAATGCTGTAAAGTGTTCTGAGATTCTAAACTCCTTCAGGGCAGAGACTGCCTTGTACACTGTCCTTACGCCTGGCATGATGCTTGGTACATAGTAGATACTCAATAAATATCTCCTGCATAAATCAGTGAAAACTTGGGACACTAACCTGTTGGCAAAAGTTCATCATTCACCCAATGCACCTGAGGAAATGTGTGTGTGTGTGTGTGTGTGTTCTTGAGAATTCTGAAGTCTAATCCTGAGACCCAGAAGACTACAGAATGATGACACAGGCCTCATCTCTGATCTTCAACTCTTTCTAGAAGCACAACTATTAAAAACAAAACAAAACAAAAGCAAGTGAGGCAAAAGCCTCAGGGTAGCGTGTTATTGGAATAAGCAGAGCCTAGGCTCTGAAACCAGACTGCACACATTGAAATTGTGGGTCAAACACTGAGCAGCTCCATGACTTTGGACAAAGCAATCAGCCTTTCTGTACCTCAGTTCCTCATAATAAGTATAGCATGAACTATAGTGCCCACGGGATCGGGTTGCATAAGGATGACGGCTGGGTTAATATGTGTAAAGCACTTAGAAGGTTGCCTGCCTGGCGAATGGTACGCATTCAGCCAGGGTTTGTGGTTGTTATTATGAAGAGTTGGGAAGCTCAATTTGGACCCCACAACTGAAGAATCAGGTTTCAATGTATGTTCTGTACATTAAATTATTGTGGTCCTGTTTAGACCAGAGGAGGAGCTTATTCTCTGGAGAGTAAAGGATAGAATTTTCTCACAAGTAGGAGTAAAATTTTCCATCCTCTATCACTGTAGAAAAATGAGTCATAGAACTAAAAAAGGGAACACAAAGAGCAGGTCTCGATCTAGTCAGATGAAAGAACCTTCAACTATAGCTGGGGATTGACCAATATGAAATATGTACCTTTGAAAGATATCTCGATAAAAAGTCTCTAACACAAGAACAAACGCCAATAGTCGTAACTTCAAATGATAGCTCACATTTACCTTTCTAAATGCTGTACGTGTCTTTACTCATGTCATTTTCAATTCAGCCTTATAATGCAAGAATTGTTCACTAGGGAGCCTGGCCTGTGGCTGAAGAGAGAGCCCCCACATATAGGATCTGCTTTAGTCAGGTAGACTAGGTTTTCCTGTGGTGACCAAAAACCTTAGAGACTTTACACAGACATAGCTTATTTCTCACTCACATTACCTGCCCCTTGTGGATCAGTAAGCAACCTGCTTCCACCCTGTCACTCAAAATTAGCCTAATTGTTCCTGCCAGCAGCATGATTTTTCTTTTATGGAATCACACAGGGTTGAGCTACCAGAATGGTACTGACATGTTCGTTTTGGGTGATTCTCATGCTGGACACAAAAGAAGTCCTTTGCTCTGAACTCCCATCTGCCCCCCACCATCCCTTGGGCTGAAACCATGTTTGGGCCCCTATGTCAGCTCTCACGTGTCTGTGTGTAATTTGCAACACTACCTCCAGTCTATAGCACCCAAGGGTGGCAGCCAGAATCCTTTATTCTGTGGATCCCCCAAACCCCTCTACCACTGCTGACATGCAGAGCAGATGACAACCCTCTTGAAGGCTCAACATATATGACAGAGAGGCTTGAGAAGATGTGGGGATTGCCTCTCTCCTTCAAGGGCAAATGTTTAAATCATCACTCTCCAACACCAATGGGCTCTTCTAGTTGATGTCTTCTCTTGCCTCCAATTGTTGTGGTGCTAACCCCTTCTTCCGTCTCCATCTTAATCATCCCCAGTGAGGGACCAGATGTTCCTTGTGCGAATGAGACTGCTCTCACTCTGCCCATGAACCCCTCACCCATCCTGCCTGCTGGGGTCAGTGTGTGAAATTCAGGGATGCGGTCAATATTAAAAGAGATCACATTTTAGGAATGCAGAGGTTGCAGCCTAAGGAGTTTAAGAGAAGACATGGCTGGAAGATGTGTTGTAGTTCCTTTACACTATAACATTCTAAACAGTACACTTAACATAACCAAAAATGAATGATTATTCGCATTTTCCTTCATGCATGGGGAAGACTTGCATGTGTGCTCATCATCATCAAAAAAAAAAAAAAGAAAAAGAAAAAGAAAGAAAGAAAGAAAAAGAGAAAGAAAAGAAAAAAGAAAACTAGCAACAACCCTTGAGGGACTCATGGGAAGCCAGTATTCAGGAACCACAGGATGGGTAATGCAGTATCAAGAGTGAGGATAGAAACACCTGGAACTGGAGAACCACACAGGCAGGTAAGTTGATATTGTTTCAATACAAACAGCTTCCAAAGAGTCATAGCATTGTGAGTCATGACAGTGTTGCCACCCTTTTCTCCCAGTAGGAGAGAGGAAATTGGCCCAAAAATGATGCATTTGATCATTAAAAAAAAAAAAAAAAGATAATTCTTGGACAGAAAAATAAAAGCAATGATGCTGGACACTTTGCTCTCATTGGGCAATAATCAAATATCCATAAACTTCTTCTATAACCATTATTCTAAATCTTCATTGATAAACACCTTAAATGACCTCACAAATTTTGTAATATATTTTAGATCAAATTATTTATATAGGCAAGGGCTTACAAAATAAATTTTGCCTGGGACTTCCCATATCCTGCCTTCATTCACAAGCCATTGACCAGAACTAGTCTCATGGTTTTATCTGATTGCAAGGGGGTTAAAATTGTGCATATTCTGAGCGCCCAAAAGGAGAGAAACCAAATATGATAGACACGGTAAGATTTAACACAGTAACCAACAAGGATGAAATGGAGTCTGCAAGTTGTACAAGTGGCCACATTTTAACAATTATAAGTTACTCTCTGGGTTGCCAATTCCCTTGTTTATCCCACAACTGTTTGTAAAGCCTTATCAGATATTAGAGCCTTGACTTAGCTGTGCTGTTGCACAATCTATCATAGTGCTAACAGCATAAATAGTATATAAGCCCGAGTCCCCAGGATGCAGGAAGCAATCAATAGAAACATCAGCTATAGCCCTGGACACAGTGGGGATGAGGATTCCTAAGTAAGGCAACCAAGGAGACAAAGAAATGACAGAACTGATAGAAAAGAAACTGCAAAAGAAATTTATTTTTTCCTTTTTTTGAACTGACAGAGAAATTTCTAGAGAATCTCCATAGATAGTGGAGGGAAGAGGAGAGGTCTAGGGTCCTGAATGTGGATTGGGACTGGGAGCCATTGTGAATTGAAGTATACCTGTGTCAAAGTACCTGAAATCTGTCTTTGAACATCTGTCTCCTCTCCAGAGGTCTGCTCTATGGTTCAAATCCTCAGAGCTGGGTCTGACATCTAGACTCCTCTTCACCTTTCTAAAGTCAATTCCACTCAAGTTATAGTAGACACCATTAATACACGGTTGTGTCATCTTTTTCTGTGAAATTTACAGTTTTGGAAGGCTTTTTAAAATAAAAGATGGTCGTGATCTGATGAGCACTGGGTGTCATACGCAACTAATGAATCTTCAAACACTACATCAAAAATTATACTATACATTGGTTAATTGTAGACGTTGTATACAATGTATACAATGCATACATACATTGGCTAATTGAACTTAATAATATAAATAAAATAATAAAATATGGTTTTCAAACACTGGTCATTAGAAATCATGACAGCTGGTGAATAAGGTATTTTGGAGTGGGGGAACTTCTTGTTTTATTCCTCAAACCGCAACACTTGGACTTGCTCCTCAGGACCGCACTGCTACGTGCAGTCATGCCATGATGACTGGCACCTTAGGTATTGATTCTGCCCTGTAACACGTAGGTCTGCTCAGGACCCCTCACCGCCTTGTGTTTCGTTCTTACACACACTCACTGATGCTTGAGAAGCTTCAAGGAGCATGCCTCAACAGCACTGAGGTCTTGGAGAAATTCAGGCAGCCCCGCTAATTCAACAGTAAGTAATCCCTTGGGTGGAAGTGAGGCAGGGGGAGGACTCAGTGGGAAGAAGACATGACATGGAAGACCAAAGGGACTTAAGACGTGCTGACGTCATGAAGCAAGACGGCTTGGATAATTTTGTATGCCAAGAACTGGAATTAAAAACAACAGTGAACAAACAAACAAAAAAAAAAAAGCAAGTTTGCATATTCAGGAGGAAGTGCTTCGAATATGTAATCTTATTGATTATATGCAGCAAGAGTACAAGAATTAAATGAGGGAGGGCACGTGAAATAAATAGTTTGCAGTGCTTGAAGCTTTACAATTAGCTATTTAGTTCTTCGTTCAAGTCCTATAACCAGCTAGAATGCAAGTAACCCTTGACACATAAAATCGATGGAGGGAAAAAAAAAGTGCTTCACAGAAGCAAAATCAACACGTGACATAAATTTTCAAAACTAACACTCCGGGCATAGGGTCCCCCAGGAGGAAAGGGTCTGAAGACCAGCACAGATACTGGGGATGAGAGAAGAGGGGATTTCAGGTCACGGAGGCAGCCACACAAGTGCTTATTCATTTGATCAACAAATATTTATTATGTATCTATTATGCAGGCCGTATGCTACATGGGAAGTACATAGAAAAAAATAATATATAATCTCTCTCCCCAGGAGCTTACTGTCTGGAGCGGGTAAGGGACAGCCAAATGAAGCCTAACTTTAATAGAGGGTAATGAGTCCTCTACCAGGGCAGCCACAGAATGCTGAGAAATTACGTAGGAGGGGCAATGGGATAGTGTCAGAGGTTCATAAAATGATCCCCAGAGGAAATAATAACTGACCTGAAACAGGAAAGAAGTGTGGAGAAAATGGATCCAAATAAATGAAACAGCCTGTGTAGAGGCCCAGAGACAGCAAAGTACCTAGTATGTCTGCAAAAGGAATCTGTGTGGATAGAAGATGGGGGCGGGGGGGGCACAGTGGAGGGATGCATAAGATAAATGGAGGAGTCAGCAGAGGTCAGGTTATGAAAGGTATCAGAAGCATATGTTGGACTTTATTGTGATAGTAATGAGGAGTCATACAGAAGTATTGAG
This sequence comes from Enhydra lutris kenyoni, assembly GCF_002288905.1. Lineage (NCBI taxonomy): Eukaryota > Metazoa > Chordata > Mammalia > Carnivora > Mustelidae > Enhydra > Enhydra lutris. The sequence continues at coordinate 5,317,502 of NW_019154121.1, forward strand.
CGGCCTTAGGTAAACATTTCTTCTGCTCTTTTCCAGAAATGTGCTAGCATTTAGCACAGTTCAGGAAAAGAAGTGTCCACGTTAGCAGCAAAAAGGAAACTCCTCCAATCTCACCACCAATCAGCATCTCTGCACTGCTACCAGCTCTCACCCCACATCATTTGATAAAATCGTGTCTGCAAAAAGTAAATGACTTTGCAAATTTATGTTCTTATCTACCCAGCAGCTCTCATCAAGTCTTCAGACACTGTCTTTGGGCAATGTTGCTACAGTACCTTCATCAGAATACCATGGAGAAAATTATGTTCCGACAGTAGAATGTCAAAGCTAATTTACAGCAGAACAGTATTAACTATCCATCCTCTCAATAAAAACACTAGAAAAATCTGTGGACCAAGAGGGCAGAACACTACCTTGATAGAATATTAATAATGTCTCAAAATGAGAAATTAGGACAGAGTATTTATAGAGTTTTAGAGTTGAGGCTAGGTAGTTTCAAGGTGAGTCTTATAACTTGGAAACTGGTTGAGATTGAGCAGAATTTTTTTTTGTCATTATTAAAACCATTTTGGATTGGTAGAGACAGAGAGACAGAGGTCTTGAAGCTAGTCTTGATGAGCAAGCGGTTTCATTGATTCTCTTTTCTTTCCCTGTGACTGATTTTCTTTTCTTCCATGAGCAGGCATTTCTTGAAGCAAACAGCTAAGTTATTTTTGCCTGGTCCCAGCACCAATTAACATAATGATAAGAAACAATGTCTACTCCAGTGTTGTTCAACATGGACAAGGAAGAGTGCTGGTTTCAATTCTCAGCAAGCCACATAATTTCTTTGAACATGTCCCCACTTAACTGGTAAAATTCAGGTAAAATGGATAGAGCTATACAAGTTATCACAACATCTACCCTGTCATTATCAGTTACTGTGAATAACTGAAAAAATTAAATGTGGATAAAATTTGAGAAGGTTAAATAAGGGGTAGCACAAAACCACTATCTTTTTGTTTGTTTGTTTGTTTCAGAGGTAGAATTTAGTGATTCATCAGTTGCATTTAACACCCAGTGCTCATTCCATCATGTGCCCTCCTTCATGCCTGTCACCCAGTTACCTGATCCTCCCACCTAACCCCTCCTCCAGCAACCCTCAGTTTGTTTCCTAGTGTTCAGAGTCTCTTAACATTTGCTTCCCTCTCAATTTTCATCTTATTTTATTTTTCCTTCCCTTCTCCTGTGTTCATTTGTTTTGTTTCTTAAATTCCACATATGACTAAAATTATACAGTATTTGTCTTTCTTTGAAAGATTTAGTCCCTTAACATAATACACTCTAGCTCCATCCATGTGTCAAGACTTCATTATTTTTGATGGCTGAGTAATAGTATATATTATAGTATATACTATATATACTATATATATATATATATATAGTATATACTGAGTAATAATATATATATATACCACATCTTCTTTATCCATTCATCACTTGATGGTTGTCTGGGCTCTTTCCATAGTTTGGCTATTGTGGACATTGCTGCTATAACCATTGGAGTGCACATGCCCCTTCAGATCACCATGTTTGTATCCTTTGTGCAATTGCTGGGTCATAGGGTAGCTCTATCAAAACCCCTATCTTTTTTTTTTTTTTGTCATTTTATTTTGTCTTATTTTTTTCCAGTGTTCCAAAATTCATTGTTTATGAACCACACCCAGTGCTCCATGTAGTGCGTGCCCTCCTTAATACTCACCACCAGGCTCACCCAGCCACCCCACTCCCATCCCCTCCAAAACCCTGTTTGATTCTCAGAGTCCACAGTATCTCTTGGTTTGTCTCCCCTTCCAATTTCCTCCAACTCACTTCTCCTCTCCATCTCCCAATGTCCTCCATGTTATTCCTTATGTTCCACAAGTAAGTGAAACCATATATAAACTCTTTCTGTCTGACTTATTTCACTCAGCATAATCTCCTCCAGTCCCATCCATGTTGATACAAAAGTTGGGACTCCAACAAAATCAAAAACAGCAAAGGAAACAGTCAACGAAACAAAAAGGCAAACCACGGAATGGGAGAAGATATTTGCAAATAACACTACAGACAAAGGGCTGATGTCTAAGATCCATAAAGAACTCCTCAAACTCAACACACACAAAACAGATAACCACGTCAAATAATGGGCAGAAGACAGAACAGACACTTCTCCAAAGAAGACATACAAATGGCTATCAGACACATGAAAAAATATTCATCATCACTAGCCATCAGGGAGATTCAAATCAAAACCACATTGAGATATCACCTTAAACCAGTCAGAATGGCCAAAATGACCACTATCTTTTTAGTAGAGTCTAATATATTACAAACACTTGGCTGGACACAGACTATGATGAGGATTAAACAATAAAATATAGGTAGATACTATCATTATTCTTGGGGAGAATAAGAGACATTTTTAAAGTACAAAATAATCACAAGACTTCATTTTTTTTTTTTAAACACATGTGTCTCTTTACCCAAACATCCTAAGATGTGAGATTCTCCATGGTCTGGCCAAGGCCTCATCACCTGTGATGCTCTACTCTCATAATATGAATTTCCCCAAATACACCCTGCTTTCTCCGACTTTTGAACATGCTGCTCTTTCTGCCTGTAGGGTCTTCCTCTTCTTCCAGAGTTTCCATCTGGGTAATTTCCATTTACATTTCAATGGTCATCTTAGGTATAATATATTTAAAAAAACTGCTGCAACACCTCGATTATGTTGAGATTTTGAGATAAGAGGAGAATGTCTCTCCTCTTCCTTTCTGTGGCACCCCATGAATCTCTCTCCCTTAGCAGATTTCACACTGTGTTATAATTACCATCAAACTTGTGTCTCTCCTCTCATTAATCCCTGGGCTCCCAAAGCCAAGAACTTTGCTTTTTTCATCAATGCTTTGCAATATGACCAACACTTAGTTTCACTAAACTATTTCTATTGAATATAGTTAGAGAGTTTAAACATCCTACATGAAAAGATATGGACTAAAATGGTTTTAAGTGAATCTCTATATAAGTAAATACGTTTTACGTGTGTGTGTGTTTTATGATTTGAAAGCTTTTTTTTTAATTTTTATTTTTCTTTATCTCCTTTCAGTGTTTCAGAATTCATTGTTTATGCACCACACCCAGTGCTCCATGCAATACATGCCCTCCATAATACCCACCACCAAGCTCACCCAACCTCCCACCCCTCACCCCTTCAAAACCCTCAGTTTGTTTCTCAGAGTCCACAGTCTCTCATGGTTCATCTCCCTCTCCAATTTCCCCCAATTCACTTATCCCTTCCATCTCCCCATGTCCTCCATGTTATTCCTTATGCTTCACAAATAAACAAAACCATATGATAAATGACTCTCTCTGCTTGACTTATTTCACTCAGCATAATCTCTTCCAGTCCCATCCATGTTGATACAAAAGTTGGGTATTCATCCTTTCTGATGGAGGCATAATACTCCATAGTATACATGGACCATATCTTCTTTATCTATTCTTCCATTGAAGGGCATCTTGGCTCTTTCCACAGATTGGCAACTGTGGCCATTGCTGTTATGAACATTGGGGTACAGATGGTCCTTCTTTTCACTACATCTGTATCTTTGGGGTAAATATCCACTAGTGCAATTGCAGGGTCAAAGAGAAGCTCTATATTTAACTTCTTAAGGAATCTCCACATTGTTTTCCAAAGTGGCTGCACCAACTTGCATTCCCACCAACAGTGTAAGAGTGTTCCCCTTTCTCCACATTCTCTCCAACACTTAGTGTTTCCTGTCTTGTTAATTTTGGCCATTCTAACTGGTGTAAGGTGGTATCTCAATGAGGTTTTGATTTGAATCTCCTTGATGGCTGGTGATGATGAACATTTTTCCATGTGTCTGATAGCCATTTGTATGTCTTCATTGGAGAAGTGTCTGTTCATGTCTTCTGCCTATTTTTTAACATGATTATCTTGTTTGTGTGTGTTGAGTTCGAGGAGTTCCTTATAGATCTTGGATATCAGCCCTTTGTCTGTAGTGGCATTTGCAAATATCTTCTCCCATTCCGTGGGTTGCCTCTTTGTTTTGTTGACTGCTTCCTTAGCTGTGCAGAAGCTTTTGATCTTGATGAAGTCCCAAAAGTTCATTTTCACTTTTGTTTCCTTTGCCTTTGGAGACATATCTTGAAAGAAGTTGCTGTGGCTGGTGTCGAAGAGGTTACTGCCTATGTTCTCCTTTAGGATTCTGATGGATTCCTGCCTCACGTTGAGGTCTTTTATCCATTTCAAGTTTTGTGTATGGTATAAGAGAATGTTTGAGTTTCATTCTTCTACACATAGCTGTCCAATTTTCCCAGCACCATTTATTGAAGAGACTGTCTTTTTTCCACTGTATATTTTTTCCTGCTTTGTCGAAGACTATTTGACCATAGAGTTGAGGGTCCATATCTGGGCTCTCTACTCTGTTCCACTGGTCTATGTGTCTGTTTTTGTGCCAGTACCATGCTGTCTTGGTGATCACAGCTTAGTAGTAAAGCTTGAAATCAGGCAACATGATGCCCCAGTTTTGTTTTTCTTTTTCAACATTTCCTTAGCAATTCAGGGTCTCTTCTTGTTCCATACAAATTTTAGGATTGTTTGCATCAGTTCTTTGAAAAATGACAGTGGAATTTTGATCAGGATGGCATTGAAAGTATAGATTGCTCTAGGCAGTATAGACATTTTAACAATGTTTATTCTTCTGATCCATGAGCACGGAATGTTCTTCCATCTTTTTGTGTCTTCAATTTCTTTCACAAGTGTTCTGTAGTTCCTTGAGTACAGATCCTTTACCTCTTTGGTTAGGTTTATTCCCAGGTACCTTATGGTTCTTGGTGCTATAGTAAATGGAATCGATTCTCTGGTTTCCCTTTCTGTATTTTCATTTTTAGTGTATAAGAAAGCAACTGATTTCTGTACATTGATTCTGTATCTTACCGCATTACTGAATTGCTGTATGAGTTCTAGTAGTTTGGGGGTAGAGTCTTTTGGGTTTTCCATATAAAGTACCATGTCATCTGTGAAGAGAGAGAGTGTGACTTTTTCATTGCCAGTTTGAATACCTTTTATTTCTTTGTTGTCTGATTGCTGTTGCTAAGACTTCTAATACTATGCTGAATAAGAGAGGTAAGAGTGGGTATCCTTGTCATGTTTCTGATAAAGGGAAGGCTGTCAGCTTTTCCCCCTTGAGGAGGATATTTGCGTAGGTTTTTCATAGATAGATTTTATGAAGTTGAGGAATGTTTCCTCTATCTCTATACTTTGAAGCGTTTTAATCAGGAACGGATGCTGTATCTTATCAAATAATTTTTCTGCATCAATTGAGAGAACCATGTGATTCTTCTCTTATTCATTTGTTCTATCACATTGATTGATTTGTGAATGTTGAACCACCCTTGCATCCCAGGGCTAAATCCCACCTGGTCAACGAGGATAATCTTTTTAATGTACTGTTGGATCCTATTACCTAGGGTCTTGTTGAGAACCTTAGCATCCATATTCATCAGGAATATTGGTCTGAAATTCTCCTTTTTGATGGAGTCTTTGTCTGGTTTGGGGGTCAGGATAATGCTGGCTTCATAAAAAGTCCAGAAGTTTTCCTTCTTCTTCAATTTTTTGAAACAGCTTCAGGAGAATAAGTATTATTTCTTCTTTGAAAGTTTGGTAGAATTCCCCAGGGAATACGTCAGGTCCGGGGCTCCTGTTTTTTGGGAGGTTTTTGATCATTGCTTCAATCTCGTTACTGGATATTGGTCTTTTCAGGTTGTCAATTTCTTCCTCATTCAGTTTTGGAAGTTTATAGGTTTCCTGAAATGCATCCATTTTATCTAGGTTGCTTAACCTATTGGCATATAACTGTTGATGAAAATTTCTGATGATTGTTTCTATTTCCTTGATGTTAGTCGTGATCTCTCTCTTTTCGTTCATAACTTAACAATTTGGGTCCTCTCTTTTTTCTTTTGGATTAGTTTGGCCAATGGTTTATCAATCTTATTGATTCTTTAAAAAAAAAAACAGTTTTTGGTTTCAATGATGTGTTCTACTATATCTCTAGTTTCTATTTCATTGATCTCTGCTCTCATCTTGATTATTTCACTTCTTGTGTGTAACATTGGCTTAATTTGTTGTTGATTCCCCAGTTCTTCAAGGTGTAGAGAGATCTGGTGCATTCTGGATTTTTCAATTTTTTTGAGGGAGACTTGGATGGCTATGTATTTCCCCTTAGGCCCACCTTTGCCATATCCCATAGGTTTCTGACTGAAGTGTCTTCATTCTGATTGGTTTCCATGAATTGTTTAAGTTCTTCTTTGATTTTCTGGTTGATCCAAACATTTCTAAGCAAGGTGGTCTTTAGCTTCCGGGTGTTTGAATTCCTTCCAAATTTTTTCTTGTGGTTGAGTTCCAGTTTCAAAGCATTGTGGTCTGAGAATATGCAGGGAATAATCTCAATCTTTTGGTATTGGTTGAGTCCTGATTTGTGACCCAGTATGTGGTTTATTCTGGAGAAAGTTCCATGTGCACTTGAGAAGAATGAGTGTTCTGTTGTTTTAGGGTGGAATGTTCTGTATATCTATGAGGTCCATCTGGTCCAATGTGTCATTCAATTCTCTTGTTTCTTTATTGATTTTCTGCTTGGATGATCTATTACTGAGAGTGGTGTGTTTAGATCTCCTACTATTAATGTATTCATATCAATATAACTCTTTTTTTTAAAGATTTTTTTTAATTTATTTAACAGAGAAAAAGGTCACAAGTAGGCAGAGAGGCAGGCAGAGAGAGAGGGGGGAAGCAGGCTCCCTGCTGAGCAGAGAGCCTGATGTGGGGCTCAATCTCAGAACCCTGGGATCATGACCTGATCCAAAGGCAGAGGCCCAACCCACTGAGCTACCCAGGTGCCCCTCAATATGACTCTTTATCTTGATTAACAGTTGTCTTATGTAGTTGGCTGGTCCCATATTGGGGACATAAATATTTACAATTGTTAGATCTTCTTGGTGGATAGACCCTTTATGAATGATGCAGTGTGGGACACCTGGGTGGCTCAGTTGGTTAAGTGGCTGCCTTCAGCTCTGGTGGTGATCCTGGCATCCTGGGATCGAGTCACCCATCGGGCTCCTTCTCGGCAGGGAGCCTGCTTCTCCCTCTTCCTTTGCCTGCCACTCTGTCTGCCTGTGCTTGCTCTCTCTCTCTCTGACAAATAAATAAATAAAATATTTAAAAAAAAAGAATGATGCAATGTCCTTCTTTATCTCTGACTACAATCCTTAGTTTAAAATCTAATTTATTTGATATGAGAATCACTACCTCAGCCTTCTTTTGAGGCCCATTGTCATGAAAGATGCTTCTCCAGCCCTTCACTTTCAGTCTGGATGTATCCTCAGGTTCAAAATGGGTCTCTTAGAGACAACATATAGACAGGTCCTGTCATTTTACCCAGTTTGCAACCCTGTGCCATTTTATGGGAGCGTTTAGGCCATTCACATTGAGAGTGATTATTGAGAGATATGTTTTTCTTGACATCATGTTGCCTGTGAAGTCCTTGTTTCAATAGATTGTCTCCATAAATTTCCATTCTATGACACTCTTGGGTTCTTTCTTCTTTTATAGAACCCCCCTTAATATTTCTTGTAGTGCCGGCTTGGTGGTCACATACTCTTTTAAACCTTGCCAGTCTTGGAAGCTCTTTATCTCTCCATCCATTTTGAATGTCAGCCTTACTGTATAAAGTATAATTGGCTGCATGTTCTTTTCATTTAGTGCCCTGAATACATCTTGCCAGCCCTTTCTGGCTTGCCAGGTTTCTGTGGACAGGTCTGATGTTATTCTGATGGAATTTCCTCTATATATAAGGAATCTCTTCCCCCTAGCTGCTTTCAAGAGCTCCTGTCTAAAATCATGATTCATCAGTTTCACAATCAGGTGTCTCAAGGTCTTTCTATGTTCTATGAATTTGAGGGGAGACCTTTTGCCTATAGGACATGAATGCTGGTTCCATACCCTAGAATGGCAAAATTTTCATGGAGAATTTGTTCAACTATATCCTCTAGTCTTCTTTCTTTCCACTCTTCCTTAGGGATTCCAATAATTCTGACATTGGAACATTTCATGGTGTCATTTATTTCCCTAAGTCTGTTTTCATGGCTTCTAAGCTGTTCATTCCAGGCCTCCTCCCAATATTGTCTCTCTCTGTTTGTCCTCTAGATCACTAATTCTATCTTCTGCCTCAGTCACCCTAGCTGTCAGAGAACTTAGATTAGTTTGGAACTCATTGATAGCATTTTAACTTCTTCTCTGGTGGCTTTCACTTCTGCCCTAATCAATTCCATGTTGTCATTAATGGTTTTCACCAACCTAGCCATTGCCTGGATAATTGCTGGCCTGAATTCCCTTTCCAACATACTGTTTATGTCCATATCCAATAGCTCTGATGGAGAGGGCACAGTCTCTGAATTTTTCATCTGTTGGGCATTCCTCCTCCTAGTCATTTTGGTGAGAGGTGGTTGAGGGGATGTGTAGCTGAATATATCAACCGTGATCCAGGCAAGGTGCACTCTAGAACACTTATGAGCAATTGGAAGTCACTGCCAAAAAGAAAAAGAGAGAGAGAAAGAGAGAGACAGGGGGGAAAAAAAGAAAGAGAGAGAGAATGGTTTTCAGAATGGGCCCCAAAGGTAAGATTTATAAAGTATACAGACAAAAACAGACAAACAAAAAGACCAACAAAAGTAAATGACAAGAAAAAGAAAGAACCCAGCCAAAATGAGCCCCAAGTATAAGATTTATATAATACCAGAACAAAAACAAATACACAGAAACACTGACAGAAGAAAAAGATGGGAGGGTGGTTATTAATCCTCAGTGTGGGTGAGGAAGGTTAGTATGATTCTTCCTGGGTGAATCTTGATATCTTTGTTAAAGGACTCAACTTTCCCTAGATAAAGGGGATTAAACTGGGATATATTGATTGGGGAAAGAGAATTACCTTGAAGCTTATCTCTATATGAATATTTAAAAAAATAGAAAAGCAAAAGAAAAACACAGGTATATGTATCAAAACAGTTCAAGTTAAAAGGTCATTATGGAATTGGTTGTACTGAACCTCTCGTTGTAATGGTAAATAAGTTTAAAAAATTATAAAAAATTTAAAAGTACAAGAATAGTGAGAACTAAATAAAAATGAAAGTTATATCTATGAAGCACACAGGTTTTAGGGCAATACCGAGAGCTTAATATCTTCTTTTCCCCTGATATTGGGGTTTTACAGTTTTATGGGGACCATGTGGCAGTTTTCCTCTTGTTTTTTGTGTTTTTTTTGTGGGTTTTTTTGGCTGGCTTTCTGGGGGAGGGGCCTGCCACGTGGTTTTTCAGGCAGTCTTGCTAGAGTTGAGTCCTCCTTCCCCCTGTCAAGGGGCCGGTCTCTGAGGAAACTGGTTTTTCAGGCTTTTGTTCTCTGGAGGTTGTTTGTTTTGTTTTGTTTTGTTTTCCCCTTTGGTGGCTTTTGGCAGTTCTTCAGAGGTTTAGAGGAAAGCAAATTGCACCCAGACCTCTGTCTCAGAGAGAAGGCTCAGTCTGTTGCCCTCTGGGTGGTCCCCAGCACATAAACTCCCCCTCTGCTACCTCCTACCAGCAGAGCAGGTCCCAAGCCACAGTCTCAGGGGTTGCAGGAGTTCCCGCTTATCTCTATTCCCCAGTGTCACTAAAACTGTGAGCAATATTAGTCCAGAGAACTGCTTCCAGTGGCTGCCTTTGCTGTGGCTGTCTGGGCAGGTCCACCCCACCAGAGAGATTCCAACCAGAGACAGTGCGCTGAGATTTTCACTTTGGTCCTGGCGGGAGTATTAAGACTCTAGCCAGTCCTAGAGAGCACTGGCTAGAGCGCGCACGAACCTCTCTTGGGGGAGGGTGTGGAGCATGACTCAGACCCAGGTTGCACAGTGCGCATGCAGAGTGCAAAAGGCTGTGGTTCTGGAGAGCACTGGTTGGCCTCCACACCAGACTCTCTCACATGCGCCAGTGGTGCAGGGACCAAGGCCTGGATGCTTTGCTGCAGTCTCTCTGCCATGGAGCCGGAGGTGGCCGTCCTGGATCCGTGGGCTTAAGCCCATGCCTGTAACCACCTGATTCCACGAATTTCCCCTTAAGATCTTCTGCTCTTTTTGAGTGCTTTTAATCAGACTACAAGATAATGCTAGTCCCCAATCACAAGGCACTCTCGTATTGGGGTATTACTTTTGAATGGGTCGCTTCTAGTGGCTCCCTCCCCCTTTCGTTTATCTTCCAATATCAGTCTGATATTCCCACCCACTCTGCTTTACCTGTCCACTCGTGTCTTTTGCCCCCATAGAGATCCAGAAGTGTATAATCCTACATCTCAGGCTGATTTCGTGGGTGTTCAGAGTGTTCTGGTAGATAATCAGCTCATTTTATGGGACCGGTTGAAACAGCGTGTCCTATTTCTCTGCCATTTTGCCCCTCTCTATGCTTTGAAAACTTTTCAGGATTATTTCTGCAAAAGGTTTTGTGGAGCTTCCTAAATTGTCATAAACCAAACAGAAAAGTATTGACTCTTGAGGAAACGAAGTTTACTGCTTATGTATATCATGACTTAGTTTGTAGGGCTCTTTATCAACCCAGAGAAGTCAATGCTAATTAGGGCAAATTCAGATATTCTGGCTACCCAAGCAAGGGAAATAACAATATCCAATCAGGAGGATAAATCTCTTGAGTGCAAAAAATATTATCAGCGCTAAATAATCAATACACTGATGATAAAAATAAAGACTGCACATTGAGAACCACAACCTAGACCTAAACCTTGGGTAAAGGGACAATCGCTTTATAGGACTGCCCAGAGAGTAATCATGAAAGAGCTTTATAAATCTCTCAGTGATATCTTTGAGAATTTAGTCCATTAGATATAGCTAAACCACCACTGTCAGTTCTATCAACTATATGTGAAGTAGGAATATAAATATCTTTGAATGATAACATGCATCTATAATTATAAAACAACCCACATTTTCATGTGGTGGTACCACGTTTCGCCTTTAAAAGCTCTGTAAGTACTATTGGGGATGAACACTTAGGACAAAGATGATTGATCAACCCTCACCTTCCTTGACCCCACTCAGCTTTGAACACTAGTGCCCTTCATCTGTAGGTTCAGTTCTGTTTCATCAACAATGTATGAACTAAGAAGTATTTCCAACATTTCTGCCCTCCCCTAACATCTGTAATCTGGAGCAATTCTGAATTTGGAGAGTTGGACTCTCTTCTCATTGTTGGGTCTTCTACCACAAATCCCAAGCAGCAGTCCAGTTTTCTGCAGGAGCAAGAGCTCTTTCTGAAATTTCTGTCCACTTGCAAGAGTCTATATGATACGCATGCCTTGAAAATACCTGTCTTCAGGATTTGGAACTGCCCCATGTTATCCCAGATGCTGACTACAAGCTGAAGATTTACCTAAATTTCAATCTGTGAATATTGTTTTCATCAGTTTGGTCAGCTATTACAGAAAGCCACAGAGTGGGCGCCTTAAACAACAGAAATTTATTTCTGACAGTTTTGGAGGCTGGGAAGTTTCGGATCAATGTACCGTCCTATTTGGTTTCAGGTGCGGAGGACCTTCCTCCTAACTTGCGGCAGCTACCATTTCACCGTGTCCACCCACACATGACAGAGAGCAAGTGAGAGCAGACTCTCTGGTGTTTCCTCTCACGAGGACACTAATCCTATGAGGTCAGAGCCCCACCCTTAAGACTTCATTTAACCTTATTTACTCCTTCTTAGGCTCTGTCTCCAAATACAGCCATACCGAGGATTAATAATTCAATGTATGAATTTCAGAGGACGTAATTCAGCCCATAGTGAAAATAAAGACTAATATAAATCTAAATCAATCTTAAGTTATCCATATATACTCAACAACCAAAAAAAAAAAAAATCAATGATGTCTAATATTTATTAAAAACTTACTTCCACCAAATTATTTTTTATTTTTAGGATGATATTCCTAAGTCAGGTATCACTTCTGCCTGCTTTGCAGCAGAGGACGTTGAAGGTTTAAGGTCTCGAACACCCTAACCACCGCCCCACAGCTACAAAAAGACAGCGTTGGAACCAGATCCATATCTGCTGGAAATCAGAGCCCAAGCGAGATCTGTGCGCTCTGCCCTCCTGGATGAAAACTGTATTTCCGGTCGACCCTCAGTCCCAGCCTCTCCCCACTCCTCAGACATTAAGATTCACACACACACACACACACACACACACACACACACACACACACACCTGAGTTCTGGCAATTACAAAGCTGACAGTGAGTCACTCACGATCAGGTACTCAGCACCTGTGATCAGACGGGGCTGGGGGTGGGGAGGGGCACTAGATGACAGTGTATATATCTACATATGCCTGCAAAGATGAACGTGAACCCGGGAAGTTCAGACGGCTCTGCTGACACATTCTGCAGCGTTCTGTCTCTCTGACTCACGCTGTTATTTCTGATTCCACATCGCTTGTCGTGTTATAGCAGCTTTCAAACTGCCATCACAGCCATCTTTCCATCACAGCACAACATCCATTCGTTCTTGAGTTCAGCAAACACTGCAGAGCCCCTACTCCGCCTTGGGTGTTGCTCGCCCACGCACTGTGGTTCCATTCCAGAACAGGCCAGCATCCACCAACCCACATGCAGCTTCGACCCTAGCTCGGGGAAATGGAAACAAATGGCCATACTATACGACATGTAACAAAATAGAGAATGTGTAGAAATTATGGAAAAAGGAAAAGCAGCACCAGGTAAGGGAGACGAGGAGTAAGAGAGGAAAATGCCAAGGTGAATCTCTTTGAGGAGGAGACGTTTGAACGAAGATGTAAGGACGTCCAGGTAAGACCTGTCTGAAGGCTTGGACCAGAGGGGATGAGGGTTGGATTCTGGATATATTTTGAAAGTAAAAGAAACCTCACCCACTGACCCAGGTCTGCCAGTTCTTGATCCAAAGGAAAGAAGTGTTTATCCTTCAACACAGGAGGGGGAGGGGCTTGATATAACACCTAACATATATTAAGCACTTATTACCCACCAGACATACTAACAGTACATCTTAAAGCACAGAAACATTAAATGACTTGAGTCAGTAAGCAGAAGAGCTGGTATTTGAACCCAAAACATCTGGGACTAGAACCCTTCCAAAGGACCACTCCTCATTGCTGGTTAAGGCACACTTCATAGACTTGAGATCTGGTGAGTTGGGGAAAAAACAGCTGGGACTCATGCACCGGGGAGAATCAGGGGAACCCCTGAAGTCTACAGCAGTCCCTAACTCACCACGGAGGCAGAAGACCCGTTTTTTAAAAAAAAAAAAGAGACAGTAACAACTAATGAACTTCATTCTGAAAGCAGTAAGTCTCTGGGCATGAGGTGATCCCACAGTGGGATGACAGCTAACTAGAAATACGGCAATTTTACACACTTCTCCATGTTCTTAAATAGGGCATGGCACATGATTGAACACTTTCTTCATGACTGGAGACAACGTTATGAACATTCATGAGAGCACTGGACTCCAGGAAGCGGAGCTGCTTCTGCCAGTTGGCTTCAGGGGAGGTTTGGGTAAGATTCTTTTTCAAAGGAGTATATTGAAGCTTGAAATGAGACAAAGAGATTAGGTGGCTGACAGAACCCAAGGAGAGTTTCTGCAGCTTAGCCTCCGGAGAGATAAAGGGAATTGATTCGGAGTACAGCTGGCCCTTGGGAACTGCATTTCTGCCTCTGAACTGGAGGGTGTGGAGATGATGGAAAGGGGCTGACAGGGGTGCTGCTACCTTGGGATGACTGGCATTTTCCTGGGAGGACAAAGCCATATGCGAGGCTAGAAAAACACAAGTGAGGACCCTCCCCTGCTCCAGACTAGGGCTGTGCTTACAGGTCCCCGAGCTTTCCTTTCACAAACACCCCAGGTGCACCACGCATGCACATGCGGGAGAAACAGCACAAGCAGAAGGTACTCCAGGGGGTGTCTTGCTGGAGAGAGAAAAGCAGGTGTTGCACACTGATAGGAAAGACATGGGAGTGAAATCCACACAGAGAGGGTCATTACTTTGTTGAAATTTGAACTACAGGGGTTTAGCTCCCTCTTAAAATTGGTATAATGTCTTCCCACGAACCTCTCCTTTTGGATTGGGAATCGTATTTCTTAAACAGATTTTTAGGAAATTGAATCAGGGTACATTCCAGTGCTGTAAATTCAAGCAGAATTCTGAGACGGTTCTCAAGACCCAGCCCCACCCCTGACCCAGGTGCCCGCAAACTTACAGGTGTCACTGTGAAGGGTTATGTAGATAAAATAAAGGTTCCAAATCTTAAGACGGGGAAATTATGTTTGGTAGGCCTGATCTGGCAGGTGAGCCCCTAAACGAGAGGTGCCTGGGTGGCTCAATCAGTTAAGCCTCTGCCTTCATCTCAGGTCATGATATTGAGGCCCTGGGAACAAATCCCACATCAGACTCCCTGCTCAGTGGGGGAATCTGCTTCTCCCTCCCCTTCTGTCTCTCTCAGCCCCCCACCCAGCTTTTGGTCTCTAACTCTCTCTCTTGCTTTCTCTCTCTCTCTCTCACTCACTCTCTCTTAAATAAATAAATAAAATATTTTTAAAAGAGAGAGAGATGGGTCTCCTTCTGGTGAAAAAAATTCAAAATGTGGGGGTGGGCGGTGGGGAGGAATATCAGAGTTTTCTATTTGGGGATTTCTTAAGGCAAGCTCTGTCTTGCTCCTAAAGTATGTTTTACTACTAAGTGGCAATCATAAGAGCTACGTTTCACTATGAAGTTGAGTCAAAACCAACTAGCAAAGAAAACAAATCTAAAAATGATTTTAGTAAATATGTTACAATTACTTAATATGAAACCATCTGTGAATAAATCCATTTACCTCTCAATAGTTTATCTATAACTGATCCCTCTTATTTAAATTATCGGTCTATTTTTTCCTTTCTAATGAAGTTCATACTGTTTAAACTTTAAAAAAAAAGTGAGTATTAAATCTGGCGTGTCTGGGTGGCTCAGTCAGGTAAGTGTCTGACTCTTGATTTTAGTTCAGGGTCATGCTCTGGTTCAGGGTCAGGCTCTGCACTCAGTGGGGAATCTGCTTGAGATTCTCTCTCCCCCTCTCCCTCTGTCCCTGCCCCACAATGCATATGCGTGAATATGTGCACTCTCTCTCTCTCTCAAATAAGTAAAATCTTAAAGAATAGAACTACAAAACAAAGTATTAAATCATATTGAGTAAGGAAAAGGTTAAGGTATAGGCAGGGAGAGATAGGGGGCTCCTGGCTGGGTTCTGAGACTATTCCTGGCAGGCAGAAGCCATTAAGCCAGAGTGAGCAAGAGATAAGAAAACAGACCACCTGGCCTCCGATGGTCAGGAGTATTTTCCTCTGGTCGCTACAATATATCATAGAAAATGGCCAAACCTCAAAGGACTAAGTCATTAAGGGTGTTATCAATAGTCCATGCTCAAAACAAGACGGCACAGGAAACTCAAGGGCATAAGCTTCCCTGTCAGTTCTCAAAAAAAAAAAAGACCGTCTTAAAAGCCCTCAGTGGCAACCCTGTTGGGACCTGTCTTACTCCTGAGAGCTTTTTCTGTATCCTTGCTTAATAAAACTCTATCGTTTTACTCACTCTCCTTTGTCAGAAAGATTTCTTCTTCGACTCCATGAGACAAAAACCTCACTTTCCAACTTCAATATGAACAACAATCTTTATATTTCTACATACAATCCATTCATACACTTACCCAGATGTGAAATATTTTTAAAAGTCTCTTCAGAACTCAAAGGAAAAAGGTTATATAATAATATAACATCATGGTTCATAAAGGTAAAAGAAATTATAATGCCTAATTCGAGAATTTAAGTCAGAATCAAGGACTTTTTTAAATCATTGACATTTCAAATGTAAAATTTTGGCTTTTAAGACAAACAGCAAAAACAATGTAGATATACTGAAAATATTGCCCCAACATTGTAATTAATTATTTTTCTGATAGGGATTTTTAAATGGTACAAGGAAAAAAATCCTCCCCTTTAATTTTTAATAAAAAATATAAATGCATTTGCTGAGTGCAATCTATCTGTCCCCACCTCCTGTTCATTGTTTTAAAGACAGGGACAAAAATAAAAATATTCAAGGGAGGCCTTCCAGCCAAGGGGAGTGCCTGTTTCCTATTGCTAAGAGATAGGAACTTCAAAGATGGAGTCCAGATCCCAGGATTATGACTCAGCAAGATTTCTGGCATTTGTTACAAACTAATGAGGCTCCTCAGAATCTCATCCCCTAGCAAACTGATTGGCTGTTAAAGGACTATAATGGCCAGGGAAAATCCAAACCTGGCCAAGAAGGTCCTGTAATTGTGCAACTTTTAAAGCAATTCCCAGTCTCCTCTAAACTAACCAACAAAGTTTTCAGCTAAAGCAGTGATACCCTGGTAGAATGAGGCAGGACCCTTGCCTGCAAATCCCAGAACATTGCTTGAGCGATGAAAGGGGTTTGGTTTGGTTTGGTTTTTAGGTCACTCAGCTGGAAAATCGAGAAGTAATACTGGCTTGAGGCACAGCTAGACAAAGTGCACAAATACTGACCCTTAGACTTTCTCCATGTAACAAGCATGAGGGTCCCCAAGAACCCCAGGCCTCACAACCAACAAGCCTAACAGCTCCAGCTGTTGAAGATCTCTAAAACCTCTGAAAAGGGGTTCTGGGGAGTCTGACAATCCTGGTTTTTAGGGTCACATGCCCAACTCTAGCTGGAAGAAGACAGGGTGGGATGAGCTATGGCAGGCTAAGATGTGCAATCATACCCAAAATGCATGTGGTTTGTTTCCATTAGAGAGCTCAGGTTTTGTGATCAGAATGTCACCAGCTAGATCCCAAGACCTGGCCTTATGGCCCACCTGCTTATACTCACTAACCTTTGTCTTACATTTTCCCCTTCTCTTTCTGGTTCTTCTATCTGGCTTTCCCCTTAATTCGGACAAAGGAAACTGGAAACCACCACTTCCTGATCCCCACCCCATCCCCCCCCCTATCCCCCAGCCCCACCACCCTACCCCACACCCCCACCCCCCACAAGGTGCTGGTAACTGCTCTGATAAATCTCCCAGGGCCCCCAACCACCGAGACCCTTTGAGCTAAACCTGACTCCCACCAGCACAGATGGACCTCTGGGGTGCATGGGGTGGGGTGGGGTGACCTCTGGAATGACCTCCAATTACCTTTACCTCATTATAATACTAAACTCTCCACCTCATTTACATGACATACGATGTATGTACACACATTTTTCCTTAAGACTCATGCACGACCTTATGCCCACCTCTAAACAGGAGGACAAGGCTGCCGATCTAAATGTTCATCCTAACCCTAAACAAAAGGAACCCATTCTCTTTCTCTTTCTCTTTCTCTTTCTCTCTCTCTGAGTCACAGCTTTGAAAGCCATTCTGCCTGATCTCCTTTCTTGCTTCAAATAAAAGTTTTCTTTGGGAGACAACCCAGCCTGGTGCAGTTTCTGACTCACCGAGGAGTGAACTCTCGTTGGTTCAGATACAAGAAGGAGACTATATGCTGGGTGACAAAACAGAGAGGGGTCTCTATACCTCCAGACAGGAATCCTCTCATCTTTCCCACTCTCAAGAGCCGCTGTGGATGCAGAGAGACCAGGGACATACTCCTGGCACTCAGAACCTGAAAAAATTGGTCTGACCGTGGGCAAAATCAGCTCACTAAGGAAGCAGGGAGATCCTTGATATACCTGTCCAGTGGATGTAGTGCCTGTGTCGTCAAAGGGCAATTTCACTGAGGTTCTATAAAATAGGAATCTTTTTTATTGTAGTTAAAGTTGGACAAGGACAAATTCCAGTGTCATGTGTAAGGGTATTAAAAACTGGACTTACTGGGGAAAAAAAAACAAACAGAAAAATCAAGGATTGGAACTAAGAACCATGTAATCTGCATTC
Source organism: Enhydra lutris kenyoni (assembly GCF_002288905.1). NCBI lineage: Eukaryota > Metazoa > Chordata > Mammalia > Carnivora > Mustelidae > Enhydra > Enhydra lutris. The sequence goes on from NW_019154121.1 coordinate 5,335,561, forward strand.
TCTCAACATCACAGAGAGAGGTCCGCATACTAGGGACATACCACAGGTCCCTGTCCCCCAGGGGAGGGATCCTGACTCTCTACAGTCTTAAGAGGCAATCACGAGAAGCTTAGGATATGGAATCTAAATAGAAAGATGTAGGCACCGGACACCCTGAGTATAAATGCCAGCACAGCTGAAGGTCGTGTGACAACGCCAGCTGCCATCACCCGATCGCTGGTGGGGAGTGGGTTGCTGGGGCTGCTGGAAGGGAGTCCCTGTTACTGCAGGTGCAGGCACAGCCGTTCCTCTTGGGGAAGGGGGAGCCTCTCTATCTAAGTCCCTGAACAAGTTTCCGTTTCCCTCCCAGGATGTATTTTGTCATTTAGCTTTCAACTGCAGGGTCAAGAAGCGCCATGTTCAAACCTGACTTGGTGAAATAAATGTCACCCCAAGATGCCGGCCATGGAACAGAATAGAGAAACCAGAGAGGTCGCCTCCCTTTAGAGATCATGTAAGTGCTTGCTTTCGCTCTGGGTGTTGGATGTGGGATCATTTGTCATGTGACTGGAACATTTCTAGAACTGGGAGAGCAATGAAGGCAGGCCCTGGGGGTCAGGATCCCAGGTATGCTGGGCAGTCAAGCCCTGACACGGTGTACCCTGTGACAGCTGTTGTTCTGGCTGTCCCGCAGGGACCCCACAGGGTTTCTAGGCCCATCCTCCCTTGGCTGCCAAGATGCTCAAGAGGCCTCGCTCTTCCTTTTCCTCCTTCCTGTAGACAAGGTGATTGTGTTATTCAGAGCCTGACATGCGCCCAAGCAGCTCCAATCAGAATCATTGTAAACTGGAATTAACTGTAAAACGTATCTTGTTACATCCCTACTCAGAACTTTACAGTGACTTCTGATTATTATTAAATGCAGACTCCGGATCATGGCTGGTGACAGTGGCATCCAACCCTCAGTGTGTACTGTCCTTTGGCACCTCAGCACACGCCAGCCCTAACGGGTTTCTCTCATAATATGTCAAGCTCTTTCAAGTCTGTTCTTTTGGGTTCATTTTTTAATTTTTTTGTTGACTTTTTTCCTTTGGTAACTTTTAAAAAATACACTTTCAAACTTACAGAAAAGTTATCACAATAAGAAAATGCGTCCCTGTATACCAATTATCTAAATGCATCAATTGCCACACTTTGCCCCATTTGTTTTTTATTCTCTCTCTACACATTATATGTATGTGCCTTTTACTTAAACCATTTGAGCGAGATATTATGCATCTTTACTCCTGAATACTTGCATGTTTTGGTCCTAAGAATAAGGAAATTCTCTTTCAGAAACAGAAAGCAATCAATCAAAATCAAGACATCTAACATTAATGCAACACTATTAAGTATTCCACTTTCCATATTCAAATTTCATCAACTGTCTCAGTGATAGTCTTTATGGCAACTAGTTTTCCACTCCATTATCTCAATTCTCTTTTATTATCCTTTTATCTGGGGAGGTTCTCGGACTTTCTTATCTTTCTTACTCAGGTATACATCACAAATATGGGTGATATCTTTAATCACTATTATATATAGTCATGAATATTTCCGTCATCATGTGACTTCAGACTCCCGAACTTCAATATGTCTTTCTGAAGACTGTTCTTCACAGGAATTGCTAAGCAAACTGAGAGACTGTGATCATAATAGCAGGCTCTCGGGTCCCCTCTCCCTGGAATAATCTCCAGGAAGCCCGTCATTTGCACTCTTGTCAATGCCTGGCCCGTGCTCCGTCTTAGGTCTGGACTGCAATTATACTTCATTCCAAGGACCCCTGGACACAGCTGGCTCTGCAGCCAACAATTAGGTGCCCGAGAAATTATGTCAGAGCTGCTGGGCCACCTCCCTCACACTAGCCTCTCCATCTGGCTTTGCATTAGAATCATCCGAGAAGCTTGGAAAACCGCTGGTGCCCCATGTCAATTACACAAGACTTTCTGGAGAGGCTCAGGTAGTTACTGCTTTCTCCTTTCCTGATAGACGTGGATATAGATTTTGATTAATTCTCTTTATCACAGCCCAAACCAGTTCTGCATCTAAATATTACTGAAGACGGGAATAAGTAAAAGGAATTACAACATTAACAGGTGTCCTCTGTCCATCCCATGAGGCTTTTGCAGGGTGACTCCATGTGTAGCTTCCAGCCTGCCTCCTTGTGGCAGAGAAAAGATCTTTTGTATGAAAGACATTAGAATAAATTGGCCTCCTATACATTTTATAATTTTTCACCATTCATTTCTCTTTCCAAAAAGTTTACAGATTTTTTTTTACATTTATTCATTCAACTAATATTAATAATTAGTTAAGAAAATCAACCAAATTTTGTTCGCTGGTTTCTATCTTTGAGGTCACATTTAGAGAAGTCTACCATTCTCAGTTTATATAATTATTCATTTATTTTTCCAGTAATCTTATTATTTCAATTTTTAATAGCTAAAATTTTGACCGAGCCACAAATTGGATGATGCATGGAATGGGGTAAGAATCTAAATTCATTTCTTTTAAAAGTAGGGTCAATTGTTACCCAAAACAGTGTTTGTCAAATTCATTTTTTCCTCACTGATGTGGAATATCACTCTCATCATATACAAAACTCTTATACTACATAACTTATCTGTTTCTGGACTTTCTCGTCTCATTGCTCTTTCTCTTCCTCTGCCAGCATCAGGCAATTTTAATTTTAATTGTATAGTCGACTTTGTCCATTCCCTTTCTTTTTTTTTTAGGAAAAAATTGTTAGCACTTCTTTAATACTTAATTATTGAAATTAACTCTGGAACCACTTTGGAAAGCTGGAGTCTCAATGGCAATTGTATTCTATTTGTAGATTAATATGAGAATTTACTTCTTTACAATATTATGACTTTGCACCCCAGAACGTCCGCTTAATCAAGGCTTCTTTTATGTTTCTCTCCTCATTTTGTAGTTTTCTTCCAGAAAGACTTGAGCCTTTTTGTCAGATTCATTTCTAAGTATTTGTAATTTGATTTTGGAGGAAGAAAAAGTAAAGACCTTAGTTACCCTGTTTTAATTTCTATATACGATCATCTGCTCTTCAGCCACAGAGCTCCTACACAATGGTTTTTAAGGATTCTAAACCCTGAGGTGGGAATATAGACTATTGCACACCAAAACACTAAACACTTGGGCTAATAAAGTGGTGTTATGAATTTTTTCCTTCAGTAATTTCTGAATTTACTTTATCTTATCTTCATATTTTAAAATGTATTTAAAATGTGAATGAGGAACCGGATAAAACCCAAAAACTCCCATTCTTTCCATTCATAACTTCAGTATACTATGTGTAGCTGTGGGCATTTACATTCTCTAAGACATTTTTTAATTAGTCATTCCAACTAGATTGTAAAAGCCTTGAATTTTTTTTTCCAATACCTTTTACTTTTATCTTTTATGTCACCAAGGATTATGGAAATAGTAAGTGCCTAGCAAATTCCTCCTCAGTGAGTTTATCAGGTCAGTTGAATAAGGCAAAAGATGGGGGGAGGGGAAGAACTGCAAAATGTGATGTGGCGTTTCAAAATTATTTATGTGTTATCTTGTTTTTTTTATTTATTTTTAATTTTCTTTCAAAGATTTTATTCATTTGAGAGAGAGAGAGCAAGAAAGAGCAGAGCCAGAGGGAGGGGCAGAGAGAGAAGCAGACTCCCCACTAAGTGGGGCCTCCATCCGGGAACACTGGGATCATGATACCTTGTTGTTGTTGTTGTTTTTTAGTGTGCTTCTCGTGTGTATGTCCACATCCCCAACTAGACGGTAAGCATCTGATGAATAGGAACTGTCTCTCATATTCCCTACTTCTATGTTCTAGTTACACAGTTTGAACACATCGGAGCCAGTTTAGTGAATGTTACTAGCTCGACTAAAAATAAAATCTCGCATGCTAAAGAACTGTATCAGCAATAAAAAATGTCAAATGCAGAACAGATAATATATTTACATTCTAAACATGCATTTTTACAGCCTTTATCCCATTTTACACATAGCTGAAAAGGTTCCAATCCTCTTCAGAAAGGGATTTTAGCGAAGTAAGCATTGGGATGGTGGAGGAGTGGAGGGCGGGGTAGGGGTCCTCATGTTTCATTACATTGTAGAGTGCCAGAAAGTAGCCAGAGTACTTATAATATACAAAAAGAAATGTGTTACCAAAGAAAAGTTAGATACAAATTTATGTAGATGGATCCTTCTTGGTTCTTGTTCTGCAGCTGGTAAGGGAAGGTGACAAGGGAGCAACCAGCTGTTAAGCAGTAAGCAACCTACCACTTACTGATGTAACTCTTCCATTAAAGTAGTTTTGTTTTAAAGAAAATATTTAATGTGTTGAGATGTTATAGATTCAATTTTCTATGTAATTACTTTCCCCTTTCTCATGAATAATCAAGTTAGCTGTACTTAACCTAGAACTGTGTAAACTCAGAATGTCATTAAAAAGCAAAGCCTTTGTTCTGAAACACCACAAGATGGTGATATTGCTCCATTTAAAATGTCTTTAAACCATGCGCGGCAGGCACACACTTGTACAGACACACACAGAACTTTCTCCAGAGGGCTTGTGTTTTCTTTGTCATAAAATTAAGATTTCAAGTTCATCCGTGTTTCCAAATGAATCATGTAGAATCAAAACCATCTTATGTAATAAAAAGTACTAGAGTGATTCTTACTGTGAATCGTATCTTTCTCTCTGCTGGCTATATGCATTTGTCTTTTGTATGAAGCTTCGAAGTGAATGTGTGTGTGTGTGTGTGTGTGTGTGTGTGTGTGTGTGTGTATGGTTTATCTTCCAGATGTCTATTATCTTCCCTCTTCCTCTGTTGCTCCAAATGTATGCCTCCCCTCTGGTGAGTCTATGTGTCACTATAATTGTCTCCCCCATTAACTTGTGACTAATGATTGAAACCTCAGTGCCAAATAAATGTGCATGTGCGTTCATTTTGTGAACAGGTTGGTGTGCCATATTTTTTATTTCTATTCTTCATCTCTTCTGTTTTTTCATTAAAAAATATTAATATAGCAGTGGAATCTGGGTCCATAACTATGATCAAAAAAATTTTTTTTCTGGGGTGCCTGGGTGGCTCAGTGGGTTAAGCCGCTGCCTTTGGCTCAGGTCATGATCTCAGGGTCCTGGGATCGAGCCCCGCATCGGGCTTTCTGCTCAGCAGGGAGCCTGCTTCCTCCTCTCTCTCTGCCTGCCTCTCTGCCTGCTTGTGATCTCTCTCTGTCAAATAAATAAATAAAATCTTTTAAAAAAATTTTTTTTTCTTTCCCCTTTTCTTTGGCTCTCCTTTCTCCTTCTACTTCTCTCCATAATATTCACTACATGTTTGGTTTTTTAAAATTAGTTATCATCAAACTAAATTAGGAAATAGGAAACTATCTTACATGTTTTATATGTTCCCGTGTCTGTGGAAGGGAACTGTTCGTGGATCTTTCATTCTTTCTTCCTTTCTCTTTCTTTCTACTCCTCTGGAGGCCCTGTACGTGATTTAAGAAGGGTCCCCTATTCAATTGATGTGTGTGGTTTGTGGACATTGACTTCAATAGAAAAGAAAAAAAGAATCTCATTTTGATCCACTATATCAGTCAGAAGTTATTGTCTTTAGAGTGAATTGGTTTTCTCTAAAATGTTTCTACAAGAGGTTTGGCTACCTGCTGATTGAATGTTTATATTTTAATCTAACATGGAGTTATATTGCCTGATTCCACTATCACATTCATGAACTAATAAAATGTTTTTCTCTTTAAAAAGTAACTGTGTCTTTCTCACCACTCCTTTTTGATATCATACTGTAAGTCTCACGAACACAATAAAACAAGAAGGAAGTAAAGCATATGGTTTGGGTATGAAGAAATAAAACTGGCTTTACTCACAAGTGACATGATTACTTACGCACAGAATCTGAAAGAACTGACCAAAAAAATTTTCTTAGGACCAACTAGCAAATGTTTCTAGAAGGCTGCAGGATACAAGGTTAATATACAAAAACCAATTTCTTTCCTATATACCAGCAATGAATAACTGAAATTTGAAATTAGAAACAATACCATTTACATTCGAACCAACCCCAACAATTAAATATTTATGTATAAGCACAGCAGAACAGGTACAAAATGTATATGAGGAAAACTGTAAAACTCAGATGACAAAAATCAAAAAAGGTCGAAAGAAATGGAATGATGTTCAATGTTCAAAGATAGGAAGATTCAATATCATCAAGATGCCAGTTCTCCCCAACTTGATCAATAGATTCAATGAAACCTCAATCAATATTCCAGCAAGTTATTTTGTGGATAGTGACAAATTGATTCTACAGTTTATACAAGAGGCGAAAGAATCCGAATAGCCAGCACAATTCTGAAGTTGAAGAACAGTAAGAGAATTAACGCTACATGCCTTACTATAAATCTATAGTTATCAGAACAGTGTGGGATTGGTAAGAGCATAGACGGATAGATTAATGAAATAACATGGTGAACCCAGAAATAGACTGGTGCAAATATAGTCAACCTACCTCAGACAAAGGAGCAAAGACAGTTAAATACACACAGGACACTCTTCAACAAAACGGTGCTGCATCTACTGGACATACACATGCAAAAAAAAATAATCTAGACATGGGACTCACACCCTATGCAAAAATTAGCCCCAAATCCTTTATGGACCTAAATGTAATATCCAAAACTATAAAGCTTCTAGAAGATAATACTGTAGGAAATCTAGGTGCCCTTGGGTTTGGGGAAGGCTTTTTTAGACTCAACCGCAAAAGTATGATCCACGAAAGCAAGCATTGGTCATTTCGACTTCATTAAAATTAAAAAGTTTGGCTCTGAAAAAGACACTGTTAAGAAATGAAAAGCTACAGAAAATGTTTATGAAACACAAATCTGATAAAAGATGTGTATACAAAACATACCAAGAACACTTAAAACCCAACCGTAAGAAAACAAATAGCTCAATTAAAAAGTGAGTAAAATATCTAAACACGCAGCTCACCAAGTAAAATATCTAGAGGACAAATAAGCATACGAAAAGATGCTCAACGTCAAATATCATCAGGAAGTTGAAAATTTAAAAAAACGAGACATACCTATTAGAATGCCTAAAACCAAAACACCCAGGTGTAGAGCAACAGGAACTCTCATGGCTGATAGAATGCAGAATGGTACAGCCACATTGGAAAACAGTTTGACGGTTTCTTACAAGGCTAACCATAGTCTTACCATATGATTCAGCAGTTGTACTCCTAGATGTTTACCTAAATGAATTTGAAATGTTATGTCCACACAAAAACCTGTGTACAAAGGTTAATAGAAGGTTTATTCATAATTGCTGCAAACTGAAAGGAATCAAGATGTCCTTTAACAGGGGAATGTATAAACTATGGTATATCCATACAATGGAATACTATTCAGTCATAAGAAGAAAGGAGCTATCAGGGCACCTGGGTGGCTCAGATGGTTAAGAATCTGCCTTTGCCTCAGGTCATGATCTCAGGGTCCTGGGATCTAGCTCCAAGTTGAGCTCCCAGCTCAGTGGGGAGTCTGCTTCTCCCTCTACTTCTGCCTCTCCCCCTGCTTGTGCTCTCTGTTTCTCTTTCAAATGAATAAATAAAATCTTAAAAGAAAAAAAAAGGAAGAAGAAGAAATGAGCTATCAAGCCATAGAAAGACATGGAGAAACATTAGATGCCTATTGCTAAGTAAATAAGCAAGTCTGCAAATGCTACAGTGTATGATTCCAACTATCTTACATTTTTGAAAAGCCTAAATGATAGAGAATAAGATTAGTGTTTGCCAGGAGTTCACAGAGATCAAGGAAACGAGGGAGTGATTAAGAGATGGAACACCAAGGGCACCTGGGTGGCTCAGTCGGTTGAGTGTCGGACTCTTGATTTTGGCTCAGGTCATGATCTCAGGTGTGTGAGATAGAGTCCCGTGGGTGAGCCCCTCTTCGAGCCCTTAGCCAGACTCCGTGCTCAGTAGGAAGGCTGCTTGAGATTCTTTCCCACTTTCCCACTGATTCTTTCCCCCTCCCCCTCTAAAATAAGTAAATCTTTAAAGAGTGAGAGAGAGAAAGAGAGGGATGGAACACAAAACCTGGGGGCAATAAAACAATTCTTTATGACACCGTGATGGTGGATACATGGTGTTATGCATTTGTCAAAACACTTCGAATGGTACAACACAGAGTGAACCCTAATCAACTGTGGACCTTAGTTGATAATAATGTATCATTATCGGTTCACTGATTATAACTAATGTACCACACTAAAGGGAGATATTAATAATTGGATAAACTTCAAGGAAGGGTGCAGTAGAGAAAAAGGTTTTTGAGAACTCTGTACATTCTGCATAATTTTTCTATAAACCTTAAACTGCTCTAAAAATAAGATCTATTAACTTAAAAAAAACCAAACAGGTAACCTTTTACATCTCACACTCTTTTTTTTACCACTATCTTATTTATTTTCTTTCATCATTCAGGTTTGTTCAGAACATTAAAATAAGAATGAAGGGGAAAAGAATCACATTTTTTAAAAGATTTTATTTATTTATTTGACAGACAGAGATCACAAGTAGGCAGAGAGGCAGGCAGAGAGAGAGGAGGAAGAAGGCTCCCTGCTGAGCAGAAAGCCCAATGCGGGGCTCGATCCCAGGACCCTGGGATCATGACCTGAGCTGAAAGCTTTAACCCACTGAGCCACCTTGGCGCCCCAAGAATCACATTTTTAAAACACAATCTGTCCAAAGTATATGATAATATATGAAACCATGTCATACCTCTTAAGGAAAAAAAATCATTCAAAAATTATTTTGTAATTAAGATTAAAGATTAAGACAAACTTCCATGTAAGCCATGTAAGGTTTAAGGGCAAGTGTTTTCGTTCCAATGATTTTATAGAAATGAGAGAATGATGTGTTTGATTTGAAATATTCAAATCCTCAAAGGTTTCTGCACTAACATTTGAATAAAAACTAACATGTTGGCATAGATTCCATGGCTTTCAGTTTCCCGTTGGATTTCAGAAAATCAGGGATGATCTTTGCCTGAGCTCCTTCCATTATTGCAATGGCCTTTGGGGCTTTCTCTTGGGCAGCTTTGGTTCCCAGGCCCCTATACACACAGCCTTCCTAGCTTCAACCACAGAGAGGGCATGTTGAGAGGACACAGAGGAAAATGCTTGCAGTAAGGTTTAATGATTTTCTGTCCATATCGCAGGGCTCCTTCCCAGTCCCACACATACGAGCAGACACCTGTGGCCTGGTACATAACATGCAGCATGTACACATTGCTGTCCTCAAACCCAGAACTCATCTTCTCCTGGCTGAGTTCACAGATCTTCAGCAGCTCACGAGGGGATTTGTAGTGCTTGGCCCTCCGGAACTCCTCGATGACATCGTGCACATATCTGACCATGTCATGGATAGTTTCTGCCTTTGGGGGAAACCGTTGAGCTTCTGGATTTCCACCTTGGCCTTATCCTTGTCTTTGAGTACAATCCTGGCATGGGCAGGTAAAGATGTAAGAATCTCTTAACTGCTCTTAACTGTCTTCTGTTAGGTACAGGAGGTCAGCGTACGTGGTAAAACAAATACAAAAACAAAAACAAAAACCTCTTCTCCTGGGTTGATACCCTGTACACTCTTTCTTCCGCTAGGGTTCCCCTTGTAGGTCACAAAGATGTTGGGGCAACAACTCTGATTCATTGGCTCAATCTCAGGAAACATTGCAGATCCCAAACAAGAAAGAGTGTCATCTTCCACTGTGAAGTCACTACAGTTACCCTGTGCAGAGAGTACCAAGAAGCCATCACTGTCAAAGTGATGAAGAGCAGCAATGTCACTCAGAATCAAGTCCTTCTTCTCATTGTCTGATTAATCCGGATGTGATGCAAACTCCTTCACAGCTAACAATTTCTCTGAAGGAGTCTTCTCTGGGTGGATTTTCTGGTTGGCCAGAATCCTTGCAGTTAGTTTTACAGTCTCTGAAAGATTCCAGTTTACCCCAAAACAACATTCCAGCTTGTGCCTGGGCCAATCTTCTGACACTCCACATTGCGGTAAAATGCCTGCTTACATGTTCTACATCTAGACAATCCTTTTCCTGGTGAAGCAGTACGCTCAGTGGTTGCCCTTCTTCTTGACCATGAGCACAAAGGCATATGTCTGACAGAGAGCAGTCCCCCACATGGAAGCTTGCCCTCCCTGTCACTTGCCTGGGCGGCAGCAGGTCTCCAGGCCGCCATTGTCTGCAGCTGTCATGATGACAGTGGGGTGGGACTGATGCTGGGTGGGACTGGCAGGGCAGGTGCTGAGGGGCACCTGGCCCCTCCCTGCTGGGAGCCGCAGCTTCCCAGGATAGCTGTTATTGGAGAAGTGTCCCCCAGAGCTTCGGATGCCCGGTGTGGGGGTTGGAGGCGAACTGTAATACTTTTTAATGGCTAAACAGAGTAGTTGTGTGAAATCAGCTGGAGCGCTATTATAGCATTTTTAGTTTCAAAGGAAACTGAATAAAGTGCATACCTCTAGATGGTCTAGTTGTTTAATAATATACTTACTACATTTTAAGAGATTTTTTAAAAAGATTTTATTTATTTATTTGACAGACAAAGATCACAAGTAGGCAGAGAGGCAGGCAGAAAAATGGGAAGCAGGTTCCCTGCTGAGCAGAGAGCCTGATATGGGGCTCAATCCCAGGACCTGAGAACATGACCTGAGCTGAAGGCAGAGGCTTTAACCCACTGAGCCACCCAGGTGCCCCATTTTACGAGATTTTAACAAGACCCTTTCATTAACTATGGGGTCCAATATCCTATTGCGAGATGTGGAAAATGCTAGGAAACATGATCTTAATATTGAAAATATATTTATGACCCTGATTCCTTGACAAGGGCTATCTTAATTAGCCTTATGCATATATTTTTTAATTCTGTCAAATAAATGATGGAATGAATGAATGAATGTATATGTGGGTTATAAAACCATGGCTTAGTCCTTTCTATTGATTTCTAGTTTTCATCTACAGCAAATAAATGAAGTGTGTGATATTCCTTATTCCTCCCCTTGACTCCGATGAGTAAAAGAGAATTATAAGCCTCAACTACAAATTCTTTAATGCACCTTGACTAAAAATTTTAATAGGAGTCAGATGTATATCTTAGCATTTGAATTAGAAATTCCAATGGAAATCTATTATCATAGATGTTTTAAGAATGTAAGTCTCACAACAAACCATTACATGTTAATTAGATAAAAGAGAGGTTTGGTAACTATTTACATGAATTATCATAAAATACTAATCAATGCTTATTTATGCCATCACAATTTAAGGTTGGCCTCTGTATCTGTTTCTTAAAAATGGCAAAAAAAAAACCTGCTGGTAATGAAATTGTTTGATAACAAATCCAAAAATTTTTTCATAAAACTGAACTTAAAAATATGTTTTAGGGAATTACATTTGTTAGAAAACTTATTGTAGAAGACTGTTAAGCACATAAACTGCAATCTATGTTGACATAGGGCATTATTTTTATCTTAGTAATAATTAGTTTATTATGATCTCAGTGAGATAGCTCAAATTAACTAAAGATTATGTAGATTTTCTTAAAATTAGAGAAATAGCTCAATGTCATCCCTAGTTGTAAAAATTAATTTTATAGGTAAAAAGAAAATGTTTACAAGTTTAAAATTCAAAACCTCAATCTACCTAAATTGTTGGGTATGTTGATCTAGATGGAATAAAGGAAAATGGCCTTACCTTGGAAACACAGAGTTGAGATTTATAAAACTTTAGACTTGTGATAGAAACCACATCTGGGACAAGACTACTCAGGGATTATATTCAGGGACTATTCAGGGATTATGAGAGGAGCAGGGTAGAGGAGCTACACAGAATGCTAAGAAATACCTTCCATTTCAATAGGAAGAGGAGTCTATGAAGGAAAATGAGAACAGCCAGGTTAGTGTCATTGAAACATTTATGTACTTCCACTATAATTTCTTCCATCTTACTATATCCACTTCCTCTTATCTATTATAATTGCAAAACAACAACAAATGAGAATCAGTATTCTAGGAACACAGATTCTCTTATCTACAAAGGTTATATGGTATATAGTTAATTACAGCAAATAGAAAATAAGCACAATACGCCAGTTTTTTCTTTTTTTTATATATATATATATTTTTTTTATTTATTTGACAGAGAGAGAGAGAGAGAGAGATCACAAGTAGCAGAGAGACAGGCAGAGAGAGAAGGGAAGCAGGCTCCCTGCCAAGCAGACAGCCTGTTGTGGGACTCGATCCCAGGACCCTGAGATCATGACCTGAGCTGAAGGCAGAGCAGAGGCTTAACCCACTGAGCCACCCAGGTGCCCCCGCCAGTTTTTTTCTATCATCTCTTACTACCTGCTTAACCTTAGGTAAATTAGTAAGCCTCTCTATGCCTGTTTCCTCTTCAGTAAAAGAGATACTATGACATACACTACCTGCATGATATCACAATATGGTTGTGAAGAATAAACTATATCCATGTAAATCATTTATTTTTAATTTTTTTAAAGATTTTATTTATTTATTTGACACAGAGAGATAGATCACAAGTAGGCAGAGAGGCAGGCTGAGGGAGAGGGGAAGCAGACTCCCTGCTGAGCAGAGAACCCCATGCAGGGCTCGATCTCAGGACCCTGAGATCATGACCTGAGCTAAAGGCAGAGGCTTAACCCACTGAGCCACCCAGGCGCCCCCATGTATATCATTTAGAAGGATGATTTGCATGTGGTAGATGCTCAGTGAATGATATCTATTATTATTGTCATCGTAGTGTAATTAGTAATTTTAAATAGACAATAGAGGAAAAGGTAAATCTGTTGTCCTAAATGCCAGAAACAACCACAAATCCCTGTGAATTTCAATTTAAAAAGTTATTGAAAGAGAAGCATATTATCTGTTGCATTATATTTGTTGTCTAATTCTTTCTGGATTTCCCTTAAATTTTTTTTAGATTCTATAATTGGGTATATTTTGATGGCAAAATGTAGCTCCTTTGAAACTAGAGAAGTCAAAGAAAAGGCTCATCTTCCAAAACTCACCATACCTATTGTAAAAGCTAGATCCATAAGGGTTAAAGATGGTGTCTGGTATGTAGAAGCACTGAATAGATATTGACTGAACATGTACATGAAAGCTTCTGAATAAGTATTTTTATTCCTGTTTGGGAATTTGATCAGAGCCCTCTCTACAACTCTTCAATGTGAGTGAATCATGGAACCTCAGGATTGAAAAGGGCATCTCATCCAACAATCAGTATAGCGACTGGACCACTTCACTAACAGGTTAGTGATCTGGCAGTCAATGAAAAGTTTAGCTCTACTAGTGATAGAAAACTGTAAACGTCTGGGGAACTTCACTATATCTGGAGACAATCCTAACACCAAGTTAGGCCTTGTATTGAGCTACAAACTTGTTCCCTGTTGTTAGCTGGTCCATAGGGAAATAAAATAATTTGTTGTGTGCAACCATGGGCTAAGAGCTATAAATAGCTGTCTCTTGCTAAATCCCTAGTACTTAAAGCAATTTCTGGCACATATAAGTTTTCTGTAAATATTCACTATTGTGCTGTTAATGCACACTTCATTAATTACTGGTTGATATTAAACTATTCATAGCCTTTTCTACATTGGCTCCCACAAACCACATTCTTCTCCATCCTACACATTTTGTGTTGAAAAGATGTGGATGAAAGGACACCAGCCATCTTTAATAAACTTTATTTCATTAGATAATAGAATTTATCAGTCATTCACGCTTGGATTTTTTTCCATTAGTACATTTTTTAAAATGTTATTAAATGCTACAGATTAGGAAAAGGTGCCCTAATCCGGTAAACAGAAAATAAATGTCATGAATGTCTACTTTTATCTTGAAGCTTTTGTGTGTGCTTTTAAAAATGCTATGTAACTTTTTATATTGTTATGAACTAACAATAAGTACGTTGGATCCTTGAAAATTAATTTTGTTTTTAGAATACATACAGGGCTTTTTGCCAACCCAAATCAGTTTTAACCTAATTATATCCTAATTAGGCTAATTCATAAATTCCAGCTATTTAAGCAAGAATGATTACAATAGCTTGAGTAGAAGGCAACTCTGTCAAGCTACGGAGTATATGATTGATGTTAACGCATCTATCCGTAAAAATTTTAAAAGAACTTATCAAAGACCAAGCATCTTTGCAATTCAAGAAAACACCCATTACACTGGGAGAGATGTTATGAAAATTCAGTTAAGCAAAACTCCTAGATTGGATATTTTAACACTTTTAAAATATAATCATTATTGAACATCTTTCTTTAATGACTTTCATTTGTATTTGATTTTTTTTTCTGTTTTAAAGCCACCAAATCATCTCTAGGTAATATAAAATATGTATTGTACATAAACATCTTAACTGTGTGTCAACAAGAATATTTGTACCATGTATTTATATAAATCAATGAATAAATGTTATATACTACATGCATTCCTAAATTATATCCTTAAAATAATTCTGGTTTTTAAAACTAATTTGAATGCTACTCATCAAAAATCATCAGTCTTGCTAAGCATCTGTCTTCATCTCTCACTGATCGATGAAGTAGTAGGGCAACCTAAAATATGAGTCATTTTTCTAACATACAAAATACATAAGGATTTAATTTCAAGTTCATGATTACACAAATCTGCAAGAGGAAATTAGGGGATGATTATTTAATTTTTTGGTTATGAAGTAGGTAAATATTCATAGGTAGATAAATATTTGAGATGAATGAATAAATGAACAAATGAATAAATGATAAAGGATGAGTCCCCATATCATACAATAAGAGAGAGCAGCATAGTACATTGAAAAATGCCAGAGCCTGATTGTATACATTGCCTCAACACACTGTGAATACCTAAAGTTGTAAATCTTGACCTATTATCCCTCCCTTCAACCACAAACTCCTACTCTTTCAATTACATACTCTCCCACTCTTCTCTTCACTTTTGATGCCTCCTCCAATCCTTAAATCCTTCCTATTGACAATGTAAAAACTAGCATTCATTCCCAAACTGTTGTACATTATTTTACTTATTCCTCTTAACAATCATATTATTATCCCCATTTTAGAGCTGAGACTTAGAGACTCACCCAAGATCACCCTACTAAGATTTCTGATATCAGAATAAATGGAGACATTAGATGCTTTATTCTCATCTTATATCAATCACACACATTATAGGAAAAAAATATAAAATTTTGAAAGAATTATAGCCATCCTAAAAACAAGAAGATAAATTTTTGGAGAACCATAAGTTCATCTCAAGTGTGTGGCATCAAATCAGTCATCAGGAAGCGGGCTTCAGGGAGATAACTACCACAGGCTGTGTAATTTGGGATAATGGTAGAAACATTTTATAATTATTACCTTCAGAAACTCGGAAAGCACACTAAGTACCTGTGATCTTGTAGCTCTACAGCAATGGTTCTTAAGACTTGGCCCCCTGGAAGACATCTGGCAGTGACTGAAGACAAATAAAATTGAACTGAAAACTTCAGTTACTTTTCAAGACCAACTCAACTGTTGTGACTCCACTCCTGCTATCAGATTACACTACTTTATGTCACTCATATCAGAATTAGTGTTTTCTTTACATTCCATCAGCGTTGTAACACTTGATTCACTCCTTTTTCTACATGTCTCTATTATAAATCTCTTGAAGCAGATGTCTTTATCCATGTATCCCATACATTGTGTATGTCTTACACAAAGTATACAATTAATGTTTGCTGAGTACACATTTGTTGAATGTCTACTACTCTGCAAAGACTGAGCCTTGATCTCATAATCCAGTATTAAGAGACACAGGTCACACAAATCACTTCACAATATATTACAAGTCTTATAGACTCCAAAGTCTTACAGACCCTAGTTTTCGATTAGGTATCCCCAGTGACCAGTACCCTCTGGGCATTCTTTCACACCCAACTTCTAATTGCATGAGCCTAATTATTGTGTGAAGTTGCCAGGTGCCTAAAATGTGGAAAACAGAGTACGTTTCTAAGGACTGTAGTTGGTGTAAAGAGTATAAGAGGTGGTCTTTTAAGGAGTTTAGGGGTTGGAATGTGACCAACTAAATTTTAGTTGAATAGTAACAAGGAAACCAAAAACAGAAATCCTATGGCTGCCTGTGGGAAGGAATGATCAGAGGCAAAGGCATGTACATCAGAAAAGGTCAACTAAGAAAGAGAACAGAAATAAGAAATAGGTAATTATCTGTTTTGCTATTTTAGACCAAGGAAGATAGGTTTAATATGACATTCAATTAAAAAAACACTATAACTCCTTCGCCCATCTAGGTAGCTCTGACATCAGAATGCTTAATGGAGAGTCTACTACAGAGGGGAAGAAAAACAATTTTAATTTCTCTTCCAAAGTAAATCCTGCTTCTTAATTGAAGATATAAATTTGGACTTCTGAAGACAGTGACTGGAGGTAGACTTGGGGTCCTAAGCATGCAGGCAATGGAAATGAATGAAGTCACTTAGGATCAGTAAAAAACAAGAACAAAGAAAAGCTTAAAATGTAAATGGTATATAAAATACAAGACAGCAAAGTAAAGAATAAGCAAAATAAATCATGATGGTTTCCTCACATAGTCCCTATCACATTGTGTTGGCTGTATCATACGAGTTTACAATTGAACACATGGCATTTCCTCCCCACCCCCAATGTCATTTTTCTACCTTAATTTCAAGATCCTTAAGGACAAGAACCACTCTTCCTCTTCATTTTCCTAAACACACCATTCCCAGGAGTTATGCATATAGTAAGGCCCAACCAATTTTTGATTCACTGAATTTAAACCTGGCAAAGAATTCCACTTCCCTCACCATTCCCAATGAGTCCTAATCTCTCATCACAAGTAAGTTCCTAATTTCCTGTATCAATAACTGCAGGTAATCTGCTCTCACAGAATTCTTGGCTGCTAGGAATATGGGTTTAAAGAAACACCCTAATATACAGGTGGGTTTTCTGAGAGCTGTTCTATTGAGGCTCATCAATGGGGAAACCTGGCAAGCCTGATGAGAAAACTAAGTCTGTGGCTATTTTTTTTTTTTTTTAAGATTTGATTTACTTATTTGAGATAGAAAGAGCATTAGAGTGAGAAACAGCATGAGCAGGGGGCCTGATGTGGGGCTCAATCCCAGGATTCAGGGATCACAACCCCGAACCTAAGGCAGATGCTTAACCAACTGAGCCACTCGGGCACCCCTGTGGCTAATTTCTTAATGGAGAAATCCAAAGCCAAACACAGCCTCTGGTGGGAAATTAAGGGAATAGGAATTGGGAATTAAGGATTTATGACTTTGGGGCAGACACACTACCCAAATAGCTTCTGTCATCATCCACTAACCATTTCCAACTACTGACCAAATGCATTTAACTTGGCACTGACTTTTAAACATTCTGTAATAAAGAAGAAAAGCAGAGATTTCAGGGACCATCTATGAATGAGCAGCACATACTAGTAAACCTGGGACTATGATGGTGAAACAGACATCATTACAAAATTAACCTCACTTGCAGCCTACATGTTCCTTTTTTCTTCTCTAACCAACTCTTCTTGTTTTTCAACCTATCCTTCCTTCTCTTCCCCATAGCATGTTTTTTTCTTTTCTCTTGATCTATATGGATCTGAGTGTACACAGACTCATGTGGTTTTGATAGCAGCAGTTTTCAGTATCTTTGGTCTAGCAAGACTTTCTTGTTGGTACAATACCGTGCTAATTCCTCAAAACTCTTTGAGATTGTCTCTTAAAGAGAAATATTAGCATGAACTATTTTCCCAATGGTGGGTTTTAAATTGTTTTCCTCACTGAGCATGGCTAACCAGAAATCAAAAGACAGATGATGCAAGTTTCGAATGCTATTAGGTTGGGGATAAAAAGAAATCAACTACAGGGTAATGAAAGAGGAAGACTAACCTCATAAAAGCGTACAGGAAAGGGTAGTTGCTGCCACAAGTGTAGAGAGAAGTCAAGTCAGACATCCGTGACAGGTTGGGGGAAGGGTGGCTGGTGGCAGGAAATACATTTTGAAGATTGGAAAGGTTAAGAGGTTAGCCTAGGTTGGATAATACAAGCACAGGTTTTGGCATCAAATATCTGGGTTTAAATTCTTACCTGTACCCAACTGATTTTCATCAATTAAAAGGATGAACTGAGCATCAGTATTTCTACCATAATTTGAGGATTATATAAGTATATTGCTTAGAACGTAACATGGCATTCAGTAATTGGCAGATTTTACACTCCTGCTTAAGGATAAAAGGGTCCAAAACAGAACTGTAGCCTACCAGTACTGGCAGCTTTTAGAAAGAGCAAATAGCTATAAATCTAAAAAAAACAAGAGCAGTCTCTCAGAGGCTAGAGAAAAAGTCACAAGATTCACACTCAAGGCCACAAAACAGTGAACCTTTCACTAGAACCTTTACTATAAATATTTAAAAGCACACAGCTTAACAGTAATGTTAATTTTACCACTAGGTGGCAATGATACAGCTGAATTTCACTGACAAGATTAATTTTAAAAATTGAGCAAATCCAGACAGAAATTCCAAGAAGCTTTTATACATTTTCATATTAGAAAAATGAAAAATTCTTTTATATACAATTAAATTTATAGTAGGATGTATAATTATCTGATTCAATAGATATGTTAATTTGAGGCTTTTTCCTCTGTGCACTGAGGCAATTCATGCAATAACTTTTAAACAGTTCTCATTACAGAAGTCTTTAAAAAAAAATCTGGACATACATCATGAAGATAACAGAAATTAGGGAAAGCTTAAAGCCTCTTTAAAGTCTTAGAATTCTAAGGCACTATAAATATAAAATGTAAAATATTTCAATGAAAAAGTAAAACCTTTAAAAAAATGACTGACGGCATTTTTTAAGGGCCAAAACATGAAATAATATGGAAATCATAAATTAAATCAATATTCACATAGGTAAAATCTTTTCAATGTCTTAAATAAACATATTAAATTTACTAAGCAAATTTATCAAAATTCTGACTTAAGCAGATTCTAGAAGAATACCTTTTTCAAGTGTCAAAAGAGTAAATGAAATTCCTTAGAAACTGGAAATTTCCATAATTATTTCTGCTTTCTTCATAAAACAGGTCACAACCTATGGCTTGTTAAAAATAATAATAACTTTATTCTTTTCATTTCTTTTTCTTTTCATGTCAAATAAAAGGAGAAGGTATGATAAACTTTTTCAAACTATAGACATTTCCAAGTACACAGTAAAAAAAAAAAGTAACTTTAAATTCCCAAGATTCTTCCCCACATATAAGGTAGGAGTTCATATTATCACATGTAACATTACAAAACCTATACTATAATTATGAATAAATAAATACCCAATTCATAAGACCCAATTAAAACAAGCCTATTTATTCCCCTTGTATAAATAACCTAAAGTTCCCCAAATTTTCAACTCACAGTTTTCTACGAATGGATAGATCAGAATCTTTTATGTATTAGCTTTCAGTTTTCTTACTAATTTAATAATCACTTCCTATATATTTATTTCCAGAAAAATCTCCCCCTCTTACCACCTAAACAAACATAAGAGAACAGAAGTATGGTTTCTAAGTTATTTTTGTAATTCATAGATCAGTTTCCTCATTATTGGACTTCACTTTTAATTACTGCAGATCACCCTGAAATCTAAAAGATAGATATTTCTCGTTCTGTCAGTGTATACAAATACACAAAACATAACCATTTATGATGTTAATACAAGAAAAGATTACCGTGGCAGCTCTCATAAAACCAAACAACAGATTTCAGGAAAGTGCTCAATCTGTTCACTGTTATCTGTAATTTTCTTTCTTTTTTTTTTTTTTTTTAGAAAGTTTAGGGAATGCCACTGTAATAGAAGGGATAATCGCAGATCTACAAAAATGAATGCATGTGTATAGGTAATTTATACAGAATCGGCTTCCAATTATCTGCACAAATGAAAAAGAAGACAGAGATGATGCAAAACACATAATCCTTGAACTACTTCAGACACATTTTTGTATCTACATTTCATAGGGCTGTGACTGAGAATTGAGAACACAAAGAAAATTAAGCCACACTGCAGAGGTTAAGAGTTACAAACACAATTATTGAAACAATGTAACAATGAAATGCCATTATTGACTTGAGGTTGTCATCTTCTGTTTATTTCTGATGGTGGCTCGAAGTTTACGGATCACCAGTTTATCAGGCAGAATCATATCACCTTGTTGCTCTAGATAATCCAATAAATTTTCAGTCCATTGGAGAGCAGCTGCATGATTAATATGTTTCTCTGGAATCAGTTCTATTTCCTCCTCCTCATTTTCACTAGATTCGTCTGTCTGGCCTTGCGCTCTTCTGATGATTTCACTGTCAGTTAACACTTCATAGCCTGGCTCAGTACTGTCCACTTCAAGCCATTTTTCGATGTTCTCAGTAGTCACATTTTCCAGTCCTTTGGTATGCTGTAAAATGGTGGCCACAGTAGCCACAGAAACATCTTCTTCATCAAAGTCCAAGCCTTCTTTCTCCTCTATGGTAGGAAGAATCTTCTTCCATGCTCTGCTAATGGTAATTGGCTTTACTAAATTCCATGCCATTGCTATTTCATAAAGTGCATCTAGCAGAGTTAGCTTCTTCCAGAACGATTTCAGGTCATTACCCTCTTCCAAGTTGTTCTGAAGAAGACCCGCACGATAATTTCTCTTCATTGTCGCTATGACTCCCTGATCCGAGGGCTGGATCAATGAAGCCACATTAGGTGGTAAATATTTAGCAAATATTTGGCCATCATCTGACCTAAGGACGTTTTCATTTGGATGTGTTGGTGAATTATCCAACAAGAGCACAGCCTTTTCCTGCAGGCCTTTAGATCTTAAGTATTCTCGAACCTGTGGCACAAAGATCTTGTCAAACCACTGTCGGAAAATGGAAAGATCCATCCATGCACCTTTTTGGCTGAAATAAGAGACTGGCAGGTTTGAGGTGTCAGTTGACTTGAAGGAACGAGGCTTCTTTGCTTTCCCCACAACACAAAGTTTCAGTTTGTGTAAACCTGTTGCATTGGCACAACACATGATAGTGACTCTTTCTTCAATTGACTTGTGCCCAGAGACAGTGCATTTACCTTTGATCACAGAAGTCCTGGAAGGCAGGCATTTCCAAAAGAGTCCAGTTTCATCTGCATTGTAGATCTGTTCAGGCTGTAAATTCTCTCGTTCAATAAAGTCTCGAAAGTTGTTACAAAAATCTTCCACAGCAGTCTCATCTCCATTTAATCTTTCATTTCTAATATTAATCTCTCTAATGCTGTGCCGCTGCTTAAAACGAGTTAACCAACCAGCAGAGGGGTTAAAATCACCATCCATTCCCAAAGCATAAAAGAAGAACTCTGCCCTTTTTGCACAAATCGGTCCAGATATGGGATTCCCTTTTGCCCTTTGCTGGTTGAACCATTCTAGCATTGCTTTGTCCAGTTCCTCATACATGGATGGTTTCATAGATTTCCTCTTGGCCAGAAGACTTGTGGAATCAGAACTGCTTGCATAAGTTATAATTTTTTCCTTATTTTTTCTTATATCCCGAACTGTTGTCTCACCAATTCCATAAATCACTGCCAGTTGTTTGGAAGAACCTCCGTCTTCAAGTTTTTTTATTATATCAAGCTTATCTTTAATAGTTAACACCACTCGCTTCCGTTTCCCTGACATGCTGAGGCTCTGGGACTCAGGGCCTCACCCCACACTCGCTCTGAAGCAATCTACAAAATCCTTCCTTCTTTCACACAAACTCGAGTTAACAGTCCTACACACAAACTCGAGTTAACAGTCCTACACACTCAGTCTTTTAGCCTTCCCAGGAACCTGGTGGCCCTGACCCCGTCCCCGGATGTGCTTGGCTGGCAAAGAGACAGCAGAGGAAGATGAGAGGGGAAGAAGTTTGAGGGAACAGGCCTTTAACTCAGCTGGGCAGTAGAGGAGGCCCCAAGCCACCGCGGATAATCCGGATTACAAACATTTGTTTTATTCCCCCAGTGGCCGCGTTAAAGACTATAACCCCATCGTGACCACAAACCTCCTTCACGCCCTGATGCAGGGTAAACGCCCGTCACTAGCCCCTGCCACACCCCAAACTTACTGCAGAGAGCGGAAGAACCAGGGAGTCGGGGACTAGCCCCCTTCCCCAAATGAAAGGTTACGTTTGATTTCTTCCCCAGAAGCCAACCCCTTCCACCGCAAGCCACACTTCCCCGCGCTGGGCTTAGCCTGGACAATCCTCCCGGTCCCTCACAGCCCGCCGGGCCCCTCTCCCCACCTCAACTGGAACCAGGACCCGCACCGCTCCCTGACTAACCCGCGGCGACCGCTCCTCCCCAAGCACACGCTCCCGGAAGATGCCCCCTCCCGCTGCCGGCTCCGCCCCTTGCTCCTCCCAGAGGCGGGACTTCCCCTGGCCCCCGGAAGGAGGAAGAGCGCCTCCAGTCTGGTGTGGGTACCTGGGGCGGAGGCAAAGGCGGAGGCAGAGGCGGAGGAGCTTTGAAAGGTGAGGGCGCGGGGCGGTGCGGGGACAGCTCGGGGCGGGGACTCGCTCTTGCTCAAGCTGCTAATGGTTTATTAACAGAGCTGGGGAAGCCGCGCCTCCCGGCAGGCGGGAAAGAAAAATTCCCGCGGGCCCTCGGGGTGGGCGGGACGACACCCCTCAACGTCGTTCTCCGCTAGCCCTCCGCTCGGGCTGAGCTACAGTGGGCGGGGTGCCAGTTTCTTCCGCAGTAGGGAAGTGGGCAGGGCTGTTGGGGGGAGCTCGAGTGATTTCGAGGGCTTCTGGCCTTTCCAGACCCTTGTTGGTTTTCTGGGTGCGGAGCTCCTCCGAGCCCTGGGGGTTTGTGTCGTCCCTCGCACGTCATCGTGAAGCTCGGTCTAAGGGTCCGGTTTCCGAGCTACGGTGCCCCTCTTTCCCGGAGGCAGAGTAGCGGACGGGCGGACGTGCTGCGCTGGGTACCTGCGTTCCCGCCAAAGAGCCAGGTTTGTTATCAGGAAAATGACTCTGGTGTTAATTCCCGAGGGGATCCTTCCTCTGCCACTCAACCCTGCTGGATTTAGAGAATCACCTTCAGTGTTCAAGATTTTAATGAATACTGTAGTTGTCCCGGAAGCCAAGCTGGCAGGATGCACTCTATGCGAAATTGTGGAGCTTGGTTTGTGATTCTAAGTGGGGCACATTGGCTTTCCTCTCTTTATGTTATCTTCCCATATTCTATTTCTGTCATGTTGTGCTGTCCTGTTTTCTAGCAATGGAAGAACTGGGGTGAATTTATTCATAGCAATGTGAGAAGAATGTAATCAGAATCATACACTGTAAGTCATGTATTATGCCGGCTTGTTTTGCTGTCCCTAGTAATTTCATCAGACTGTGAGCTCCTTGGGAGCAGAGACTGTGTCGTTGATTTCTTCTAGTAACACCCACAGCTCTGAGCATGTGCTGGCACATAGTGTGTACATTCAATAACCATTTCTTTGATCAATTAAGGTTTACTCTCCAAACTATCGTATAAAAGGAAACATCAGGGAGGGGTGTTTTTTTACAAATAGGAATGCACCCCTTCGTCAAATAATGGCTGGGCTTTCACTGCCCTTCAAACTTTAAAAATGTAAACGGTCACCTGATGGGGCAAATGATTCCTAGAATGCATCTTTTCTTTAGGATGAGTTAACCTCAAAGTCTAGACTAAAGGGTATTTCTTCTGATTAGAAATTCAAGTGGTATCATCAAAGTACCTTTTAGTTGTAGAGTTCCTGTGGGTGAGAGAGCAATATGGATTCTTACCTTTAACTTAAATTCTTTGGCAGACAGCATAGCAATGTGTGTGCCTTCTATGTGATATTAACTATGAAGCACGAAGATGTGATAGTATTGATCGTCTTCATTTATTTAATGCTTTCTCTATGGAGTCTTTGTTTTTTTCTTTGCCTAAAGGTAAGGTATCATTAAAGAAGCCTGATTAAATTCTCACTTCAAGAAGTTGAGTGTATACTCAGCATATAAAGAAATTACATCCATTGCATGGATTTTTTTTTTTTAATTGAATTCTAAAGACCAAGAGATGGCTTGTTCATCAACCCAGCTTCACCTTCTCATTTATCTCCTCAGGTTCAGTTCACTCACCCTTTCCTTCTGTCATCATTCTTCCCTCCCCAGCTAACATAGAAGTATTCACAATTTTAAAAGAGGAGCCAACCATATTTAAATTATGTTCGTTTTCAATGACAGAATTTTTGATGCTATTGATAAAATAGCGGTTTTGAAATATGAAGAGAGAACTGGAAATTTGGCAGTTGGACATATGTAACTTGATTTATTTTATTTTAAAAAAATTTGCTTTTTCAAATATTCAGTACTGCAGTTCCCAAATAAAATTTTTTTTTCCTCTCACCAGAGACTGCCTTTTTTGAAATTTTTACTTTTGGTCTCAACGGGGAATCCTTAAATTTTGTGATCAGTGTCATCAATAAGATGGTAGAGGGAAGTCTCAAATTTTCATCTCTTTTGCACATTCTTTTTTTACCTATTGGATGGACAATTTCCAGAAGTGTCTGGCCCAACTCATGTGCACTGAAATTGTTACATAATTTTTTTAAAAAGCATGTTTGTAAACTCTAAAACTATTTTGATGGTTATTTTATGAAACTAAAGTTTAGCATGAATGAAAGATAAAATACTGACATTTTAGAGGCATGATTTTTACTACCTTGTATAAATATAATATTGGCAGCAGTCATTGTGTAGGACTGGACGGGGAATCAGGAGACCTGGTTTCTAATCCCTGCTCTGTCACTAACAAGCTGTGTGATCTTCGGTAAGTCATTTAAACTCTATGTCGTTGGCTTTGATATTTATAAATGAAGGTAGAGAGTATCTTCCTTTTAGGATCATTGTCAGGATTTAAAAACCGATAGGAAAATGTAGTGAAAAATTCTGTACATACAGGATTTTTAATAGCTTAATCATGTGCAGTGATTGGTGTTTTTATAGTGTCACATTCTTACTCATTCTACCATTGTTACAGGAGTCACCTATTGATATGATAAGTAACTGTGTTTTGACATGGTATAGCTATGTGAGATAGTCATCTAGTGTACATGAATTTGAGTACTAATAAAATCATCTTTCATTTAATGTTCCTAATGTTCACCCTTGCCTTAGTGTTTCTACTGAAGTCATATTTGTCATTTGTTTTCATAAATGTTTTTTCATTATTTCTCCCAATTCAGACAGACTCATTAGGAAGACATTACAGTATAAGGCACATGCACAGTTTGTGCAAATTAACTGTGCTCAAAAAGTACTTGTACTATATGGCTTCACAATATAAACTGTCTAGTTTATCTGGTGCTTAATTTAAAACAAAACAAAACAAAACAAAAAACAACAGTAATCTATTTAAAACCTGAAGAAGAAATTGGGTGGACCTACTGTGAAGCAGTATGATTCATAAAGAACTTACTTTAAAGAGTAATACAGAGATTTTTTTTAAAGGTAACTTTGACCACAATTCTCATCTTTGCTGATTTTAATATAAGCCTTCTGTAATATGCAACCCAAGTGTAATTTCAAGTAACAGAATATTTTGTCTGTTGACTAGGATTTGTTAGATTGCTATTATAGTGCTCAGTAGATCTCCTAGCAATTACTGTCATAAGGTCACACTTCAGCCAACACTATAAAGAAAATTTCTTGTGTATAATCTTAGCAACCATTATTCTTTCATTGTAGAAACTGTCATATTGCTTTTAAACATAACAGAATTTGTACAATTAAATGAATGGTGTATTTCCCACTCCCACCTACCCAAAAAAGGAATCATCTT
This sequence comes from Enhydra lutris kenyoni, assembly GCF_002288905.1. Taxonomy (NCBI): domain Eukaryota; kingdom Metazoa; phylum Chordata; class Mammalia; order Carnivora; family Mustelidae; genus Enhydra; species Enhydra lutris. The sequence goes on from NW_019154121.1 coordinate 5,361,565, forward strand.
GGAAAGCTATAAACTAGATTCAGTGATACTGCCATTGCTCAAAAAAAATTTGGCATTTTATTTTTGGATTACCTTCACAGTTAGAGCACATTTTAAAAATATCTGTAATGGTAATTAATATTCATCTTTTGAAATTGGATTTCATTTTTAGAAGCTGCTAACAGTTCCTAAACTAAGGCAAGTCAATAATATAGGTATTTAAGCCACTCTTTGGGATTAAAAAAAAATGGAGTGGGGTTATTTTCATATTTTTATATATTTTTTAATACTGTGTTTTATAGAAAATGTCCAAGAATATTGTGTGCCATGGTGCAAATATCAGAATAATTAGCCTCATAAGGTGATTTCTTTGAAGGAGATAGCAATCAATAGAATATGTAAGTTCTTATACATACATTATGAGGTCAGTCACATTACATTATGATCATATGTCTATATTCCTTAGCAACTACAAAAGACACGTTACTGTTCTTCTGGTTATCTCACTTGTCTCTAATTGTTCCTTGTTATATACTTGTGATAATTTTAACAGAGGTCGACCTTTTGTGAATCAGAAACTTAGCAGTATTTGTTTTCCTTCCCAATATCATACTCCGCTTCACCATGAAACTTTATTTTTTCACCCAATTTTGGATTGTTAGTAAGTTTTCTGTTGGATTTTATCTTTTACTTTGAGTGGTTTGAAGCCATTGCCATTTTACTAAGATATATAGAGGCTGCAGTTTTACTGAATAGGTGATCTCTTAATTTTGCAATGCTGTCTTTTGTCAGCTACTACTTTATAACTTTCTCCATATAAATTGATCCTTTGTGTTACAAATTCATATCATTTCTCTGTTCAGGATACTTTGCCTAAGAATGAATGATTATGATAATCCCACCTTATTTTTCTATACTTATCTCTTTTTTTCCAGCATAAAGGCTTTCTTCACACTTTTTTGGTCACACTTACTTACTTAACATACCATGTTCTCTCTCAGTGCAACAGTTTGACCTTACCATTTTTACCTGCCTGAAATCCTTTTTTCTGTCATTGTTTTTGTTGAAATATAGCCAGCCCTTTAGAAGTCTATCAGATCATATCTGTTCAATCAAATCTTCAGTGAAGCAGTTGCTATACTGTTCTTCCTGCATCTTTATAATTTTATCTCTTATTTTGTACTGTTTTTCTTAAGATATGCTTATATGTTCTACCCATGGATAATAATCTGGAGAACAACAGAACCATTATTTTTCTATGAATTTCTTTCAGCACAAAATATAGCATAATTCAGAATAAGTTCATGCAATTGTTTCGTAAATGTTCAGTGAATTATTTGTTGAATAACTATTCTGCCATCTTCACTCAGATATTTTATGTGATTTTTACCTTTATGAACCATTTTATAACACCAAATAAATACAGTTTGTACCATAAATACATTGTTTTTGAAATCTGGTTATCATTATTATATTCCTAATAACTTTATTTTGTAGAAGCTTAAGTGAAAATGGTACATGTTAGAAGACACGAAACAAGGAAAAATTCTAAAACTCAAGAGCGTGAGCAGAAATCTCGAGTTGATTGGAGGCGGACTAAAAGAAGTAGCATCTCACAGTTATTTGATAGTGATGAAGAGCTTGACAACAACGAAGAGTTTGACAGCGACGAAGAGCTTGACAGTGATGAAGAGCTTGACAGTGATGAAGATCTTGATGGTAACAAGGGGTTTGATAGTAATAAAAAGCTGGAAAATGAAAGAGAACTTAGATTAATTAATGTTGAAAGTGATGGTAGTAACTGTGAGCATCTCGTGAACACTGGCAACAGTTCAACGTATGAAGAAGAAAAGAACAAAAACAAACATAGAAATATTGACTTACTAGATCATGAAAAGCATTCAAATCAAGAGGATGATGATCTCAACAAACACCCCGGACAAATACTAGAAGAGGACTTAGAAGAAGAACATATCAAGCGAGGGAAGAGAAAAAGGATCTCCTCTGTTATGTATGACAGTGATGAGAGTGATGATAGTGATATCCTAGTTAGAAAAGTAGGTGTTAAGCGTCCACGTAGAGTGGTTGAAGATGAATGTTCTTCAGTCGAGATGGAGCAAAAAAAGCCTGAAAAAACTTTAGCTGCAAGAAAGAGAGAACAACTCCAGAAACTGAAAGAACTCTCAAAACAAAGATCTCGTCAGAGACGCAATAGTAGTAGAGATTTTGAGGTGTGTTATATTTTATTGGTTTTGTTACTGTTCTTAAATCTTTCCTTAAAGTATTTAATTTTTATAAAAATCAAAATGTTGAGTCTGTTCTATTTCTCAATTCTTGAATTTAATTTTTCAATCAAGTATCCTTCAACATGTTTTTACTGTTGTGTCTAATATACTGTTTTACCATGAGCCTCAGTTTATCACTCTTTTAAAATTGAAAGACTGTTTAATATGGTCTTTCTCTTTTTAACTTATAATCTTAATATCCACTTTAAACATTTTATATCATTTGCCAAGATATATCATCTTCTTCCTAATCCAAAAAGTTCAACATTTGATACGACAAGACTTTTTTTTAACCTTACAATATGAAGTTAATTTCCATGGATCATTGTTTTGGTTTCAGATTTAATCTTTTAATTTCATATCCATACTTACAATTTAAAGGTACAAATTTACTGAAGGATATGTTTTAATTTAATTAGGACTCTGAAAAGGAATCCTGCCCAAGCAGTGATGAAAATGATGATGAGGAGGAGGAAGATGATTATGAATATGATGAAGATGGAGATGATTATATTATTGATGACTTTGTAGTTCAAGATGAGGAGGGTGATGAAGAGAATAAAAGCCAGCGAGGAGAAAAATTGACTACATCACAACTGAAATTAGTAAAACAGAATTCTCTTTGTAAGTCAATATCAAGAAAATGTTTTACGACTTGCTCTAATCATGATATTATATCAAATATCAGATCAGCCTTTTACTATCATGTTCTAAGTCACTGATTAGAAACTATGGTTTTATTTTTAGGTAATTTCGTCACTCTGAGAATAGTCTATTCTAGTATTCTAGTTAGTTTCAGGAACCCTTTATACTCAAAAGTTATTGAGGACCCCAAAGAGCTTTTGTTTTTATGGGTTATATCTAAGAACATTTATCACTGTAGAAATACAGAACAGAGAAATTTAAAACACATTTATTAACTAAGACTTAAACTAACATTAATAAGCTTGTTACATGTTAACATAAGTAACATTTTTATCTAAAAAACTATTAAAAAATAAGAATGGCATTGTTTTACATTTTAAAATAGTTGTATTTAATATATAGCTTAATAGAAGGCAGCTAGGTTCTGATACCTGCTTTTGCATTCAGTGTATTTTGATATTTTACTTGAAGTAAATGAGAACAGTTTTGCTTCACAAAGATAGGTAGCTAGAAAAGGGAAAAAGATTTTAAAAGTATCTTCAAAATAATGTGGATATTCTTTTTGTCACTGCACCACAATTCAAGTGATTGTCTCTGAAAGTTAGTTGCAGTATGGAATCGGAAACCATACAAATGAGTTTTTAGTACTTACTTACATTGCATTCCATTAATTTGTCTTGCAGTTTGAATGGATCTTTTACCTATACGGGACTTCGTAACATCATGCATTAGTCATTTGGAAAATACTGGTTCACTGGGTTATGTAGATCTTCCAAATGTTGACACATTTCTTTATATAATATTTTCAAAATCACATTTGTTGATTTTACCCCCAATCTTATAAAAATTTTTTTTAGGTATGGGGAAGCCGTCAAGCTCACACTATTAGCTATTAGATACTATTAGATACAAGTTTTCTAAAATTCTGATTTCTACTTAAAAATCTGGTTTTTTTAAATCTGTTTTTTTTTAATCTGTTTTTAATTTTTTTTTAAATCTTTGGCAAGAGATACTGTGAGTTCTTGAAATCACAGGTTTCCTTTGCTCTTTTTTGAGAAAATTGACAAATACATGCGTATCCATTGGTTGTCAGTCTTTCTTTTTCTTTTTATCTTCCTTCCTTCCTCCCTCCCTTCCTCTTTCTGTTTTTCTTGCTTGCTTGCTTGCTTGCTTCTTTCTCTTTACATAAGTAGGTAAACTCTGCACCCAATGTGGCACTTGAACTCAAAACCCTGAGATCATGAGTCACATGCTTGTGTGCCTGGGTGGCACAGTTGGTTAAGTATCCTGAGTCTTGGTTTCTCAGCTCAGTTAGTGATCTCAGGGTCCTGAGATTGAGCCCTACATTGGGGTCTGCCCTCAGCACAGAGTCCACTTCAGATTCTCTTTCCCTCTTGTTCCTGCTCTCTCTCTCTTTTTCTCTCTAAATAATTAATTTAAAAAAAAATTTTAAAAGTTGCATGCTCTACCAACTGAGCCAGCCAGGTGTCCCTGTCAGTTGTTCTTTCAAGTAAACGTGGCGTCTCGTGATAAATGAGGCTTTGTCAGCTCCCAACTCAGTGTTTCCTCATAGTATGATTGATCATACTATGATGCAACCTAGGTACTTTATGCATATTTCTCATTTCATCTCATTGAATACTAAAAAGATGTATGTTCAAGATTTAATAAAATTAATATTTTTTACTACTTCATCAAGGACATTCTTAGAGAAAGTAGCTTTTTACTGAATATATAACAATGATGACTACAGTGATTACTAGTGGTTCGGTGCCACTGCCATGATTCATGTTATCCAGCTGCCTTACCTATAGTTACTTTTTGTACCAACATTGGAAATGTCAACATGGTAAGAACAGCATGATTATCATAGTGTTACTATTTTGACCTCATAGATCCCCTTGAATGAACTTGGGGACTTATAGGTGTCTACAGACCACAGTTTGAGACCCTGACATTTTGGGGTATCTTAAAATATGTATTATTTTTCTAATCCATATAATTGTGCACAAATTCAAAGATTGTTTTTATGATGTTTTACAACTCTGGTAGAAACAGGCTATTAAGTGAATACATTTTTTTTTTCTTCAAGAATGGATTCTTTCAGTTTTTTAAATGACCGTATTTACTAAAATTATGTGTAACATGGTTCAATGTCAATCTCATGATTTATAATAAAATAGTAGATTAAGGTATGAATTAAATTTCAAGAAATTTATCAGTTATAGAAATGCCAGTGATAAGCATCTATATTTCAAAAGTCAGTGACTACTTTCCTTATTTCATTTGTTTGCCTGCCAATGCCTAGACACAGAAATTTTAGGGAAACTCAATTAGGACATATCCCATCATTCTGGTTATAATATCTAGAATGTGATAGAACATTTTCTCAGTAATACTTACTCATGCCTATTCCTGCTAATTTATGAAAATTAAAGTTCATTACTTCTCTATCCTACATCTCTATGCTTTTGTTTTTTTTTTTTTTAAGGGACAATTTTAGGTTTACTAAAGAGTAGAAAGTACAGAGAGTTCCTACATAATCCCTCTCACACACAGTTTCCCTATAATTAACGTTTTGCATTAGTTTGGTACACATGGTAAGACTGATGAGCCAATATTGATACAGTATTAGCTACAGTTCATATTTTATCTCAGGGCTCACTCTTTGTGTTGTACATTCTGTGGGTTTTGACAAATATATAATGTTCCATCATTACAGTATCATACAGAATAGTTTCACTGTCCTCAGATTCTCCTGTGCTCTACCTATTCATTTCTCCCACCCTCCAGTGAACTCCAGGCAACCACTGATCTTTTTAATGTCTCCACAGTTTGCCCTTGATAGAATGTTTTATAGCTGGAATTACACAGACTAAACTTTTTCACTTATAACATGCATTTAAGTTTCTACCATGTCTAAATGTGGCATGATAGATTATTTCTTTTTATCACTGAATAAAATCTCATTGTATGGATGTACCACAATTTGTTTATTCATTCACCTGCTGAAGGACATGTTGGTTGCTTCCAAATTTCGGCAATTATGAATAAAGCTGCTATAAATATTTGTACGCAGATTTTCTATGGATACAAGTTTTCAACTCATTTGGGTAGATACCAAGGAACTCTGTGCTTGCTTCTACTATTGAGCATCTCTGCCTGAGAGAGAGAAGAATCTCTTTTTATGCAATACATTTTACCTTTTGTGTTTGTAATTGCAACTAATTCTGGCCTTATCCTTACAAGTTGTCTTTTCTCAACTTGTAACCATATTCATGCCTTTACTCCCTTGAGGTGTATGTTTTATTAACCACTGTTCAAAATTGTATCCTTTGTTCCAGTTTCCCATTACCTCTACAAAGCATTGTTGGGCTCCTGCACCATCAATCCAGTGAAATTTTTCTCACTAAAGTTAGTGATTACTTCCTAGTTGCCAAAATGCTTTCCAGTTCTTATTAACGTGGTATTGTTAATGTGCTTTGATCACACAAGAAATTGATCACTCTCCCTTTTAGAAAGTTCTCTTTTTAGCTTCCATGGTACCATCTTGTCTTCCCCTTTATAATACTGCTTTCCTCTTTTTCCACTTGCCATGTAATGTTTCTAAAGGTCATCTTCAAACTCCCTTGTTGTGTTTCAGGCAGTCTCTTCCCCATAACTTTAGCCCAGTTATGGACAAAAATTGCCAAACTTTTATTTCCAGGACAGGTTTTCTCCAAAGCCTAAGTCATAATTTTTCATCTTATTGAACATTTTCATCAGGGTATCTTTCAGACACCTCAGACTCATTATGTGTAAAACTAAATTATTGAGCGTTAACATAAAGGAGTTTTGGGGTGGTGTAGAACTATTGTTTTTTTGTTTGTTTCTTTGGTTTGTTTTGTTGTTGTTGTTGTTGTCATGGTGGTTACAGAACTTATGCATTAGCCCTAGAATTGTACACTAAAAAGAGTGAAATTTATGGTATGTGGAAAAAAAAAAAACTCAATAAAAAGGACCAAATAAATGGGCATTCCCACTTCCAAAAAATAACCTCAATGGTTAATCCACTTCACTTCTCTTTGCATTTCTCACACCATTTAAAGCTGATAATAATGTATTGGATAATATAGAGGAACTCATTGTTAGTTGGATGGATGGGTGATTAAGCTAAATGTATTGGCTAAAGGCTCTTAGATCTATACTTCAAGACAGAGAAATGTTAGATGTGAACAGACTTCTTAAAGCATCAGAGGAAAACAACCCCACACATTTTAGAGTGAGACTGTATGACTTGTTTTTAATACTTATCGATATTTATGCCATTTATGAATATAATAAATACAATTAAGTATAGGCAGTTTCCAGTTCAGCAGGGATTATGTTCTAAAAGTCACTGAGGGTAATTCTTATACTTTAAAAATATATTTTCTCATTAAATTAATAACCTATGTGATGAATAGCAAACATTACACTATTGCTGGGTTAGGCTATAATTAGGCTAATATTCCCAGATTCATTCTCTTCCCAGTCTCTATAAGAACACTGACAACATATGATCATAATTTGGGAGAAACATTTCTAATTCCAAATTCACTTCTCATATGAGAATCAATGAGTGGCCAATTCAATTATACCTTTTTGAAGAGAACAGTTCTACTAATAGGAAGACATTTTATCTCTTACTCATCTGCCATTTGTCTCTGAGAGATGTATCTGTAACACCTCAGAATAGCGTCCTCTTCCACTGTACCTTTGAAGAAGTTGAAGACTATCATGGTCTTTTTTCTTTCTCATAAATCCCTGTATTTCTCTAAATTTATTTTGAGACTGTAGCTCCCTAAGATATGATAAAAAGTAGAGGGATAGACTAGCAGTAGTCCACTGTATTCTAGACCTATAATGTTCACATGCTAATAATATTATGCACAGATAGATAGGATTAACCTCCAGATTTGTGGATACTGAAGATTATATTGTTTTTCCAGTACTCTATCATATGTTCAAAGTGAGAGAGAAGGAAGTATAGACAGAAGAGTACATCTAAGTTTACTAGTGCCTTACTAGATAAATACTTGCTAGCATACTGGAAATTAGACTAAAAGCAAACATTAACTTAGTCTCCACCTAGCAGTTAAAGAGAATAATTCTATCAACATAACACAGAATGTGCCTAACAGTCTTGCAACCATTTACATTAAATATTAAATTCTAGAATTTTCCCTTTTTTGTAGGATGAATAAAAAGTGCCAATGAAATCATATTGTAGCACAAGGGAAAGGTAAGGTAACATTGCCCTGAAGACTTAGGAAGAAAATGCCTGTGAAAACTATTTCGTTAAAGGAAACAGAAGAAAATTATATAAAGCATTTGCTTTACAATCTTTGAAAAGGAAATAGGAAGTTGTAAGGAGAGAACAACTTGAGGGGAAATAGAGCTACCTAAGATAAGGATAAGTTGCTAGAAAAATTATAAAGTCAGAAATGAAATCTATACCAAAAGATATAAACAACAGAATTAACAGTACAGAAAATCTCATCAGTGATACATAGGTTAAACCCAAGAAGTACTTCTAGCATAGAGAAAATGAAAACAGTTCCAAAGGAGAAGATAATACATAAAGGAATAGAAATGATCCTATTTCACAAATTTCAGGGGAGAAAATACAGAACAAATGAAAATCTAAAGGAAGAAAATTCTATAGCTGTAGTGGGAAATGTAAAAGAAGATTTGAATGTGCTAAGAGACATAGCATGTTTTTGGAACATGGGAAAACATGAATTCAGAGGTGTGATAGAAGAAAATATTGTTGAGTTGCTGGACACATGTATTTATGCAAGTTAAGGAGGCTTACATCCTAGTAAGTGAATGAAAATAGATTTGCAAATAGACATGAAGGAAATGCTTTCCTAATTACAAGAATGAAGAAAAAGTTATCTAGCCATCTTTTTTAGAATTACAAAAATGGTTTAATACAGGGGTGCCTGGCTGGCTGGCTCAGTCAGTTAGGCGGCCAACTCTTAATTTTGACTCAGGTCATGATCTCAGGGTTTTGAGATTGAGCCCTGTGTCAGCCTCACGCTCAGCATGGAGTCAGCCTGAGAGTCTCTCTCTCTCTCCCCATGTCCTTCCCCCCATTCACACTTATTCTGTTTCTCTCAAATAAAATCTTTTTTAAAAATGGTTTAATATATTATTTCCATTAATATGTCAAAAGATAAAAAATCATGTCATAATTTTAATAGATTTGATTAAATCTATTTCTATTTCTATCAAAAAGCATTTGATAAAATTCAATGCCCATATCTAGTTTAAAAACAAAAATAACAAGTCTTAAAAGATTAGTAATAGGAGTATTTGTCCATTACATAACAAAGAATATTTAAAACAATATATACTGCTAATGAAGCACTAGAGATACTCACAGGGATGCCTGGGGTAGCTCAGCCAGTTGAGTGTCTGACTCTTGGTTTCAACTCAGGTCATGATCTCAGGGGTCATGGAATCAAGCCCCATGTGAAGCCCTGTGTTGGTCTCTGCACTGAGCAAGGAGTCAGCTTGAAGATGCTTTCCTTCTGCCTCTCCCCCAACTCGTGAACACACTCTCTCCCCCTCACTTTTCTTCTTTCTCTAAAATAAAATTTATTTTTAAAAAGAACAAGACAGGGGCGCCTGGGTGGCTCAGTGGGTTAAGCCTCTGCCTTCAGCTCAGGTCATGATCTCAGGGTCCTGGGATCGAGCCCCGCATTGGGCTCTCTGCTCAGCGGGGAGCCTGCTTCCCCCCTCACCTCTGCCTGCCTCTCTGCCTACTTGTGATCTCTCTGTCAAATAAATAAATAAAATCTTTAAAAAAAAAAAAAAGAACAAGACAAAAATTTTCTACTTTGTTCTAGATGTTTCAAACAATATAATGAAAAAAGTGAAAACTATTAACTATTGAAAAGGAAAAGGCATTATTTGAACATAATACAATTCTATATATATATTATATAGCTGATGTGTATGTACATACACACACACAACCTATAAGTTTCTGACTCATTTAACCAGGGATACAAAGTTAAGAGATAGCGTATGAATAGATTGGGAACAGAAGTTGAGGCATCATACATTTCCATAGTTTTCTTAGTTCTTTTTTTTCCTGTTAAGAGTAGAGAAAGAACCCAATTTCTTGCTCTGTCTCTGCTTTCTTATACTACCTTCATACCTGCATTTCAAAAGAAAGTATACCAACACTCTGTGTGCTTCTAAGAAAATATTTACATTCTCTTGGTTCTTGAAATAAACTTAGCACTAGCGAGACCACATCCTTCTCAGGGTTGGGGGAGAAAGCAGAGTCACTGACCAGGAATTCCCAAACAGTGTCCCCCTCTATTCAGCTCTGTGATGTGCTAGGAAGTTCATTTTCTGCACATATGTAAGAGAATCTGACTATTGGGAATTCGCAAAAGATCTCAGAAAGATGACCAGATTCACAATGAATATGTAAAATAGTTTTCTTTATGCTATCAATAATTATTTAGAAGATAAAATGAAGGACAAGTCCATCTATAGTAGCAAACAAAATAAAGTTCCTAGGCCTAATCTTAGGAAGAAAAGCATGACTTTATAGGTACAAGAATGAACTTTACTGTGAAATAGCAAAGAAAACATGAATGAAAGAGACACTGCATGTTTCTGGAAAGATAAATAGTGCAAGAAATTATTTCTTTGGAAATTAACCTTTTGGGGGTTGGGGGGGGGGCACAGGGAGAGGGAGAGAGAAAATCTTAAACAGTCTCCATGCCCAGCTCAGTTTGATGCTTGGCTCAGTCTCACAACCCTGAGATCACGACTTGAGCTGAAATCAAGAATCCAACACTTAACCAACTGAGTCACCCTGGAGCCTCTGAAATCAACTTTTTGATTCAACTTTGCAAAACAGTGCTAAAGTTCACTTGGGAAAAAATGTATGAGAATAAATAAAATTAGACAACAAACAGTAAATCAGAAGGACTTGCTCCACCAGATATAAAAAGTTATCATAATATTTCTGTAAGTAAAGCAGTGTAGTACTGGCATGAAAATGACAGGTACACATTAAGATCATTAGGGAAAGGTACATTAAGATCATTAAGAAAGTTAAACAGCGCTGAAACAAAATCTTAGCATATATGATAAAAGATGCATGGAAAATAAACAGAATGTCTAAACTACCCTATGACTGAGTATGAGGAAATTGACTACCTTGGAAAAATAAAGTTATGCATAAATACAAATATTATTGATTTTCTCCTGTATTCTTTTGCAATTTTTTTTATGATCATAGAAGAAAAATTTAAATGATATTCCTAGGATGTTTCACAGAAGCTCATCCAATATAGGGATCTGAACACTGAAAAAAGCTCTCGAGGAGGTCTAACCTTTAATTCTGATTCTTCCTCTATCTAGTTGTTCTTAGGTAAGTTCTTTCATCACTGGGTCATTTCTGAAAATTCTAAAATGAGATATTTGAGGGGTTCCTGAATGGCTCGGTCAGTTAAGTATCCGACTCTTGATTTCTGTTCAGGTCATGATCTCAGGGTTGTGAGATCAAGCCCCACATCGGGCTCCATGCTGAGAGTGGAGCTTAAGATTCTCTCTCTCTCCCTCCCACCACCCCTCTCGAAAAATAAAATAAAATAAAAAATAAAATGAAATGAGAGATTTGAATTATTTTCTCCATTTTCCCATCCAAGTCTTAAATTCTATGTTCTGAACTATGTTATCAAACCTAATTACCATGCGGAACAACATCTACTTGGGGGATAGTAGCATGAAATCTGGAGTCACATTGTTTGGGTTCCAGCACTGATTTCAATACTTACTAGCTGTGTGAACTTGGGGAAAATTTTCATCCTCTTTGTATTTATTTTCTTAGCTAAAAATAAACTGAGGGTATTGATAGTACTTCATAGGCTTATATTGAGAAAGAAAGCAATTCATGTAAGTACATGAAACAATGCCTGGCATATACATGCTCAATAAAATATTTTTTTCAATCTGAGATGCCAGGAGCTTAATTCTCCACCACCCATCTATCCACTCAGGCCCACCAAAACTGAGGCCTTCCTGACTCTTTTGAAGGAGATTCTGATAGGCATTGGTAGGAGAGAGATTCTGTGGTTAGGCAAAATTTCTCCAGATGATTCTGATCCTCTGCCTTTTCCTTTTACTCCCAATTCTAAAGAAACACCATCAAGGTCTTTAAAATGGAAAAACAGGGGCACCTGTGTGATTCAGTGGATTAAAGCATCTGCTTTTGGCTCAGGTCATGATCCCAGGGTCCTGAGATCGAGCCCCGCATCGGGCTCTGTGCTCAGCAGGGAAACTGCTTACCCCTCTCTCTGTCTCTGCCTGCCTCTCTGCCTACTTGTGATCTCTGTCTGCCAAATAAATAAAATCTTTTTATAAAATAAAATAAAATAAAATAGAACAACAGTTCCCAAACTCTACAACAGGTGAGTAAGGTTGATCACCAGCACATTCAAAGACTGATAAAATCAGTGTGATAAAAAAATTATATTTCAATTTATTTGATAGTTACACTTAGCAGCACAGGGGATGAATTTCATGTTTTATTCCCCTCAACATGTTTGTTAATATTCCCAGAACATTTTTACCTTAATATAGTTTGGGAAGTGCTAGAGAGTTTACATGCAGTTTAACACTCACAAATTAAATCATGTACCAATACTATATTATATCCAGAGGTTGATGAAAATCTAACCTAATCTAAATTGAATGCTAATTGAAGTATTATTTCATTTTCCAACTACATTCTACTGATGTAAAAAGAAATACTCATAAATGGCTGTGATCAGTTCTTTTGTAATTTACTATTGATCACAGGCACTCTAAAGTCTAAGGGCCATGGAACAAATTGTCTGCTATTGGCTATTGTTATTTAATTTTATTACTGCTTTATTTTGGCCACATTAGTACTATAATAACATGCTTTCTTTAAAAAAAGATTGCATACTAAATATTTTTCCTGAAACTTAGAGTTATACAGCCCTTTTAGTAGAAAATATAAAGAAAAACATTTTATATTAAAATTCATCTTTGTTTTATTTCAGTGAAAGCAACGTCAAAATTCACTCATAAATGCTAACATAGGTCTTATTCTGCTTAAATTTCTCACCAAGCATCATCCATTTTTCCTGAAAAGCTCAGGTTGTCCCTAATATTTTTATAGGTGCCCAGGCCAGAGCAAATGTTCTGTAGTGACAATTTGGATCAAGGAAGAGGTTGTATTTGATAGAGAATATTTCTACAGCCATAGTAAACCTTGACCCAAGAGCAATGGGAAATAGGGACTTTCTCTCTTACTATTGCATGTCCCATCACAACAGATGATTCCATGGATTACAATGAGTTAGTGGGAAGGTAGTCTGATGTATTTGGTATGAGAAAGAGAAGACAGAACTTTTCTAAACTGATATGGCAAATCCTAAATCTGGAGCAGCAGAAAGGGAAATGGAATTTTTATAGCCATTGGGATTCTGGGTAGGGTAGTAATTTCTTGGGCAATTTCATATGTACCATGTTTCAGAGAGAAGGAAAGACAGGAGTTTCAGGTACATATTGAACAATTTACATATAAAAGTATTCTCTCTTGCTCTCTCACTGTAATTAAGTTGATAATTAAACTTAAGTCCACAGGGATGATTTGAGGTTTTTTTTTTTTTTTTTTGCAACGTATCTCTTAATATTTTCTGAATAGTTTTCCCTTTATAAGTTTGGAAACTGAAGATTATTTGAAATAACAACTTCAAATTTTGGATTAGAAGCAAGTAAATCTGGAAAATGGATATTTGCTCAGTGACCAAGACAAGTTACCGAGGCGGCTATAAAATTAGGATAATGAAGTGAATTCTCCTACTCATAGTATTAATTTCTTAGAGAAAGGAACCCATTTTATTCAGGGAATTGTTTTATCTACTATATTCTAATATGTATTTAAAATTAATTTCAGATTCTTTTAGTGACCACTATACTCACTTTGAAAGAGTTGTGAAGGCTCTTCTGATCAATGCTTTAGATGAATCTTTTCTGGGAACATTGTATGGTAAGTTAATACAAATGGAACAATTAGAGTTTTTTTTTTCTTTTTCCAATTTTTTAACACCCTACTAATGTAATATAAGATAAGATATATACTTAAGCAAAACCAAGAGACCCATTTTAAGGCCCTCTAATTTTTCCCCCTAGGATCAGCTACACTAGAAGCCCATTCACATCAAAAACTTTTTACTGTTTATTATTTATGATATGTGGAAAGTACAAAAGAAATATGTCATGTTCCCCTGCCTTTAGAGAGTATACAGTGAATATCAGGATATAGGACATAGACTGAAAACAGCAGAGTAGTTCAATAGCCTTGTGTTATCCCAGACTCTCTAAGCTCATTGAATTTCACCAACAGTTATACGCTGTTTTATGCTTTTGTGCCTTTGCTCATGCTGTTCCCTCTTTAAAATGAATGTAAAATTGTTTTCACTGTGAAAGCTACCATGACCCACTCAAGTAATATTTTTACACCCTCATTTGTGCTCTCAGTGTCCTGGTGGTACTGCTGTATATACACTTTGCATACTGCATTGAAAATATATTTTTGCCTTCCTCCCTCCTAAGAGTACAAGAAGAACCATACCTTAGATATACACTTATCTCTTGCATCTAGCACCGAATCTGGAAGTTAATAAAGACTGAAAATATGTTGTATTGAATATCTACCTAATTGCCTAAGTGAGATTTCGTTCATATTTTATTGAACAAGTATTTATTGAGTGCCTAAGGGCATTTATTTGAGGACTGGGGATATGCAATGACTATGACATGCAAGATACCTGCCCTCATGTTGCTTAAAGTCTAGTGGAAGAGACAGACCATGAATGAGTAAACAAATATATAACATAATTTTAACTAGTGATTAGTTCTTGGGAAAAAAAAAAAAACAATGGTAGGTTAAGGAGACCCAAGTGTTATAAAGATAAGGAAGGTATCTGTTAGATTGGTCAAAGAAGGTCTCTCAAGAGGTGACTTTTAAATGAATGAATCAGGGGAAAAGTAATGCATAGATTTATCTGAGAACACAGTAACTGCAAAGACACTTAGGTAAAAGTAAGTTTGGTGCGATAGATGAATGCTAAAGAAGTGGAGTATATATCCAAGGGAATACTACCCAGCCATAAAAAAGAATGAAATCTTGCCATTTGCAACAACATGGATGGATCAACAGGGTATAATTCTAAGTGAAGTCAATCAGAGAAAGACACATACTGTCTGATCTTACTTGCATGTGGAATTTAAGAAACAAAACAAATGAACAAAGGAAAAAGAAACAAACAAACAGACTCTTAACTATAGAGAGCAAACAGGTGGTTACCAGTGAGGAAGTTGGTGGGTAGATAAGTGAAACAGGTGGAGGGAATTAAAAGGTACACTTACTGTAATGTGCACTGATTAGTGCGTAGAACTGTTGAATTACTATTTTGTACACTTGAAACTAATATAACACTATATGTTAATTTTACTGGAATTAAAAGAAAATAAGTTTGATGTATTTAAGGAACAAGTAGAAGGTCTCTATGGTTTTTTTTCTTTCCCTAGTGCTCTGATGGAATGTTTTTTTCTTCATAAATTTCAAATGCCTCTAACCAATTAACCAAGTATCTTTCTAAAACTATGGGAAGAAATCCTTATGTATTTAATTACTTAAATATTTCCTAATAATGTTTCTCAACCTTGGCACTATTGTATTTAAGGCTGGATAATTCATTGGTGTGATGTTTTAGATAGATAGATAGATGATAGATAGATAGATATTTCCAAAGGGCTAAGTGATTATTTGTTGTTGTCATTGTTGTTGTTCCCCTGAACAGATGGTACCAGACAAAAATCGTATGCACAAGATATGTTGACATCTCTCCATTATTTGGATAACCGCTTTGTTCAGCCTCGTCTAGAGAGTTTAGCTTCTAGAAGTCGTTGGAAAGAGCAATATAAGGTATATGGTTTAAATTGGTTTTACATTTCCGGCTGAGGGGGTTGGGAGTGGCAGACCTATCAGGATTTAAATATCCAGTTATTAAACTGAATATTGACTGAACACTAACTGAATAATCTTCTAAATTATTGGCATTTTTCTTTGTTAAATAATCAGCTTGTTTCTCACCTTTTCTAAAGGCTGCTATTGTTTTAATTATTATAGTACTTATTATATGTATCTGGTAGTTAGGTAGTTCTAAATAATGAATAACTTTAGAACATCTCCAGAGCTTAGCCCATCTATTAAAGTGAAGTTTTTCTCACAGAATATTAATTATTGTTTCAGAAAAGAGTTCCACTGCTAAAGAAGTTTGAGAAACAGTGGGTTTAACTTAAGCTTAACTGAAGGACTTTTCAAGGAACATTAATATGTGAATTATACTCTAAATCTTCAAGAGGGTGATGTAGAATGCAATACTTTCCAAATTTGTATTTTCCTTTGAGGCTGCTTTTCATGAGCTACCTTTTATCACCTCCTAGAATAATGGATTTCCATAATATAATTTGGGAAACAGTGGCCTAGGTTGTCTTTGACATCCTTCTTGACTTTAAGGTTTTGTAATTATTTGTAATTAGGATTTTATAATTTTACCAATTTCAAGAAAGCATCTTTTTAATATAAATTATTATATTCCATGTTATCTCATAGATTTTTATTTTATGATCTCCAATAGTAGAGGCTATCTGATATAATTTTTAAGGGTTTTTTCCTTAATCTCCCTACTTCTAATATTCTATCTTCTAATGATTCACAAGAGGGGGAAAAAATGCAAGGTAACAAAAGTTCAAGTTCCTAACAGTCCTTCTAGCACTTAAATCATTAGCTGATCTACCTCATTTATGTCAGGAGATTTGGCTCATCCAAGGCCTATTCAGTCTTGAGTTACCTGATAAATTAGCCACAGATGGTTTAGGTTTAAGGGACAGTTATGGGGTTACAGAAATAGAAGACTTCAGTTTGGAGGATGGCTGAGTTTAGGGTCACCATATATATCTTTTTGACTTTGCATGGGTTTTTAACCTTTCTAAACTCTGGTCGCTTCCTCAGATACAAAAAATATTTGCCTGCTTTAAAGGAAATATTTACTTATCTGGAAGGTAAAATACATAGCACAGTTCTTAGAACATGGTTATACCATATAGTATTTTATATACCATATAGTATTTTCTTTAATAGAAAAAAAGCACATATTTATTGATCACTTAACTTTTCCAGGTAATTTTCGTGCAATGCAAAGTATCTTATTTGATCTTCAGAGTAACCCCATGAGGAAGGCACTAATCTTTCCTTTGTTTTAGAGTTGAGAAAACTATGACTCTGAACACAAGGTTACACAGCTAGTCATTATCTAGGCCAATATTTAAACCTAGAAATCATAAGGTCGTAGTATTTCTATGACTCCAAAGCCCATGCCACTCTGCTATATTATGCTTAATTCTACCCTGGTATACTATGCTGAATTTGGATTACCTGATCCTGATAAAGTAACTGCAAGATACAAGAAAATATTAGCTTAAAAATTTAGAGACATGGGAAATTCAATATGATCTTGGTCAGAAGTAGCTAAGTTATGCTGCAAAAAATAAGTTATGTGACAGATCAGCAATGAAAATCTTAACAGCTTAACCCAACAAAGCTTATTTTTCAGTTATATTTTATGTCGGTGTAAATCTGCAAGTGTTCTACATATTGTAGTCATTCACAGAGCTAAGCTGATAGAGATTTCATCTTGGATGTGCTTCCTTACGTACCACAGAAACGAGAAGGGAAAGTGGTTTAGTCACCTAGTCACTCTGAATGTCATCCTTTAAGTGACATGTGTCACAAACTGCCATGAAATATGAGAAATAGTAGAAGTGGACAAAATGCAATGAAGTTGTGAATCATACAGTGTTAAAAAGGAGACTATTGGTATAGTGAATATTTAATTACTATCAGGCCGATAGAGAATACCAATGTGGATTAGTAACCCTGCTAATGCTCACTGTATACAGTTCAAATATTACAGTAAAACCTAATTTACACTACTGACAGTAGTATCTAGCACAAGCCTAGAGTGTGAGCAAAAATATACAACCAGAAGTAATTGCACAGCTTGATAAAGCTTATTTATGAATGCCAAATATTTTCTCAGTTTGCTTACTCATAGCTAATTCAGCTATTAGACTATCTGTATCAGTGCTGGCCACCTAGCAGTCCTAGTTCCAGCTTGCTGATTTTCATAGGCCTTTTAGTAAGTAGCCATAAGACCATCAAATCATTTCTGAAATATTTTGTGGGAAATAGGATATAATTTACACTGTAGAGAATGAATGTGATCTGGTTTTTCTCAGTTTTTGACTAAGCTAAATGAATTCCATCTTTTCATTACAGTATCCTGAATTTTTACAGCTCTTTTTTTCTGTTTTTAACTATAATATCTCATTTATGCTAATTAGAGAGAGGGAAGAGAAATAAAATCTGTGAAGAACACTACTTAATAGTAACTCAAAAGTAGGAAACTAATTTTTTTTCTAGTCTGGTTTCTTGTCATTGAGCAACCTAAATTATCTTTTTATTTAAAAATATCTTGTCAAATATCTACTGTGTGCTCTGTGTTAAAGTAAGACATAACAGTGTGTTTTGCTCTTATGTCTTACCCCATTACTGTGATTCCAAATATGGGTTTTAATTTGGCTAGGTTCTTTTTATGTTTTACTTTGTTGTGGTCTTTTCCAGTCTTGGAAAGCTTCATTATGTTTTTCAATTTTTTCCAGGAGCGGGTGGAAAATTATTCTAATGTAAGTATCCATTCGAAGAATCCTGAAAACTGTTCCTGCCAGGCCTGTGGATTGCATCGCCATTGCAAATACTCGGTGCATTTATCAGGAAAGTTGTACAACACCAGGACTATGGAAACAGATGACTTCATGTCACATGATAAACAGGTATTTTTCCCTCTCATTTTAGTTTTCAGTATTTAGAAATTTTCAATACCTAGCTTGCACAAATAACCCTGTTATTTTTACAAATGGAGAAAGCACTAAGAGAAGTGAAAAGAGTACAAGGAAAGGTATACTTTTTGAATGAGAAAAATATGTCTAGCATAGGTCTATGGCAAATGCACTCCTAATTCAGATCCTAAACTTTGTGTAAGAACACATCACCCAACCTGTGGGGAGGGGGAAAGGGTGCAGGGTGAGAATGAAAAGAAATATAACCGGGGCAAGGGAAACAAAAGTCCCCTTTGTGTCCAAAGGAGAATTTAACCCAAGTGGAAAATTTTATGACAGATAATCTACCAAATTGACAGTCCCCCGTAAATTATTGAAGATGCCTGTCATCTTAATATGAGAATAGAAAGAAAACAATATTTTAGCCTAGAATATATCAGAAGTGTGTCAAATCTAGATAATTGACAAATACTTAAGGTGCTATTAATTTTTAATGAAAAAACAAAACTGAAGAAAATATTGGAAAATTTGAAGAAAAGTATTTGATAAAGCAGTATAGTATGAAGAGAGAAGTGCAGGTGTAGTCTATTTTTTAATCTTTATAAAAGTATTGCATTTATAAATGCAAAAATATTAATATTGAGCACTTCCTCTGGTGAGTGTGTATATCCATGAAGGGTGTGTGTGTTTGGGGCGGGGGGTTGGCTCTTAGAGTTGCCTCTAAATACTGCCAATCAGTTATTAAGCTATAAATAGATTATTAATCTAAATCCTTCTACTACATTGGGTAGTATGATTCCTTAGTACTAGTGGCAATAATTGACCAGATCCCTCTAAACAATCTGCAAGAATCACTTAGAAAGTTTACATGGGGATAATAAATTAAAAAATAGTTTTTAATGCATCATTTGGCAAGTTACTATAAAAATACATTTCTTTTTTCAACATAGTTAATATGCAAATCTCCACATTGTTTAAAAACTGATCTATGATTTTTTTATGAGGTAAGACACATAGACCCCTAATAAAAGTGATTTAGTACTTTAAGGATCATGTTCTATTGTATAAGCCAAAAATAGTGCTGTACATTCACTGTCTTTGATGTCTACAGCTAATCCTGGAAAGGGAAGTGAGTTAAAAAACCATTTCTGGAGTTCTGATATTCCTGTGAAAGGGTAAAGATTCTGTATAAAATAGTTATTCAAATATCTAAAAAATAAAAGCAAAGAACATTAATATACTAGTCACACAATGGAAAAACATCAAAGTTAATAAATATATTAGAAAATGATTATTCTCCACCTAAAGGTATACAATTAAAACCTACCTTAAAATGCAAGCTGATAGCTCTCAAAGTAACAAAGTATTTTAAATCAAATGATAAAATGCAGTTCTGTCATGGCTGCATTGAAACTAGCAGTTTCATGGATAGTAAGATTCCTAGAGATAAAAAGATTGGGATACATCTTCTTAGAATACTAGGTAACTACATATAGCCGGAATCATAAAACTATACATATTCAGTGCTGGTAAGTTTATGCTAGGCAAAGTAATGCGATAAAAGCAGATGACACAATCATGAAGTTCATTGAAGCATTTACCCTTTCTGTGAACACTTACTAAAAATGGTTTAGGCTTTTAAAATGTATCACATTTTGGGGAAAAATACTATGAGAGTATTCTAAAGGTAATCTTAGGTTTATTGATCTTCATTAGTCTAAATAGCTCCAAGAAGGTAGGAATTAGAAATGGAAAGAAGTAAACTATAATGTTAAATATTTTCAGTGGGTATTCTTGTTTTGTACAGGTAAACAAAAATTTAAATAAGGATTTTTAAATACCTCTCCTTCCTTCTTGCCCCAACTTAAAAATTTTATACAGATAAATTCCTCAGTTTTGTGGAAATAGAAAATACAGTGTGGTGGAAATTTTTTAAAACTATCTTATTCTTTACTGTACTTTATCCAGAACAACCATAGGAGACTTCTCCCACACAATCTACTTTGATGACAGAAATGGAGAGACAGAGGGTACCCCTAGTGGCCACTGCAACTATTGTGGTACCTTTTTCACTCAAAGTAAAAACAGAGGTATTGACAAGGGAATTGTTAGAGTTGATATAACTGGTCTGATGATGATGTTTAAATGGGAAGTTTATTAGGAGTAAACACGCAATGTACAATGATACCTGATTATTTCTAATCATCTGAAAAACAGAAAGGTTTTCATAGAACTTGAACAGAAATGTGAACATCATTTTCTTCAACTTTTGAGGATTTTTAAGAAAGATTATAAGCTGTCCCCAATACCATCTTTACAAGATGATGCATCAAACCTTACTGTTCCTGATCATATGTAACTTTTATTCAGTTTTTCTAATACAGTCCTCATTTTATTACTGTTTTTTTTGCCCATATACTCAGATTATTTATTGAACTCATCACCTCTGTGAACCCTTGCTGTGTGGCTTCAGAAAAGCAATACAGTTCTTTGCAGATTGTCACAGTACAAGTTACATAGATCAAAGCTGTAACTATACCACTTGTACTAAACTAATGAAAGCATAATCCATAAGTTAATTTAGGCACAGAGACAAATACATAATTTAACAAGGAGTTTGTCTATTTCCTCAGGTTACTCCATGAGAAGAAGATTGATCAAGTAATAATGTGTTTAGTTGTAATGTTTACTTTTCAGTTTTCCTATTTTAGTTATTAGTGTGTATAACAGAGTACATTCTGAAAGAGGAATGTTCTGGTTGGTTGATTTCACAAGAAAAGTATTCTTAATCATAAAATCCTGGAAGTCCATATAAATATAGAAATTAAAATTCTCCTAGTTTGCTAACAATAAAGTATTAATGTGTTATAATCGTATCAGAGTAACTAAGGAAACAAATATGACTTAAACACAAAGTTACCTTTTAATTGACAGAATTTTTTGGAAAAAATTATTTAGTGAAAAACTGCCAATATTGAGTATAACCATATACTTACAACTCTTATAACCATAAGAGTTTATTTCCATTTTACATGTTACTTCTAAGCTAGAAAAATATCATAATCCAGGCGTTTTTAACTCAGTAACTATGTACATACAATTGCTTGAATGCTTTTCTTGCTTTCAGGTATCCCCATCCTTCTGTGTTAAAAGCCATTTTTCTCCTCCTTCCAAACTTGGGTAGCTGTCTCCTGAAGACTCAGTTCAAGCATCACCTACTCAACAACTCTTCTCATCTCTGAATTGGTTAATTGTCCTTCCTCTCTACCTTGATAGCATCTCTTGCCCAGCATTTGACACATTGTTCTGTAATAATTTGTTTTTCTCCCAACACTGTAAGCTCCCCTAATACAAGTAGTACATCTTTACAGTGCTTAGCCCAGTACTTGAAACATAACAGATGCTCAGTTTTTTTTATCTAAGTTATATAATGAGAGAAGGTAAAAGAACTATTGTATAAACATTTTAAAAATTAATAATGCATTATTAGATTTTGCTAATATACAGCAAGAAAGGCTATATAATCATTACTATATTTTTTACTTCATTTGTCAGATAATAATGTTTATTCTTTGATTTAGGTGTTTACTGTTGGCAGAATTTGTGCTGAGCGTACCAGAATTTATCATAAACTGAAACATTTTAAGTTCAAACTGTACCAGGAATGTTGCTCCATTGCAAAGACAGAAGAAGTTGAAGACGAGCAGGTTAAAGAAACAGTGGAAAGAATTTTCAGTCAGTCAAAGGATAGTGGCTGGATTAAGGAGGTAAGGTGAATATAAAAGAATCATCTCCTTCATAGATTCTGGAGCCTAATTATGATCAGCGAAAGGATACAAATGACTAGAAGACATTAAATTTTAAAAGAGAATCTCTCCTTCCGCCCCCAACCCCGTCTTTGTATTTTCTCTTCTTCCACCCATTCCTTTCATGCTTATCATTGTCCAACCCTGAACAAGTGCCCTGATGTTCTAAGCATTCCTTCAGCTCATCAGATAAATTGAAATCAGCAATAATACCATTCTGTAATGAAGGGCCTCTGTCCTTTCACTTTTATATAAGTGGTATTCCTTACATATATATTTAGTCCCCTTATTTTCTTTGACGAAGTGTAGGACTCACCTCTGCTTGTCTGCTTCCTATTCTTTAGAACAGTTCTTGTGACCCGAGAGTGAAGAAGCACCTGGTGCCAATCTGAGGAAAGGATCTCGGCTGCCAGTTCTAATACCACCCACATCCTCTTCTTGAGGACATGGGCTGAGCAGTGAGCACTGTAACTGAAGATCAAGGGGAATGCAGAGGTTTCAGGCCACGGCACTGATTTTGATTCCCCCAAATCCTGTTGATCACTAAATTTGATATCAGGGATAAAGTGGGGGTTTTGAAGAGTGCACTGGATTCCCGAAGATCTGCTGGCAGCTCATAAGCTCTGGTCTGCTCACAGAGCTTTTAGAATTGCTTATGGTACTTGGAAAGAATGCTAATATGATTGCAATCTTCTAAAACAAGTCTAGTTACGTGAATGTATGAGAGAAAACATATAGTAGATTTGCAGGCAACTCAGATCAACAGTATATTTAATCTTAAAAAAAAAAAAAAGGCTGACTTAAGATCTGTTGCCTGGGTTATTTTTATCATAGGGAATTTGTAAAAGAGGAAGATAAAAAAGAAGAAAGCTTAGTGAATAAACTTATAAGCAAAGGGAAAGAAAAAGAGAACAAACAACAGGAACTTGTCAGGACATGTCATGTTCCGCAGAGGTCTCCCAGTCTGGACAGTGACATCAGAACTGGTTTCCCTCTGACAATTATCCTCCTACCACAAACCCCACCTGGTGATCTCTCTGCATCTCCCCCACCCAATCTGGACCTTTCTGTAGTCTTTCTCTCATTTTACTCTCCTCAGCTTTTTATATTTTACTTTGCTTCGACTTCTCTCCCAGTGCTTTCCTCCCTGTGCTTTTCTATTTGCTTTAGGGGGGAATCATTACTTATCCAGTAAGTCCCATCTTCATTTTCCATGATGACGTGAAATTCTTAGCTGCTTTTATTGGTGCATTTAAGGGTTGCCAACCCTCTAGTGGAGGTGAAAAACCTACTGGGACACCATTTTTTAAAGAATTGTGTACTAGGTATAGAAAAATCACTGTGCACATACTGTACATATTATGTAATAATAGTATATATTAAGATGAACATCAAACTTCTTGCAGAGAAAAACTAAAAACACTACTAGATCATGTACCTTAGAGAACGATTAACAGGGTTTCTAACAGCAGGGACCTGGAATAAGAAAAAAATATTCTTAGGAAGAGAAAAGTCAAGTGTTCTATTAAACTTCAAGAACAACACACAGCATTGGGCAGTTATTTCAAGTTCATGCATGTTTAGGACAATGTGCACATTTTTTTCCACATGTAATACCAAAGAGCTTCATTTTCTTTTTGGGATCCTTCCTGCTTTAAAAATACTTGTCTATGGATTTTCTCAAAAGATGTCCTAGAGACCAAAGTTTAGAGCCACTGTAAACCCACATGCAGCTTTCTGTGCTGTGATTAAAATTCAGAATTTATCAAGTGCTCTGACATTTCACAGCATCACTCCGCCTGCCCCTCAGTGTGAGTGTCCTTGTGTGACACCATTGCATGTGCTTGTGACACACATCTTCTTCTTTGGCTGTAGGCTCATGGTCATAGCTACCCTAACCCTTCTGAATGCCAGGGCTCAGTGCTGCTCCAGTGGCGCCATCTGTGGCCCTTTTTCCTCTTACTTCCTTATTATTATGTCAACCTATTATTTTACCTCATACAAACTATCTGGTCCTGGCTTTCCTCCTAGTTTGTTTTATACACCTTGCTTTTCCCCTTACCTGCTTCTCCCTCCTCCAAGTGTTTCTCTTCCATTGTCTCAGGATATCTCAGCATTTCTTCCCAAAGACCTGCCAACTGGACTGACTTCATTCTTTCTGTTCCTTCTCCTAACAGTTGAGCTAGGATGATCTGTTTTTAACTTAGGATGATGTTAAAGGGTAGGAGCTACTTGAGTGTAAGGAAGGAAAGAGTGATAAGAAAATTAAAGTAAAACCAAAACCTATAATAAATGTAATAAAAATAATTGTTTCATTCTAAATCAGACTGGAAGAACATGCTATCATATGCCACTGACAAAATTTTAACAGGTGTTCTTATTAAGAAGAAAGTGAATGTGATGATGGGATTTCCAGAAAAGTTGAAGATAGGGTTATTGGGATGGGGTGGTGAATATGTGAACACCAGGAAGTGGAGAAAGTAGGTCAATAAAAGTATCAAGTCTCAGTTTTACAATTGTATGTAAATTTTAAATGTATTACATAAAGATTGTTACATAAGAAAGAATTTTAAATAATGATTTGATATCCCATCCCTTCCTGAAACTCCTTATGCGGGCTCTTCTTCTTTCCCCCTTTAAAACTTCTTTCTTTTTTTTTTTCTTTCGTTTCTTAAACTGATGTTTCTCAAATTGTGGCTTTAACTACCTATGTCAGAATCACCTAGAAGTTTGTGGAAATTGTGTAGTTCCTAGCCTCATGACAGTCCTATTGAATGAGAATCCTTGGGTTAAACACCCAATATTTAACAAATTAGGTGATTCTTAAACAAATTGAAGATTGAGGGCCACTGCTTAAAGGCACATTGTCACTCAAGGTTCCCTTCTCAGTCTCTATATAGCTCTCTGCCTTGACAAACCCATTCCTTTCTTCATGTCTAACTGCTGTTTCTGAACAGAAGACCCCAAACTCCTTCTTTTATGTTCTGACCTCTTTTCTCACACTCATTTCCACAGTTCCAACTGTTTTAATCAGTAGGTCCATGCTGGCATTCGAAGGGGTTAACAGAATAAGATCGAAACTCTCCAGATTTTCAGTAAAAAAGAATGATGGAACCAGAATCTTTAGGTGGAGAGAATAACCAGGAAATACGGACTGCCTTCTGAGTTTCACTTTTCCTTTGAAGAGCTTTCTTTTTTCTTACTAAAGCTGACCCCACCTCACCCCCCTTTAAATCTCAGAAATAGCATACTATAATGGTTAAAAGCATGGATTTAAATATTTTCTAGGAGTAGAATTTGGAAGCAAGTTACTTTATTTCTCTAAGTTTTCTCTTCAGTAAAATGGAATTAAAACAATAATAGAGTTTTGATTGGGAAATTAAGTGATCAACACATTTTAAGCATTTAATACTGGACCTAGTGATTAGTAAGTGATCAGTTAATGTTAACTGTTATTAGTAATAAAAGCGAGGAGATGTTTCCTTCCTTTTCTTAGTATAGCTGGGATAGATTATAATTTTCCAAAAAAAAAATTTAATAAGAGAAAAAAGAAAGCATAAAAAAAGTCAAGCTTTTAAGGTCTAGGTTTCTAATTCTAGAGTACTTTACTTCTATCTAGTAGAACCTAAGTTCTTGGTCAAAAGAATCCCTAAGTAATCCAAAGGTTATTTCCCCTCCTGTTCTTTTCTTCATTCTTTCCAGAGAATGTGATCCCATCAGAGATCTTTGAGGAGAAAAAATTTCATGGCCCTGCCTAGAAGGAAAACACACTCCTCCTATACTTTTCCATAGGTTCCTATTACCACAAAAGTCAGGGTCATCAGGATCTCTCTTCTTCACTGGGAATGGAACAGAGTTCACAAGTAGAGAAACCATTAGGTCAGTTAATCTCCTCAACTGAAGTCAGCAGTTTGAACTTTCCAAATCATCTGTGGAATTTCCAAATCATCCTGACTCTTCTCTTACCTTGTCCTACCCTGGTCTTGACTCTTCATCTTCATTGGTCGTCACTTGAATTTGGAATCTCATTACCTAACTTATTACAATAGATTCATAACTAAATGCCAAACTATTCTAGAATGATGTTTTACCATTTTTCTTAAAATGCACCCCAGATCATGTCAATCTCTGCCTTAACACTTTAGCAGTTTCACATTGCCTGTCACATTATTGCTAAACTCCTTCACCTAGCATTTTATACTTTTTATTCTGTAACTACAACCTCTTTGGTTCAGTCTCATCTCTCTCCATTTCCCCCCAAACCCCTCAAATTATAGTCAAACCCCATACTTTCTTGCCTTTTTACTGTTGTTTGGACTGTTGCCCTTCTCCCACCAAATCTTTGCCAACCAAATCCTTTCTTCCATGACAGTTTAAGTGCTACTCTTTCCTGATCACCTCAACTAACCATGGCTATTCTTCTGAACCTCCATACAGTGTCTATATAGTTCTTTAAGGCACTTGTTATTGGTGTATTACCACTGAACTCTGGCCTCCTTAGGGACAGGGAAAGAAATTTTTTTGGTACCTAGACAGTCATCAGAAAGTATTCAATATATGTTTTATGTTCAACAAATTTTTGTTGAATAAGTTATTGAAGTTCTTATACTTCTATAAATATGATAATAGGAAAATTATATTTTATAAAAATATTATGAGATTAATAATAATGTTCAGCTTGATTTCTTTCCAATACTTTATGAGTTAGAAATGCTTATTTGAAATTGTGTCCCTGTTTATAAGATTTTTGTTCATGATTATCCTGAAAAGAGAAGTGAATGTGTTCCTGTTTGTGTCTATAGATTGAAAAGGCCTACCTTATCTTCTTTGCTTTGAGTAAAATAACTAGCTTTTTTATTATATACACAGAAATATGGTCAACTTCAAGAATATCTAAATTGGGCGGATTACTTTCAAGATGAGAAGTTTGACTGAATTGTAACACATTTCCTTCAGAGAAGATTTATATAAATTCCTGTAAATGTGAAGATCATGGGTCTTGTTTCTCTGTATCATGTGGCATATTTGTATATTTTGTGTGTATTTTCATGGCAAATATCTTGTTTAAAACATATATTCATCTTAATTTCCATGAAACGGCACTCTACAGTCAAATAAAAGTTTTATCTGCTGTACATAAAAACATTAGCCTAATAATTTTTAAGTAAGAGTATTTTAAAGTTATAAAACAATGCCTTTATAACAGATGATTATCAAGCAAATGAGCTGTTCATGTCCTGTCAGCTTAGTAGACAAATATTGTATTTTAAAAATGAATTCAGACTAACATCTATTTGTAGTTATTATTGAATCCCTACCCAGATGTTTTTATTATCCTTTCACAGTATTAAATGATCTGCACTGATATATTCTTTACTGCTGTCATTATCTAAATCAGTGGGCCATGGAAGAAATGTAATGTTTCATTCAGTTCAATCCCCTCATGTCAGAAGGAAGACTGTAGTTTACCCACTCTAAAGAGGAGTGCTTTTCTCCTTTTCTAAGGAGTCTTTCAACCCTCATATTCAGGATTAATTTCATGATATGTATTTTCATGCTTCATAATGTTCTTTCTATTTTTATTCAATTTGTCTACATTTAATGATTAAGATGTATTTTATTTATTTTTATACATAACCCTTCCCATATATATATTTATGTTAGGATCTGAAGACCTCAGACAAATTCAGCCAAAAATAGCTTAAAAGCGTACTTTGGCATTTGCGTTGCTTTGCACATCTAAATTTTCTCATAATATAATAAAGTGAAATGATATCCTGGTGACCAAATGGACCCTGTCTATTCTGTATCTTTAATTCTTAAAGGTAATATCATAGTAGGATCTATTTTTTGGTGCAATTTTAGATACTTGTTTCTGACCTCAAGTGTTGACTGAACCTGGCTTCAGTTGTTAGGCGGTTCATGCATGGAGTTCAGTGTATGTGCATATATAAAGAGCTACACTTCATTAAGTCCTTACATAGAGATTACTTAGTATTTGCTTCAATTTTCTGAAATTATCCCTATTCCTACTGTAAGCAAAACATGTGGAAAAAGCTCACAAAGTGCTGAGAATACGGATGCTGATGTTTCATGTGAGGAGTACATACCTTTTTGAAAAGTGTGAAATAGAAATTTCAGTCACATATCTCTATTCTTATTTCTCTGGCATATGGAAATAATCCCTAACTAAAATGAAGCCATAGTTGAGAGCTGAAGATGAAGTGACAGTGCCCAAAAAGAAGCAAGGCAGAACTCTGCAGGAAAAGTAATAGTCAAGTTGGAAAGGTGAAGGATCATGAATGACTTGTAGAAAGGAAGGCCACGGAAAATGAAAGTGAATGATCTGTAAAGTATCTCTAATGCCCCCAGGAGCATCACTTCTCAGATGCACGCGACACTGCAGACAAGCCCGAGAATGCTGAAGAGTGAGATTGCCTTCCACCTGGAGAGTTTTTTAAATTAATTTATGTATTGTTTTAAATATCATGCATTTAATTTGTAAAAATTAAGGCACTAATGATTAGAGGGACTTAATGATGGCAGCTGACCCAGTTCCTAGGCCAGGCATCTTGCTGGCATGAAGCATTTTTCCCACTGGAACAGCATTCTGACTGTTGATCAGGAAATGTAAAAGTAGTTTTGCTGATGTCTGCGGTTACTGCAACCAAGCAAACTTCATAAGTGGGTGTTTGAAAACTACAAGAGGCTTTTTAGGTATACGGTAACACCGAAAGAATGGCAGAGAGACAAGCTGTTAGGAAATGGAAATGAGCCTGGATTGGGGGGCCAAAAGCAAGTAGTCCATAATAAAATTGAAATGTTGAAAAAACTGAATTAACCTCGAACAGGTATTATGACATGCTGTATTATTTTA
Organism: Enhydra lutris kenyoni; assembly: GCF_002288905.1. NCBI lineage: Eukaryota > Metazoa > Chordata > Mammalia > Carnivora > Mustelidae > Enhydra > Enhydra lutris. Next base: position 5,391,144 of record NW_019154121.1, read on the forward strand.
TCATCGCCATAAGCATCAACATCATTGATTTGCTTTAACACCAAAAAATACTTTGTAAATTTAAAATCTTACATGTCTGTGAAGTGTTTAAATCTTGGCATTTATTACTGTGGTGTTAGGTGCTTTAGTGTTAAGTAGCCATGGTTAGGAGAGATGATCAGTCAAAAATGGACAAGTAAAAGGAATGCAATCCTTGAAAGAATTCATATGGCTACACAGAAACAAGTGTTAGAGAACAATACCATTAAAAGGAGGGGAGGGAAATGGGGAACAAAATAAATGTTTATTTTATTGGCAGTTGGATGTAATTGACCATGCTTTCTCACTTGTCTGCTCTTACCTTCAGATGGGTGGTTCTATTCACTACTCATTTCTTGGAGGCTTAGACTCTAGCAAGCTGATTAGAGTGTAATTGCAGCTTTGCGATATTGAGGCAGCAAGCCCAGTGGTTAAGAGAGCACAGGTTTGCCATCGGTGTTGAGGTAGAGCCCTGAGCTTTATTTCCTAGTCACATGAACTGGAACAAGGAGTTTAATTTCTGGGAGCCTCAGTTTCCTCACTTCTAAATGAGGTTAATAATACTTATCTTTCAAGACTGTGGATTAAGGGAGATCTATGTGAAGTGCTGTGCCTGAAACAGTGATTAAATAAATAGTAGCTGATGTGAATGGAAATGAGGATGTGCATGATAATGATTTCAGCTTGAATTTAATGGGCTGTAAAGGAAAAATGTATATAAAAGACACTCTAAAAAAAGTGACTTACACCACTGAATATAGTATGAAAATCTATTAAACTCCTGCTTGACGTGTTTTTAAGGTATGTCCCTGTCTAGCATGGAAATCAAAATTTGTATCAGAAAGGAACAGCGGATTTGACTAAGGATTCTGAGTTACTAATGAAAATCAATGCTATGGCATGACTGTCCAGTAAACAGTGTTTTAAATTTAAATGTTACATTTTCTCTTTTATCAAATATGATCGCTGAATATAAAGTACCCATATAATGGAAAATAATGTCTAGTGAGTACAACTTTTTAAAAAATCAAATGTAAAATGATCAAAACTTCAATTTTTAATGACACCTCATGAGAGAGTTCCTCATCAAATCTGCATACCTAACAAAAACAAATTCCTGCCTTTCCCCACGTAACTAGTGAGGAACTTAGCCTTGGAAAGGACAGAAGTTCCAATGAAAAGTAAAAAAAAAAAAAAAGAAGAAGTTACATTCCATCAGAGTATACTTGTCCCCAATTCCAAACAAATATCCTAGAACTTGTGAAAATAAAATGGACTAAAGCAGACCAGCCTATTGGGAACTAAATTGTAAATAAATCTAGTCTTAACCATGTTTCCATTGACTTTACCCATTCATTTCTTTCCATAGGTCAATTTGGAGAAGGGCCGTTTCACTGAGGTGGGAGAATTAGTTTAGATTAATGAAGTCCCATTGCTTGAGACCTCAAATCCAAATGACTTCGGAGTTAGGACACACAGCATGGTTATGGTCCTGACGATCCCAATTTTGTGCTCACCTAAACTTCTTGAAAACTCCACGGCTACATACGGAGTTTCCTCCATGCATATATAAACCAGATAGCCATGGATCTTGCAGTTACTTGTCATAAGTAATCTTGTATTTTCAAAGAAAAACCTTCATTTTCTTTTCTAGAACTGGGACCGGTGATTTCATCGTCATAAAATCTTTTATTTACCCCTGCTGAATTGCTTGTAATCACCCAAGCTGACTGACCCAAAGACGCACAGAACAGGCAGGCAGGTAGACAAACACTGGCCTCCCCTTTCCCGGTGGGCTAGCGATGTGATTTCCTCTGCGCACCG
>NW_019154121.1:5393085-5453487 GCF_002288905.1 Enhydra lutris kenyoni
CCCCCCCCCCCCCCCCCCCCCCCCCCCCCCCCCGCCACACGCACATCCTCGCCCGTCTTCCTTATTATACTAATGAACTAATGAGCATTTCCTCGGTGCTCACCCAGCTCTCGCTGGGGTGCTCAGTGGTGTCCTTTACAACATATTGAAAAATGAAAATGATATCCTCAGGGGGGCGTCAGGTAGGTCTGAAAGGGAAAATACATTCCCCGGCCGGGAATTTCTTCAACATTTAGAGCTGGTGAAGTACATGTGTAGAGGTTGGGGAATTTCCCCAGCCTTCCCCACTCGGCCAAGTCAGGCTAAGGGAGCCCCGCCGAGACGCGCCACGCGCAGGCTGTGGGATTTACGTCTTCGGCCACTGGGAGGCCCTCTGCGTTCCCCTTTCTCGGGCGCCCGGCTGCAATTACTCACTCGTGCAGTGACACCAGCCTTCCACCAGGGAGCCGCCGCTCGGCTCTCCCGCCCGCCCCCTCCCCCCGCCCCCATCTGCAGCTTGCTGGCTCTCTCTTTCTCCCTCTCTGTCTCACTCTCTCTCTTTCTCTCTCTCTCCTATCGGAGCACAATGAAAGCCTGTGTATCGCCGTGACTCCGGGCAGTGGAGCCAGTGTCAGCAAAGCGGCTAACAACAGACGGGAAAGAGAAAGGAAAATACAAGCTACTTTTTTTTTTTTTCTTTCCATCTATAAAGCGGAGCAATACAGGAGATAGAACCACATTGCTTATTGCGAGTCCAGACCCTCAGATCCACTGGCCGGGGATGGAATGTACAAAAGTGGACAGAAAAGTGGCTGGACATGACTCGGTGCAATTTGCTGGAAGTTTGTAAGTTTGACCATCGTTTGTAAATTACTCTCGGAAGAGTTTGTCTCTCTTGATACTGTGTTAGAATAGAGCCGCCGGGGGTGAGGAAGCGTAAGCGGGAAAGAAGAAAAAAATGTGTTGAAGGATCTCTCTCAGTGGCTAGCGACTTCAGACTGCTTTCATTTAAGGCTAGGAAACCGAAGAGGGAATGAGGATTTTTACCGGTGATTGGATTAGCTGAAGAAAAGAGCATGGTCCAAAAGTCCAGTTACTGACATTGTTAACAATTGAAAAGCTATCTCCCTCTTTTGGGAGAAGACAACATCCTACAGTACCCCAAAGAGGAGAAAACACCGGAGCCAAGGGAAAGGGAGGAAAAATTAAAAGCCAACAGACAGCCTCTCTTGATTTTTTGTACATTCTGAACATTGACTTTGAAAATTTTCAGAAACAGCACTTTTTTTCCTAACCCGAAGAAAAGTAAAGGCTGCAGGTTACATAGACGTGGTAGAGATGTGTTTCTCTGCAGAAACATCCCCATAAAAATTTTTTCTGAAACAACTAGGTGAGGGGGAGTCCAGTCTCTATTAATACTCCTCTCAATTCCCTTTGCTGTCTGTTTCTGTCTCTGGCTTGACAATCCCTGAATTCTTGCCCTAACCCCCAGATCGTGTGTTTACAAAGTACCTAGGGGCTCTTGTCAGCCTGGTGGGGGGAAAAAAAAAAACCCACCAACTCTGTCCAACTTCTCGAGAGCTGTCAAATGCAATTAGAGTAAGTTGATAAGGGTTTGTTTCCAACTAATCCTCTGCGACTGGTTCTGCTCTGTCTCCTCACCCTCTTTTTACTAACTCCCCTCCCCCACACCTTCTCCACGGCTCCCCCCAACCTCTGAAGACCTCTATTCATGTGGCCCTGAACACTGAGCTCACATTGTCAAAAACAGACTTGCCTGCAATAGCCAGCAGTAGCCTCCTTCCACCTCACCATCCCAGAGGCAGCATTGTGTCCAGTAAGATGGGGGACACAGCGCCCCCACAGGCCCCCACAGGAGGGCTAGGGGGGGCCCCTGGGGCGGGGCTCCTTGGAGGGGGCTCAGTCACCCCGAGAGTGCACAGTGCTATCGTGGAGCGCCTCCGGGCTCGGATCGCCGTCTGCCGCCAGCACCACCTGAGCTGTGAAGGACGCTATGAGCGCGGTCGGGCTGAGAGCTCAGACCGGGAAAGAGAGAGCACCTTGCAGCTCCTGAGCCTGGTACAGCATGGCCAGGGGGCAAGGAAGGCTGGCAAGCACGCCAAGGCCACTGCCACTGCGGCCACCACGGCAGCCCCTCCACCGCCCCCTGCTGCCCCTCCTGCAGCCTCTCAAGCAGCGGCGACAGCAGCCCCACCGCCCCCACCAGACTATCACCATCACCACCAGCAGCACCTGCTCAACAGTAGCAATAATGGTGGCGGTGGTGGGATCGACGGTGAGCAGCAGTCACAAGCTTCAACCCCTGGGGACCAGAGGAACTCAGCCCTGATTGCGGTAAGGCACCTGGTTTTCTCATGATTCTGGCTTGTGGTCCGGTGGCCTTCTGTGAGGGTAGAGCTTGCCTTGGCCTGAGGGGGAGCGGACAGCAAGGAAAAGGGCCAAGGTGTTACCTGGCTACCTCCCAGGCCATCGGGTAGGCAGTCTGTGCAGCTTTACACTCTTACTCATCAAGTTCTGCTGGTGCTCATTCATGGCTCTTCCTACACTCGTAGGCTGTCTCTTAGGAAGTAGAAAGCCCGAGCTTCCCAGAGGCCCTCTGGAGTCAAGAGTGGCTACAGGCTGGCAAGATCTGAGTGAGCCACTGAGGAAGGCCCTGTCCTCACAGATCTTCTGTTCTGGCTGGCCAGCTCTGATTAGGCCCAACAAGCTGTGCTTCAGCCTGAATTCCTCTGTCAGTCTAGCTAACCTTCCTCAAAGCCTTGTCCTGCTTTTCCCATTTCCCCTTTGAAGTGGCCCCTTCTTGGGTTAAGAGACCGTAAGTGGCGATCTCTAACAGAGAAGTTCCATGAGTGTCCCCTCAGTCAAAAGAGAAATGTGGGGGAAACATCCCCAAGACTAGTGAGGGAATGTTTCTGAGAGGCTTACTCCCTGATTTCCCAGGGATGCCCCCACTGTCCCCCTCCCACCTAGCTGCTTTTCCCGGGCACCACAGGCAGGTCATGCCAGCTGACAGTGTTCAGGACAGTGGGCAGGCACGGAAGGGGCCGTTTACACACTATCATCCTAGGAAGTACCTTGTCTTCAGCCACTCCTGGTGACAGGACATCAAACCTGAAAGTTCTGACTGAAGTTTCTGGCTGGCAGTTCTTCCTCAGAGGCACAGACACACCCCATCCCAGAGGGAGTATCCCTTGAATCATTGGTTCTCAGTGCCAGTCCTGGTCAGGTGACCGCCTGCCGTGCACTGGCTTCGCCTGGATTTGCCAGGCCGGTGGCCTCTGGGTAGAAGGTGGAGCCCTGCCCCGCAGCCCTGCAGGCCACCTCCATTTCTGAGGTCTGTGGGGCCCTTGATCGTCTGTGTCTGCTCGCAGCACCGCTCCGGCTTCCCCAAGCCAGCCCTAATGAAAGTCAGCAACAGGAAATGGCCATATGAGACTAAAAGTTCTCCAAAAGCCCAAAGGAGAGGAGGACAGTGCGTCCAACTCTTTTCCAAAGGAGCTTGAAAAGGAGCTCTGGATAGCAGATCCCCTCTCCCCGCCCCAGCCAGGCCTATAGGATGCTTCTTTGTGGCTCCCCCTTATATCTAGCCTGGGTGTGTGGTGAAGTTTCTAGAAGTCCTGGGAAAGCTAGGTTAGTGGTCATCTGCCCCACCACACACACATTTTGCTTGGGTTGCCTAGAACTGCAACTTGCTGGCATGAGCTCCAGAGGAAAAATAACTGGTAACAGTTGAACTACCCAGTGTTTGCTGTCTCATCCTTGAATGCAGTTGACCTGTGGGGTCCTATTAGAGCTTCAAGGTCTAGTTTCCCTTCCCTACCACCTGTTCCATCCCCACCACTCCTTGGAATTCCCTAGGAGAGCAGTGGCAGTTTGTTTTGTGAAAGGGAGCTGCTGAGGTGAATGGCAGAGGGGTGGGCGTGGGGGGTGGGGAAATCACTCAAAGGGAGAGAAGAATGAGGTTTGTGTGTATGTGTGTGTCACTGGCATCTGCAGCCAGAAGCATCTAAAGGCCTTGATTGTCCCTAGTAAATTTATAATCTGTCTGCAAGTCTCCCAATAATACCGCTTTGTGCACTTCGCAGTCTCCTGGTAAGTGTTTCTGGGGATGACACAGGGGACGAGGCGCTCAGACTTTTTCAGGGGAGAAGACCGATATCTGTCTGGGGTGCCAAAACTGGAGGTGGCCCTGTATCTCGGCCTCTGCCAGGAAGGTGGCATGTCTGCTTATGGCCATTTTTTATTTTTTCTTTTCTCCAAGGTGGAAGTAGAATGAGGCTGGCTCTTTTGGGGGCGGGGAGAGGGGGGCTTTGGGATGCAGAATGAAACCAACCAACCTCAGTGGTTATTGTAACTTTACGATAGCACTCTCCATGCTGGGAGGAAGTGAGAGGAGGGGGTCCTGCCTTTCCGGACTGAAGGCTTACTGCTGCAGAAGCCAGAGGTGGCTGTTGTACCACTCCTGTTCCGAGAGAGAATCTGATTCCTCCCTTCTAACCACCAGCCACCTCCTGAAACATTCCTTGGAGGAGACCACTCTGCGAGCTCGGTGATGATGAGAGGTGCCCTGTGAGTTAGGACTAAAAAGAACAGTTTCTTTCTGATGGTTGCTTTTCATTGAAAACGTGTGGCTTTCCAAAGGTTGATCCACCACCCCCTTTTTGATTATTGGAAATTCCCTTCTCCATTTTAGCTTCTAAATTTGGAGCTTTGTTACTCAGCATGGTACTCAGAGATGGTGATGCAAGTACTGTATGAACCCGATAACATTGTGTTTGAAGGGAGGCCTGGGTACTGGGAACTGATTCATCCCCGCACATTAGATCGGCAGGTCCCACCTCCAATGGGCTCCTCTTATTTTCAGAGACACTATTAATTTGAAGGGGATCTTTGCGCAGAATGAGTGGCAGAGTTCTTTCTTAATTTAATTGCTGTGTGCATTACCAGATTTACTTCTGTCTGGGTGTGTTGAAGGTTTAAGAGTTAATCCATATGCCATAACTGGCCATAAAGGTCCTTTCGGGGGGAGAGAGAGAGAATATTGGTCATCTAAAATCAAATATGCACTGAATCCTCAGATGGAATCTCTGTATACTGCGTATTTGCTAGTACAATGCCTAGTATGGAGTCAGTAATACTGGAACATGGATGGCAGGGGAACTTCTGGTCTGCGACCTGAGGGCTATTGTGCTGCAAGAAATATATAAAGTCTGAGTTTTTTCAATAGCCCAAGTTTCCAGAACAATGCAATAACCTCCAAGCCAATGCTAATGCTCTCCACATTGACAGCCTAATTCTACAGCCCTTACTCAGACATTTTCTTCATTTAGCTCAAGTGCAAGTTCAGGGGAAGCCCCATTGCTGCAGAGACTGCAGGAACAGGGCCTTTCAGAGGGCCTGGATTATAGGGCTTTGAGCAGATCTGCATTTCTAACCACTTGGAGCAGGCGTTAGGCACTGAATCATTTTCTGGTGAAGTACGTTTGAATCTTTGAATGAACTGTGAGACTGAATAATTGCTGGTCCAATACAGTAAGGTTTAAAGCTTCTGCGGTTCGTTATTAATCTTTCCCTTTTGCCTGAGACAAGCTCTTTTTTTCCGTTGCATAGATTGTGTTGCTAGGTTGGATAGATAAGTGGTTCCAAGTCATCTTTGGCTTTAGAGATTATCTTTTCTCTAACGTAGTGTGGAGGAAAGAAAGCAGATCAGACAAGGAGTCTGCCTCCCCGATCCTGTGCCTGCTTGATCACTAACCAGATGGGTGACCTAGGACAAGTTACTTAGCAGTCATCTGTAAAACAGAGAGAACAATATTGCTGTCCTAGTGTGTTGAGAGAAGCAAATGAATGTGTGTTTTCTGAACAGGCGTTGGGAAAAAATAAAGCACTACAGAAATGCAAGGCATTATTACTAGTATTGCTAATAATAAACTACTAAGCAACGAATCATAATACTGGTTTTTCCAGGGATTAAAAGGATACTTAAGCTTTCAGTTGTCTGTTTTAAATGGCGAAATAGCTTTTATTGTAAATAGAGGGATTGGTATTTCAAATTTAGCGCTGCCTAGATAAGACTGAGTTATCAGTATGCTTAAGTGTTCCTGAAGGTGCCAGGAAATCTCAGTTAAAACGTGCTGTGTTGTGAAACTGGCCGGGGTCCTTGTGCATATGTCTTTTACAGGCCCCTGCCGGGACCAGAGCAGCTTGGGAAAAGTGTGTCCACCGGAGCGTCTAAGGAATATTAGAAAAGTCGTTTGCACAAATGGCATGGGAAAGTTAAATATTTTGTCAACAATAGTCTAAAATGTTAATTGTTAGCTTAAGAAAGTCAGACAGGTTAAATCATTGCCAGAGTTCCCTGGTTATTTTTAACTGATAATAATCAAGTTTCCAATTGACAGTTCACAGTCTGAGAGGTGTAAGTGGGGGGGTTTGAGAACAGAAACTGTCCATTGGCCAGATCTGGGTGTCTCCAGCTGTCTCCATGATAAATATCCTCCACAGGACAGTGATAGGAGTGTTTACATTATTTATATATGCAGCCATCATTTCCTTAAGAACTGACCTATTTTTGTTCTATTTTCCAGAACAAAGTAATAAAGGGAGAGTTCTTATCTCTCCAGGACCTCCCTACTACTTCTTTCAAGTAAATATAATTATAAGATCTCACAAAGGCAACAGAGTTCAAGTGGAGAGAGAAGTTGGTACAATCCTTTATCAAAATGGACAGAAAGCTTGCTTTGACAGCAAGGGCTGTTATGTCGAGCAAGACGCCTTGCTTGTTTGGGTCAGTGTTTGTTTACAGAAGACATCTGTGTTCTTTGAAATAATGTCCTTGTTAGGTGATGTTTTTCAAACTTTAGAGTTCTAAACCTTCCAGTTTAATATTGTGTGGCTTCCCTCTGCCTGTAAACCTTTTGTAAGTTACCGAGACAAACATGGGTTTTCAGATGTTCTAAGACGTAATAATTAAATATGACTAAAAGAGCAGCTATGATTAGCTGTTCTTGTTTTTAATTGTTGTTGTGTGTGTTTGTTTTTAATGCTGCTATTTAGTCTCAAAAAGCCTGGATGGAAATTTTAAAAAATCATCCGTTCTGCCGTGCATGGCAACGAAGCTATCCCGAGTGGATTCTGCTACTTCCTTGTTCTTTAATTCAGGCCCTTATATATGTTCATAGGCTGGATCATGTTTAATGTAAACAATTCCAAATTCTTTCTTCTGCACTTTCATGCTAATTTCCCCTCACACTCTAATCAGGCTCTGTGGGGGAATAGGGAGAAATATGGGTAAAGACATAGTCCCTGCTCGCTTACCAGTCCACTGGGCAAATCAAGACCACGTTGGTAAAGGAACGGTACAAGAACAAAGTAGGTGGAATGGACCAAAACTGATGTCAAAAATCAGAAGAAAAAAGGGCTTAGTACTCATTGAGCCCTAGAATGTACCAGGCACTTTTATATTTTATATAATGCCTTAAAAAACAAACAAACAAACAAAAAAACACACTGGCGAGTAAGCAACACTTGCCCCACTTCACGAATAAGGAAACCGAGTCTTAGAGCAATAGTAAATGGGAGAATTTAGCGCACAGATTTTATATTTTGACCTGTATCCAAATCTACTTCACACCTACTAGCTGGATGAGCTTGTGGAAATGACTTTATTCTTCTTGGCCATCGGTATCTTCATCTGGAAAACAAAGCTAGCGCTCTTTACCAGAACGTTCTGCACAGTGCTGGACACACAGGAGGTGCTCAAAATGGGAGGACTGTTGGGGGTTGGTAGGAGAGAGCTTCAGACCCGGGCCGGGGAGAGCCTTTGTGCGGGTGGGCAGCAGGGCCCGGGAGGAGGGAGCGTGGGGAAACGTGGGACAGGGTCGCTGAGGGTGGTTGCGTATCCAGGTCAGGTGTGGGACAGAGTGGAGCCTGGCTGATGGCGTTGGGTGTGAGTAGTGAGAGGGACAGGTGAGCTTGATCCCATTGCTGGCGGGGCTGAAGCACAGGCAAGAGTACGTACGTAGCCCAGGAAAATGGTAGAGCAAGGAAGGCTCTGAGAAGTCAGCATCTGTGAAGCAATAATAATTCTTCATACACTTGAAGACAAGTATTACACTTCCCCTCCGGCAGCCTCTTCTCAGAGCACATTGCCTAAGTGTTCTGTATTACCTATCTTCAGGTCCCTGGAGCTGCTTAATGCCTTGCTATTTACACACTTCCCTTCTTCCCGGTGAGTTATATACAGAATGACATGGCCTTTGGCATGGAAAGGAGACGGTTTTAAAACATACTCGCTAGACACAGAAGAGAAACTAAAAGAAGCTGAACCAAGGACATGCACCCTTCTTCCCAGGCTCCCCAGGCCTTCCAGTGCAAGTAAGAATTGCCCTGGGGGAAAAGCGTTCTCTCTTGACGTGTAAACTTCCCTTCCCAATGAATGAGTTTGCCTGTTTATGAACTTGGCAAAACTCATTTCATTAAAATTAAAAAAAAATTTGTGAGCAGAAACTTAGGAGGGGCTGTGATTCCAGATGGCGTTTGAGATTCGCTCGCTTGCTTTTTAATGCAGACGTGTTCCAGAGCTTTCACTTGCCCTAAGCTTCAGTGGGGTCCCATTTTCCCGTTTGGTCCAAGTTCACACAGCACAGGGAAAGTTCCCTATGGAAAAGATGGCAGAGGAGAAAAGCCAACACTTTCTGATCGAAGGTATGATGAAGTCGGGGTTCTGACCACAGTGAACGGCTGCCAGTTTCGACCTTTCCAACTTGTATCTAAGGGGCAGATGTGAAAGACTCAGAGCTGTTCAATTTCCCTAGAGAGGGGATGAGAAGAGATGTCCACCCGTTCTCCATTAGTCTTAAAAGAAGGCCAGAGAGTTGGGCCCTACCCAATTGCTGAAGGAATGGCTATGAAAATGGGCAAATAACAGTGTGTACGCGCACTGCGCTCTCCATAGGTTTTAATGACTTTAGCAAAGGTCCCAAAATTTTACACCAAGATTGTGGACATGGGTGCTTTACGGAGTTTGGAAATTAGCTATTAATTCAGTAAAGAATTGTTGTGCAGTAATTCTATGCCATGAAAGTTCATGTATCCATGGTGAGCAATTTGATATAGACTTTGCCCTCTTAGTATTTACGGCTAGGAGGGGTGTGGATAAATTTGGAAATAGAGGTGTGAAAGTTGGCTTAAGGAGACAGGGCGGCATAGCAGTTAAGAGGGGGGTGAGACTACCTGGTTTCAGATCACAACTTTACCACTTAATAGCTGTTTCTTCTTGGTTAAGTTAATTGAACTCTCCTGCCTCAGTTTCCTCAGCTGTAAAATGGAATGATAGTAATAGAACTAGTCCAGGTTGTTGATTAAATGAGGTAACTGCCTGCCACCTAGTAGAGGCTCAGTACAATTTAGCTGTTGTTACTGTGAAAGGTGACCTGCCTGAGTCAGATTCATGTTTTTTTCCGGCTCAGGATTCCATCTTCAGAATGTGTGAGAGATGTTTCATGGGGCATGGCTTTTTTCTTTTTCTTTTTTCTTTTTTTTTTTTTTTTAAAGATTTTATTTATTTATTTGACAGACAGAGATCACAAGTAGGCAGAGAGGCAGGCAGAGAGAGAGGAAGAAGCAGGCTTCCCGCCGGGCAGAGAGCCTGATGTGGGGCTCGATCCCAGGACTCTGGGATCATGACCTGAGCCGAAGGCAGAGGCTTTAACCCACTGAGCCACCCAGGCGTCCATGGCTTTTCTTTTTAATATCTATTAAAATGGTTAGTGATGGATCCCATATTATCCAGTTTCCCAAAATTGTCTAATATGGAGATGTCATCTGGGATAGATTCACATTTTCCCTGGCATGGGTTTAATAGTGTTCTTCTTGAGAACAGGATCAATGAATAACCCTTCCATTCCTGGGATTCTAGGACCTCTGATCTAGAACTTGACTAGAGTATTTATTTGACTTCTGGAATAGAGGCTGGCTTTCCATTCAGTTGCCTAGCAAGTTGTGGGTAAGTGAGAAACTTAAACTGTTTATTGAGCGTTTGGAATCATTAAAACTGATTAGTCCAAATTTACCCACTTAACTGAATTATTAATTTAGACTGCTGAATAATTCTTAAGTGAATCTGGTCACAGAGTCACAAAGAGTTAGAAGTCCCCTCCTGTGGAGATTTCAAATTATGCTTTTGAAAGTCAGATCCCTGGCTCAAGTCACTAAGGAATCAGTTAACTCACTGTAACCGCAAATGAACAGCAACAGGAGTTTGTCCTCTTCCCACCCCTGACCTGGGGCATGTGGAAAATTTCACGCCATCGATGTGGTTCTTAGCTTAGAATCTCTTCCTTGCTCAGTATCACCTAAAAGTTGATGCCAAAAGAAATGTGAGGAAAATGTTGCCAAGGCTTCAAAGCAAGTTTTATTGAGGATGATTCTTAATCAAAAGCATGATGTTTCTCTGAAGAAGGGACAGGATAAGAATAGGAATAGTCTCCTTGGGTGGATGATGTTTGGGCAGGGATGGATTTATTGGTTCTAACTCAGCAAAGAATGTAGTCAAAATTTTTTTGTTAGTGTGTTTATTCCCCATCGTTTCCACTTAATCCCCCTCTTCCTCTTGAAGTGAAATGTTCTTAGGAAATGTAGAGTCAACCTTGTGTTGGGTTTGTTTTGTTTTATATTGTTTTAACAGTGTTCTTGCTTCCTGAGTCGTCATGGCAGTTCATATGTTGATAGAGAATCATTAACATTGTCGTTTTTAAAATGTTCTTCTGTCAGAAATGTGGCCAAGTTTTATTTGTGGACTTTTCCCAGCAACACCGATAACTGTCACACTCATGCTGCCCAACACCTTGAACTCCTCGTTGCGCGACAAAGTTCTCTTCAGGTGGTTCGGATGGATTTGAATGGAAAGTTAATTACGCGCCTGGGTTTGGTTTTGTTTGTGTTGGTTTTTTTCCTTTTCAGAAAATTTACTTCAGGCAGAAGTTTGCTACAACTTCTAATAACTTACCAGGAGACTTTCAGATAGCAGTATGATCTCTTAACGCCGTGGTAACCAGAGTGCAAAGACATGGCTTAATTGAATACAGTATGTACCTGTACCGTGTCTTTGGAATGATGATTGCCATTCTTAAATGAATGTGCACTGCTCATTTCTGGAGCTCTCTGGGGTCTCAATTACGTAAAAAATGAAAGCATTCTCTGGCTAAGTAGCTGAGAAACGAAGTTTTTTTTGTTGATGTTTTTGTTCACCTCATTGGACCAACCGGCTAAGGCTTGCACATTTGACTGCCACAATGCACCATGTAACTTCAGACCACAAAAGCATGTGCTAGTGGTATGGTCCCATTTGGTTGTTTCACAGAGTGTTGAAAAAGTCCAAACTACAGACAGAAGAGTAAACTGGGAAGGGCACTGATCCTCCTGACAGAAACAACGGGCAGAGGCAGTAGTTGAGTGAAGTTTGCGCCCAAGTCCTGTAGCCACTGCACCAAAGAGAGCTTCCTTTTCTCGCTAAGATTCTTTGCATGTGGATCTGTTTGCAGGCTCAGTCCCCCAGAGAGAGATTCTGAAGTGTCTTTGTGCTAAATTAAACATTAGTTTTCTCCTTGGGAACTTGATCTTCCAGAGACGAGGCAACAATATCTTTCTGAGAGAGGTCCCATCTAAACATTTCCCTCAGGAAGAGACCAGCTCTGGAGCCTTTTCACCTCCACTGTCTGCTTAGCTGGTGTGAGTGTGTGTTGCATAGGAATTGTTATGGCTAACCAGGTCTAGAAGCCCATGGAGCAAGGACTTGTACTCTAATCCTTGGTAGAATGCTGAGGGACCCACGCTGGCTTAGCATATAATAAATGGAAATGGTCAGAGTACCCCCCAGATCATGGAAGATTTTAACCAACCACAGGAAGGAGTAATTCCTTTGCTCATTGCCTCCCAAATTCTGTCCCACAGCAATGAAAGGGAGTATGTTACATACAAGCAATGTCATTTCTAGTCATCTCTCATCTCCATCCTACCCAGCCCCCAAGAGGGTTAGTTCATACTGATCTGAAAATAGGACACTATTTTATCAATTTATAGGGCAGCATAAGCCCTTAGAGAGAAAACACACCAAATTCTTTACTCACAGATGAAAAAAATTAAAGCCCATTTAAAAGGGTAGTAGAGGCCGAACTAGAACCCAAGTTTTCTATTCCAGGTTATAAGGAGTTGTCCTTTTATTAAGGACTTTTTAAAAAAGAATATTTATTTATTTACTTAAACGATTTTATTTATTTAAAAGATTTTATTTATTATTTATTTGTCAGAGAGAGCACAAGCAGGGGGAGTGGCAGACAGAAGGAGAAACAGGCTCCCTGCTGAGCAAGGAGCCCCATGTGGGACTAAATCATAGGACCCTGGGATCAGGACCTGAGCCGAAGGCAGACATTTAACCAACAGAGCCACGCAGGCATCCCAAGACTGATTTAATTATTTAAGAGAGAGGGAGAGCGTGCATGGTGGGGCTTGATTTCACCTACCCTGAGATCACGACTTGAGCTGATACCAAGAGTTGGACACCTAACCAGCTGTGCCACCCAGGTATCTCTTATTAAGGACCTTTTATAAATCTGTAAAAACAATAGGGGCAATTTGGGAATTTTTATTAACATTTTGATAGTAGAAGGAGCAAGAACCTACTAGATTATCTTTTAAATGATCACAGTGATTCCATCCCACATGCCCCTTTGTAATGTGACTTTACTACTCCTCCCATTCAAAAACGAGATGCTATCACCCCCGCCCCACCCGCTTGAATCTTGAATGCTCTTGTGGTTTGTTTTAACTAGTAGTATATGACAGAAATGACGTCGTGCTATTTGCGAGGATGGCCTTTAAGAAGCCCTCCTTTTTTTTTCTTTTTTTTTTAAAGATTTTATTTATTTACTTGTCAGAGAAGGAGCTACAGAGAGAGAGAGACTGAGCACAAGCAGGGGGAGCGGCAGGCATGGGGAGAAGCAGGCTCCCCGCTAAGCAAGGAGCCCAATGCAAGACTTGATCCCAAGACTCTGGGATCATGACCTGACCTGAAGGCAGACACTTAACCAACTGAGGTATCCAGGTGTCCCAAAAGGCCCTCCTTCCCTTAACATTTGTTGAGAGGGAACATCTTATATTAAGTGTTCTTACCACAAGTAATAGTAAAAATAATAAAGAGGGCAAGAGAAAACATCAGAAAGTGATAGGCATGGTTATGACCTTGCCGGTGGTGATAGTTTCACAGATGTACACTTACCCCAGACTTACAGAGCTGTGTATATTAAATACGTGCAGCTTTCTAGATGCCAATCATACCTCAGTAAAGTGGTTAAGAAAAAGAAGCTTTTTGGAGCCCTGAGACCGCCATATAAAGGAGCTGGTGTAGCCAGCTGGAGGCAGAGTGTCCACATGCAGAGTGGACCAGCACCGGCTGCCAACACGAGGGTGAAGCCATCTCATGTTCTCCAGCTCTGTGCAGCCAGGCGAGTGAGTGAGCCCCGGGGAAATCGGCAGAGGAACCATCCAGCTAACCTCGAGAGTCATGGGAAACATCACATCGTGGTTTGCAGCCACAAAGTTTTGGGGGTGCTTGGTTACTTAGCAAAGGTTAAGGGAATCAGAGCTGGGAAGCCTTAGCGGCGACGACCGCTCCAACTCTTTAAATGCATGCCCCCCCCCCCCCGCCACCGACCCCAGCACTGGTCACTTAACCCTCTCTGAGACTCATTTTCCGCTTTTCACGGTGGTAGAAATGGTGCCAGAACTTGCGAGGATTAAATGAGATAATACAAGGGAGCAGCTAGCGTATGGTCTGGCCCGTGGTGGAGCCTCCCAAACATTCATTTCCTTGCTTGCTCCTTTGTCCCTTCTCACTGGGCTCTAATTTGATCCCCCCTGCCTTTGTCATCCTTGTCACTCTCACTTCATGTGCATCAACATTCTTAAAGGCTCCCCTAGCTCGCCATTCCTCCCAACAGCAATTTATTTTTTCCCTCCTAGATGATGGCCTGGTGCTGTCATTCCTCCTAACTACCAAATTTCCAGCATTCTTGTTACGCTCCAGGGAACACATCTGCCTTCGGTAGTCTCCCCTTAAAATAGAAAAGGGTTAACCTCATAAAGATGTCACTCCCCTCTGTACTGCTATGCTGCCCTTGGGAGAGTCAAACAGCATAGCAAATATAGATGGGCAATGTAATTGCATTCGATCTTCTAGGTCACAAAAGACTTTGCTAGCTACAAACAGCATGCAGGGGACAAAGTAAACATATTCTGTCTTAAAGAACAGTGTTTCTGAACTCATCTTTTCTTTTTCTTTCTTCTTTTTCTTTTTTTTTTTTTTTTTGTAGCACATTATTCTAAGTCCCTCATCTTTCCCACCTTACACTTCCCAAAAAGTGAATAGACCAAGAGGACACGATACAGGGACACTGTATTCTACATACTATACTTACCTGTAATAGGGTAAGAGAGTCCTGGACTAGGAATTGGATGTTGAAGGCCTAGTGATACTAACTAGTCCAGCAACTTAGTTAAGTCCTTTTAGCTCCTTGGTACGTAGTTTCCTTCTTGGAAAAACAATACGGGGCACCTGGTGAGTGGTTTGGGATACCCCAGAGGCCCCCTTTGGGTGTATACAGGTTGAATAAATTCCCTGCTACTTCACTTTTCCTTTTCACATTTCAGTCTCTCCTTTAAATGTATCTGTTAGAAAGAACTGAAAGAAGGAAAGGTGATAAGGTGGGGAGGGTGTTTTGCTTTTTAAAGGAAATACTGGTGAGGAGGTTCTGAAGTAATCTTGGGAGCAAGGTCCAGCTGTGGCAAAGGCCGAGCGCACAGCCTTAAGAATTGCTTAACCCTCTTTCTGGGAGTCATGAACGAATCACTCCATCGCTGACCTTGTTTGCTGGAGCTTAGGGTTCCAGTATGAAAAACACAGTTGTAGGCCTGGTGTTTGATTCATTGCATTTATTTTTAGAGGAAGTACTGTTTTTGTTTGCCTAGATTATCCTAGCCACACTTAGGGCATTTTTGTGGGTAAAGAAGTTTCCCGAATGAGTACCCCTGTGAAATAATTCATGAAATATAAAATGTGAAATGAAAAGGAAAAGACAATCTTACGGAGCCTGCTTTCCCCGGGAATTGACTAGTCTGTCTGTCTCTCTCTCTCACACACACAATTGGAAAGTGCAGATTAATGGATGGGATTTTATACGTGTCATCACTTCATTTTAAAAATATGTTTCTGCTTTAAAGAGGAACTACAAAAGAGAGTTACTGAGAAATTGGTCTGGGGGAGGGGAATTCAATCCACAGCCTCTTCTTTTTTTTTTTTTTTTTTTCCCTTTCTTATCACTAAAACCCTAAGCAGAGAGTGTAATCACCTATTTCCCAAGGCAGCCCTAAGCCCTTAAAACTCAGATCTGTTTGGGGATTTAATAGAGCTGGAAAAAAGGAATGCTTAGGATCTGCTCCAGACAAATCAACAAAGGAAATTTTACCCAACCGCATATTAAATCTAGAGGATTTCTTTGATAGCACCATTCCCTCCCTCCCTGTCTCTTGATTTGGTTAGAGAACAACTCTGCAAATTGCATCTTTATGATTCTTAGAATCTTTGGGGTCTGTGGATCCCATCTGAGGCTCTTGGACAGTGCAGTGCATTTTCTTTCACAAAACAAGATGTAACTAGAAGGAAGCCAAAAGGGTCATTTGGTTGTGGCTGTCATCTCATTTTTGTTTCCAAGGGTAGACACACTCAGCTTCATTGTCTGTTAGATTAGAGCCTTAGAGATGACGACTTTTTTCTAGTAACTTTTAAACTCCTTAGCTTTTCTTCTAAGCTTTTGGTTTTGGTTTTTGTTTTTGTTTTTTTAGATGAAAATGTCTTGGTATTATGCTATGCAACATTGCTTTTTCTTTTTAAAAATACTAAGATAAAGGAAGTCAAGCTGTCTTTTTTCCAATAGATCGAGTCTTACTTTTGCTTGGGAAATATACCCCAGATCCCCACCACACACATGCCTGCACACACGCCATCCCTACGCACACGCCATTCCTACACACACACACACACACACACACACACATACACCCTTTTTCACCATAATTATTTTTAGTATATATGGACAGAAATTGCTTATGTAGGTGACTTATCAAGAAAATGGAATGAAGAAATACACTAAAAAGTATGGGAAAGAAGATCAGTTTTAAAGGAAGTTGCTCCAAAAGACAAGAGAATGCCAGATTGTAGGAACTAGGAAAGAGAACATGGTATCACAGTGGTAAGTAGTAGAATGACAAGGCACCTCCATTCTGGTCCAAGTTTTACTGCTAACTAACAGCATGACCTTGTGGCCCATCACCCCTCCTTTGCTGCTTAGTTTCTCTATTTGCAACCCCAAAATGTTGGATTCCACGGCACTTTGCTTGGCTGGACGACTGTTCTTGTCATCCAGGGTTCAGCCCAAATATCACACCTCAGGGCTGGTTATCCTAACTCACACACACACACACACACGATTGATTTCTTTCTCTCTCCTCCTCCCCTCTCACTACGGAGGTGTTGTCTTCCTAACTCTTATCACTACCTGAATTTATGTCACTTACTTGTTTGCTGGTGCACTTCCTATCTCTCGCCACAGAAGGTAAGCTCAGTGAGATCAGAAAGCTTGTCAGTCTTGTTCACTACATGTGTCCTAGCCCTTAGTAATTCCTGGAGCATTTTGGATCCTCAGTAAATATTTATTGAATGAATGGTCAGATCAATGGCTTTGAAACTAGAGATGTCTTTCTTTTCTTTTTCTTTCTTTTTTTTTTTTTTTTTTAAGATTTTATTTATTTATTTGAGAGAAAGAGAGAGCAAACATGAGTGGGGTGAAGGGCAGAAGGAGAAGCAGGCCCTCCACTGAGCAGTGAGCCTGATGTGGGGCTTGATCCTGGGACTCTGGAATCTTGACATGAGCCACAAGCAGATGCTTAACTCACTGAGCCACCCAAGGCCCCAAACTAGAGATGTCTTAGAGTTTTTCAGGAATGGAGATACGAAAGAGAGAACGAAGAACATGTGGTGGGCCTCGGTAGTCCCCACCTCCTGTTTGATTATGCATTTTATACTTATAAAACACCAAGTTTTAAATCACAATGAAGTGTGTGTGTGTGTGTGTGTGTATCTAAAAGCGTATTTATAAGTATAGGTATAGATATGCTTTAATGTGGTTAAAAACATGGTACCAGTGCTACAGCCATTTGAAAGACACAGGAGTGTGATGATCATTTAAGATTTTTCCCAGATTGAAATTCCAAAGCCCAGCATCTCCTCAGTAGAAAACATTGGTACGAGGGCAAGGATGATGGAGTAGAAGTTACATATACTGAGTGACCACTATATGCTGGGTCCTGCGTTAGTCCCTTGCGCCAACAAGTTCTTATTTGATGGAGTTTACATTTTAATGGCGGGCAGGGGGAGGGCAGAGCATAAAACAAACAAAGGAATGAGATAAATTTTACTAGTGATACGGTACACAGCTCTTTGTTCCTTCAAGCGGCTGATTGGAGATTGATTTGGATTAATGAAACGGAAGCAAATCTGGGAAACACTTCAGGAAGTAGAAAGTGATAAGCATAAACAAATAGCTACCCTCAGAATAGGAGATGGGCTCCTTTGCCAGTGCCTGGACAGCTGCCTGCGCCGTGGTCTGCCCTGGCCAGGCGGGGTGCTGCGTTGGCCAGTCTGTACACAGTGCGACTCCCGATGCTCTTTAGGGAGGAAGGTGGTCCTGTCAGCATCATCTGTGCCTTAGAGTTGTTGTGATCATTCCGTTAGGAGTCACTGAGATTTGAGAATTCAACAAACTCTGGAAAGGTGCCCTTTGAGGAGAAGAAGAATATTGCCCCTCCTTAACAATGGCAAACAAATAGGAAATTAGCATCAGATCAAAAGGAGGTAGAGGCATAGTAGGTTCTCAGGGGGCAGTCCAAAGCAGTAACTGGTATTTGCAATTATAATGATACCCTCTTATATGTACATAACCCATATTGCCTGAACAGAAATCCTATGTTATGAATAAGGCAAGTAAGTGTACGGGGCGCCTGAGGGGTTCAGTTGGTTAAGCGTCTGATTCTTGCTTTCGGCTCAGGTCATGATCTCAGTGTCCTGAGAGGGAGCCCCCTGTTGGGCCCAGCGCTGGGTGGGGAGCCTGCTTAGGGTTCTCTCTCTCCCTCTCCCTCTCCGTCTGTCCCTCCTCCCCTCAAAAACCATAAATAAGGCAAATGTAGCTTATTTATTTATTTATTTATTTATTTATTTTTACTTTTTTAAAGACTTTATTTATTTGACGGGGAGAAACATAGCGAGAGAGGGAACACAAGCAGAGGAGTGGAAGAGGGAGAAGCAGGCTTCCCGCCGATCAGGGAGCCCGATGTGGGGCTCGATCCCAGGACCCTGGGATCAGAAGGCACTCATTAAACGAGTTTAATCACTGAGCACTCGTTTAATGACTGAGCCACCCAGATGCCCCCAAGTGTAGCTTTTTAAAATTTTACATATGGGAAACAGACTTGGAGAAGTTGAGGGATACTAATAATATCTTACTTTTGAATAACAATTTTGCAGTATGCAAAGTATGGACACACACATCATCTCAGTTTGTTCTCTGGGGTATTATTATGCCCATTTTAGAGACCGGTAACGGACTCACACTGGCCTACACTAACTCCAGTATGAGCAGAGATGTACCCTCCTGACCCCTGGGCCTGTCTGTGCAGGGTGCACAGCTGGCAAAGTTGAGGAGCTGAGTCCCAAATACATCACTGAATTTGCATCTAAGATGAGCTTCCAGAAGCATACCCACACAGGATTTGAAGCAATGACTCTCCTAGAAAGAATGTCAATCATGAACGGAATGAGGATGTCAGGCACCCAGGGCACATCAAATCTAGAATAAGGGAGGCTGGAAAAAGGGAGTCTTTTTTCTTTTTCTTTTAAAAAATTTATTAATTTCTAAGAATGAATACAAGGCAAGGTAAGAAAACTTTTTTAATTTGTGAAAGCCCACACTTTGCTCTCCATATTTCTTGGGAATCTAGTGAGCCAACTCACAGGTCTGGGGAGAGAGGGCTACAAAGTTGTTATGAATAGAAACTTGATCTGGAATCAAAGAAGCAGATTTGTCTGTGTGACTGAGATTGGTCTAAGTTTTTCTCAGTGTTCTTGCTTATTTTGGAATGAATGTCTTAGATGGAACTTAAGGGAGAGACCTGCAGCTCTTGCTGAAAAGTGATTTTTGAATCCATTCAGATCCAAGTTGAATCTGTTTTTCATGCTGATGGGTGTTTTCTCATTACCTGGGAAAAATGCAGGAGTTCATATTTGATGGGATTTTGTTTCAGAGTTGAATATACCTTATTTATCTTTGTAGTTCTGGGGCCTGCAACAATGCCAGATACCTCATAAGTAAATGTGTGTTGAAATTAAACTGTGGTGAGCCTGAATTTTTAAAGGACCCCAGTCCTCTCTCTTTCTGTGACTAAATGTCCCATATACCTGATGTGAGACACTGATCTCCAAGAGACCATTTTGGTTCAGTGTTTGTTTTGTTTTTAAATCACAGTCATTAAGTGTTTAACATGTCAGGCACTCTTCTAAGTGTTTTTAGAATATGAACTCAAGTGTCCTCATAATCACATGATGAAGTAGGTACAATCTTATTTCCATTTGACAGATGAGGAAGGCACATGACCAGGTCACTTAGCCACGAGTGGTGGAGTCAGGATTTGAACAAAACAGGGGGATGCCACTACCTGCGTGTTTAGTATGGTTTCCTACTGCATCTAGGAGAAGGTCACTACACAGGTAATATCAGACTCCAGCTCACGTGTGACCCAGGCCTGCAATTTGGAAGCCCAAGTGCAACAAGACATTGGAAAGTCAGTAGTGATTAGAGCTAACTCACTATCTGAGGTGCATATGAAATTGAGAATGAATGCCTAGGGGCTGCAGATGACTCTTTGAGACCATTCCCAACCTCCTGGTTTTCAAGAGGTAGAACACACTTGAACACGTAGGGTTTGCGAGTGACAAGTAATTTTTGACTTACATGCCAGGGGAGGTTGGTAGTAGCCACCTGGAGGGCTGTGAGGAGGGTTCTGAGGTGATATCCAAGCTTGGTGGGAAGAGGGACATGGTGGTTCATTATTGCTATCTGCTGTGGGCAGAGAGAAGGCAACATGCTGACAAGCCCCTAGAATTTATTCTTTAGGCCCAGGAATCCAAATCTGGGGAAATCTTGAATAGAGATTCCTGATAAGATGTTAACTCTTTCCATGGAGGAATAATTCAAGATCTGATGATACCATTTTATAAAGTTAGGTTTAAATAGATTATATAAATTGTAGCTTTAGATTTTAAGTGCCTTGAAGATTGTTTTGTTCCTTGAAGACATTATAACCTGTGTTCTCTCTCAGAGCTCAGAGAAGGTGACTGAATTTTATTTTTTTAGTATTTTATAAAGTGTAGTGCAAACTCAGCTTCATTGCCTCCCTGACTTGAATAAGATTGCCCCGAAGCCAATTCTGGAGAAACCATTACTTACGATCAGTACTCTCTAAGGAAAGTCCATTTTTGGTAGAAGCAGAGACAGAAACAGGTAGAAATGGGAAAATCATGTCCCAGACGTGAGATCACCAGAACTTTCTTTTGGGAATCAAATTCTGTGGTAGCTGCCTTTGGGGAAAAAGAAAAAAAAAAAGCAAATAGGTATTGAGGTATGATGTCCTAGCCCCATTTTAGGTACCAGAATAGAGTAGTGAATAAGGCAAGTTCTGAGCTCTCTTGGGAAATACTTTCTTATCAATAGATTCCTTTTACCCTAGAAGGTCAGTGATACAGCATCTCGAGTATGTCAGTTCTCTGAATTAAATGCAAATTTTTGTGGGACGGTATATATGCATGTTCAGTGTGGACAAATTCCATAGTTTTTCAGGTTCTCCAAACACTCAAGGGCCGAAGAACCCGATGGTGAGGTTTGTGGTGGCGCGAGGAAGAATCCACTGAAACTAGCCCCAGTGTAATTCTTCATTCCACGCAGAGCCGCTAGTTGTAGGAGATCCAAGTATTTCCTTTCTTTGTATATCCGTTCATTCTGGTTTCGGGAATCTGAAGAGAAAGCACATGTAGCTTTCTTCATGCCTAACATATTTCTTTCACCTTGGACTTCTGTTACCTATTTTGTTAGCTGTCTAAGCATTTTCCTCTTTTCTCAAAGGCAAGCGGTCCTTGGAGCAGCAGCTGAACTCTTTTTGTTCTGTTTTGCACTTTAGTTTAGAGCCCAGTCCAGAGATGTGTTACTTTGTTTTTCAGTGACCTCCCACCATTTTGAGGCTTCCTCCCCTCCCACCTTGACCTCGAACTCCAAATTTATGTCTCCCGTGTCATTGTGGGGAACCTCTTGGTGAAAAGGATAAAGCTGAATTGGAGCTCCGTCTCGGGGATTTTCATAGTAACACTGAGTCTTTATTATTAGCTGGCCACTCCAGGCTGCTAGAGTTCATATTTTGGCAGTGGACCATCAAACACCCTATTTTTAAGAGCCTTTAACTTAGTTGTAAACATGTGCTGGGACTGGGGCTCACTTTCTTTACTCGTATTTACCAAGAGCAGTTTAACTGTTGAAAAGTTGTTATTAAAAAAAAAAAGCTCAGACTTCAGGACTATTTTCCACTCATCTAACTCAAAACTATGCATGATCTAAAAAAAGAAAATTTGGCATTTAGTTGCTTCATTTGATGGTCCAGTCATACTGGTAATTTGAGGGGGAGAAGAAATGGAACCGCTAAGTCATTTTACTCTGACAGATGCCCATCAAACACGCATGGAGGGAACGATGGCTGCTACAGATGTTTCCATGATTGACCACAACAGCTCAAAGAAAAGCAGCCCAGTATGCTGAGGAAATTGTTTATGCCCTGAAAGTCTTCTATGTTTATAATAAAAGTGTTCTATAGACACATCTCCTGAGCACACTACATTTTGGAGACTTTCCTAGTTCCAGCAGGAGAATATAAATAATATCCCAAACTCTCACTGGCTTGTAAATACAGAGATGTATTCGAAAATTGGGTGAAGGGAAAGACCATCACAAACATGTCTATTTCTTTTATCTCAGGGAGGAATTTAGGCCTGTGCCACAAAACACATATGAACCTTTTGAGGAGATGGTGACTTACAGGAGCTTCAAGAATTTAAAATGTTCAAAAGGAGGGGTTGAACGTTGACATCTTCCTCTTGTGATTCAAGACTCTGAAAGTCCCACTGTTAAATCAGCTGAATAGCACTGCTTTGGGGTGGTGGTGATACCCTAAATAGCACCTTTCATAATGACTCCCTTCTCTCAGCCTCTCAGTATGTCACTAGATCCTTGACTATACCTCATTGTTAGTTTTGTGGTGGGGCATTAATTGACAGGTGACATTTGCCAATCAGTATGACAAGGAGTTAATTCCATTTTATTCCATTTCCCCCTTGTTGAGCTGCAGGACTTCCATAGATAACATCCTAACTTACAGCAGCTGTTTGATGGAAAACATCATGCCATGAAATCCTGTTGCCTAGTTTGCGTGTCTCTTATTTCCCTGGGCCATCCCAGAAAGCTCCCTGTAGCTTCTGTAGGATGAGCTGGTAATTATTCCTGATGAATGTTCTTGCACAACTTTTTGAGTGAGGTACCACTGTAGGAGCTTGGCCATATTCCGAAAAATCTCAACTGGTTCTGTCTCAGGACTAGCCTTCTGTGTATGAGTTGTTACTTGTTCATTGACTTCGTGGTGCTTATTCAACCCAAAACATGCCTAATTGTTTTTGTTTTATGGGTTGTATTTCCTCCCCTATTGAATATAAGCCCTTAAAATTTTAAAATAGAGTCAAAATTAATTTCTTGTCAGCAGGAAGATTTTTTTTTTCTCTAAAAAAATCGTAAGAATATTTCTTCCTTCCCTTGGGGGAGGTTGATACTATTCCCTACCCTGGACCTTTTTCAGAATAAACACAACTATAATGCTGCATCTGTGCCCTCCTGTAGTAACTGTTCCGCGAGTAGCAAAGAAAAGGGGCCATAGTGCATCAGAAGAAAGAACACATGTTTATATTTTCAGAACGTTCAGGAGGGAGAGAAATTTGCAGACTTGAGCTTTTAGAATTTCCTGTAAAAATCCTTATTATGGTTTTTGTTCAAAAGTTAGATGCCAGTTGCCATGTTAATAAGATGATAAGATTAAGTAATTATATTATCTGCTGATGCATAACAGATTATCCTAAGACGTAGCACTGAAAACAGTAAGTTTTTCTTATCTCACAGTTTTTAAGGGCAGGAATTCAGAAAGACTAGCTCAGGGTCTCTCATGAGATTGCACTCAAATCATTGGCTGGGGCTGCCCTCAGTCACTTCAAGACTTGAGTGGGGATGGATCTGTTTCTGAGTTAATTGACATGGTTGTTGGCAGCGCTCGGTTGGCTGTTGGGCAGAGGCCTTGGTTCCTTGCCACCTTAGCCTGTCCTTAGGCTGACTATGTATTCTCAAGTCATAGCAGCTGGATTCCTCCAGAAACAGTGATCCAAGAGAGCAGGAACCAATACGGAAGCCACAGTCTTTCACAATCCAATCTCAGAAACAACACACCTTTGCTTCTGCCGTACTCTGTTGACCACATAGGCCAATCCTGACACAATGTGGAAGGGGTATGAACAAGGATATGAGTAGGTATCATTGGGGGCCATCTTGGAGGCTACTGAACATACTAATATATAGACATCGGCCAGAAGCCCAGGTTACCATGTGATTTTGAAGAAGGTTTTACCACTGACTGTTCTAAAATTAGGCCATCTGTTCATTTCACATGTATTTATTGAGTGTCAGCTATATAACAGGTATGGTTCTAGGCACTTAGGATACCTCAGGGAGTAAAACAAAGATGTTCACCCTCCTGAGTCTTGTATTCTGTTTTCTGTTTTGTTTTTCATGTAGCAAATGGCATGGGTCAAGGGCCCACGTGATTGGGGTAAGTACGGGGACCTCACACCATTGTTTCATGTCGGCTTGTGTTTGACCAACTTCAGCAGGAAGCCGGAGGGTTATTTTCCTTATCTGCAAGAATAAGGGGAGGCTTTTTGAAAGGCGAGGTAACAATACAATCTCTCCAGTGATTACATTCTTCTGTTAACTGTCTTAAATGATTACTTCTACGTCTTTGATAGCTAAGTAAGGAAGTAAAGTCCATTACTTAAGAATCAAGGGAAGTAAAGTCCATTACTTAAGAATTTTGGTTTGGGAGTCAGACCCTCCTGGATTTGAGTCAGAACTCTGCTGCTTTCATCACTGTGTTACCTGCGGCCTGTTGTGTGACTCCCGAGTCCCAGCTTTTTCCTCTATACAACAGTGGTAACCGTAGCACCTATCTTAGAGTCCTAAGCAGTGAGTGACTGAAAGCACTTATCATAGGATTTGCTTCATGGATACCACTCAATTTTACCTGCCTTTTCATCATTCTGACTGCCTCTCACCAGCCCTTACCAGAGGTACTACCAGAAATGACCCCTAGTTAACCCAAACTAAACCATCCAAGTGGAGGTGCCCAGAGCAACTTTCCTACTCCCCAACCCTACCTCTAGTGTGTATAGGAAGTGGGAAGAATAGCTCAATCTGGGGTTCACGACTTGTGTGGAAGCCTTTGATTTATCATCAGGAACTTAACGATTTAGATACCTGAAAGTGCTTTCGATATCTACCTGATGGTTTCCTACTGATGCCGTTTCTGTTGCAATATGTTGCTAAGTCACGTGTCAGCATAGGGGCCTGGATAGGAAGGACGCATGCGCTCTGGGGCTTCTGTCTTGGTCAATCCTAGGTACCTGAGCCAGAAAGGCCCCTGATTTTCCTCAGCCCAGCACTGAACAGGCAGCTGCTTCCTGTCAAGGAGGTGCCTGCCTTCTCGAGGCTGGGAAGCCCGTGGCCCTGCTCTCAGCTCCTCTCTCGTCTTCCTACCTGGAGTGGTACCATTAGAGAAATCACCAGTGACAGGTTTAGGGACCAGCCCCAGAAAGAATATACAGACTGAGCCGGCGGTATGTTTTGGTGGAGGGCGGTACAGTATATTTTTAGAGGTACCTGCCAGCTTGGAGCTCTGTGCATTTTATTTCTATATATAAATAAATAAATATATATATATATACACATAGCCTCCTAATTTCCCCTTGCCGCCACTGGGCAGGAAGTGTATGCATAGGTGATATATGATCCTTGAATCATTGGAAGACATGAACAAATGTGACCGATTTCCAGGCAGTCATGGGCTCTGGATTTGTTAAGAGGAAAAGCATTCTGAAGACAAGGGGTGGAGAGGGCTGGGGAGGAAGGAGCAGGTGCTTTGAAGACAAACAGTCCTGAGTTTGAACCTTGGCTGTAACATTGTTGGCTCTGTGATCTCGACGGATGGCATTTTCTAAAACCTATCTAGGCCGGTTCATATAGAGGGTGGAATGATACACCAGTCTGTGAGAAGCACATAGCACGCGGAGAGAGAGCGGGGCGGAGGTGGGGAGTCAGTCCCAGGAAGCATTTCTTTACCTCTAAACTCTTAACAATTTTCTACATTAATCAAGTTAACACATCACATTGTTTTTAGTAAGAGAAGACATTTGCAGCCACTGGGGCTTGGGTTCTCAAACATTACTGTATATAGTAGTCACTGGGGAGTACGCTAAATTGCTGGGCTCCTCCCGCAAAAATCCAGGAGTTCCGGACTTTGGGAATTCCTATAGAAGATTCTTAGGCCACACTTGGAGACAGACTTGAGAGTTAACTCCAAGTCTTGGAAAGTTTTGAAATCATCTTGGCTCAAACATTTGGACATTTGTGGAGGTCAGATGTGAAACACAACCTTTGAACTTTGAAGGCACTGAAGATGTTTTAGAACTACTGATGTACTCCCACGTGCCGTCTGGGTGCTTTGGAAGGCATGAGAGCAGAGATCTGCACGGGTGCACCTTCCCTTCTGCGGTACATCTGCTGACTTCACGTGTGACCTGGATGGAACGATTTGCTCCTTTCCACAGGCACCATATCAGAACACAAGCAGTAACAGGATACCCAAGAACATGTGTGGAATGCAGGCCTGAAGCTGAAGGACAAGTAAAACCGGAGGGCTTGGGAAGGTAATTGAATGCTGAGGCGCTGAGGGCTCACCTGGGAAATGATGGTGACCGCCCAGCAGGGTGCAGGGGGCTTGGAGACCCATTTTGAATTCCATCTCAAGACACAGCTTGAATCCCCTGTCTGGTCACTACCTTGGCCCAGGTCGTACCTGCTGTCCCCTCAACTGACCAACAGCTGCCTAACCTGGCTTCCGTCTAGTACATATCGTGTGGGGCAAAAAAGGTTGCCTTCTTGGCACGTAAAATTGCTCACATCACACTCCTGCTTAGAATTGACGTGGCCTCCCGTTGTGTTTAAAATCCGAGTTCCTCCGTGTCTGTAAGTCCGGCACAGGCCGTGTCCTGCTCCGCTTTTCAAGCCACATGCCTCTGCCTGCTCAGCTCCAGCCCTGCATGGGAGCACCCGATTCCCTGGACAAGTCAAGGTCTTTCCTTCCACAGAGCCCTTCCTCGTGTTGCTTCTTAACTCGTCACCTGGCTGGCTCCTGCTTTATTTTTACGTCTCAGCTTAAGTGACAGCCCAACTAACCGCCTCTTTGAAAGAGGTTTGTCTCCTATGAGTGTTTTCTTGACACTCCTTACAATGTGCACTGCCTCTGTTTGTTTACCTATATTTTGGCCATTTGGGCCCCTCGTCCTCTTTAGGACAGAAATCCGTTTTGCTGTCTTTGTCGCCAGCGTCCCCACCGTTCCCACCGGGCATTTGCGCATACCGGTTGCTCCTTGGATGAGCTAACAAGTACTGTAACTTCCTGCGTTCCACAGGATAGGGGATGAAGAAGAAGTGGCAGGAATAGCTGCTTGTTTCCCAAACAAATTCATCCTTCTAGAGTATGACATGGGAGGAAATTGCAGGAGTATGCAACTAGTGACTCACTCAACCCAAACTGAAATTCAAGGAACTAGAGATCCTTTCATTCTGTTTTCCAGGCTTCCTCTGGCCCAGGTGAGAGCCGCGCCAGGTCCATGTGCTGGAACAGTGGTACCCCACAGTTTGCTGGCCCTTTCGGCTGCCTTCATGGCTAACGTCTATAGTGGCTGATCTGACTATTGGGAGGAGAGGAGTTCTGGAGCTGTGTTGTGGGAAACTAAAGTTTGCATCAACAGGACCATAGATTTTCCCAGAGTCATCCCTGTAGTACCTGCTGACACTTAGGACGAGAAGCACAGCCTTGCTCAGAATGACAGGGAGGCTTTGTGCCATATGTCCTTAGGGATGTGCCGGATTGCTCTCTTCTCTCTTAGGCCTCCTGGGTACCAGGGAGGAAGAGAGTGAGTCATTCAACCTGTCAGAGTAGGTGAGTGAATGCTACATGAAGATGAACCAAGAACATTACAACTTATTTATTTATTTTAAAGATTTTATTTGTGTGAGAGAGAGCCAGCAGGAGCAGTGGGGAGAGGGAGAGAGAGAAGCAGACTCCACACTGAGCAGGAAGCCTGATACAGGGCTCAATCCCAGAACCCTGGGATCATGACCTGAGCTGAAAGCAGATGCATAACCGACTGAGCCACCTGGGTGCCCTAAAACTTTTTGATTTCAAAGAGCAAAATCTTAAAAGGGTATATGAAAGAACTAAAAGCTTGCAAGCCCTTCACAAGATCCTAGGTACAAGGCCTAGTTTAAATTTAAAGTTTGAAATTATTTGAATAAATAAAAGGTAGTTCTGCATTATATAATAAATAATAAGCTTATAGGATATCTAACCTCAAGAGGTAGTAGGGTGGATGAAAATGTAAGTGTGAATTAATTTAGATGAAACATGAATACATTCATATAAACATATACATAGACGAAACACACATCAGTATATAAATACAGAAATAATCATAATGGGTTACTTAGGGAGTGTTTGGGGATATCATTTCCGATCTTTGCAGTTTGTAGCAAGGACAACTACATTTTTCCACAGAACATCCCTTGGTACCGTTTTGCCCTTTATCCTTTCAATAAATGTTTATATGGCACCTTCTATACAAACAGGCCATGACCAGAATCAGATGTAGCCAGTTTTCCCGGGGGGGGGGGGCAAACCTGTCTGGTTGAGAATGTCTTTTATAGTTTATACCTGGTAGGACTGAGGAAGGTAGCCCAGGTTGCTGAAAATAGGTGAAGGATGCCATACCAATACTTTGGAACGTTCCTACTGCCTCCTACGTACTCTGATAGAACTTCTAGAATTGGCACCTATTGATCTAAGTAGGACACATGTTTGGTCCTTTCAATTATGAATAAGAACCCAGTTTCTCACTGGTTGCTGTGACACCTGTTTCCAGCTCAGATTGCTGACTTCGTCTGTCCTCTGGCCTCTAGTCTGGACATCAGGGGCTGGGATGGAGCCATGCCTTCCCCTGCCACTCCTCTGGCAACTTCCCCTTGTAGACTGTACTGTGCCAAATATTTATTTTGGGTACAAAATGTGTCTCTGTTATCTTCTAGACAGAATAATGAAATGGTAGTTGACACGGGGCAAGAATTTGGGAGGCATCCTGGAAAAGGGAGAAAGAGGTTGAAATCATCTGCCCGCTGCCCTGTTTCCCTGTGTCTTAGGTTATCTCAGCGGGAGCTGAGACAAAGAGAAGGCGGTGACAGTGCCACTGTACGGAATGCTCGTTATGCCTCTCTGATACGGCGCTGGTCACCAACCCACGGGGAGGATGCTGTCATTGTCTGGGAGTGGGTGAGGCCCCGGGAAAAAATCTGTGGTATGAGGAAATGTTAAACAAACTGGTCTTATTTTTGTTAGGAAAGAGGGGGATAACAAGATGACGCAAGGGGGGATGGCAAGATGACATAAAAATGATTCCAAACTACCACTCAGAGTTAAAGGCATTAAAGGTGTTGTCTCTGAAACGATCCGGAAGGGCTCCTTTTTGGGGCCTGGCAGACCATAGGCTCTAACAGTCAGCTCCGTGGCCTGGCTAGGGTGGGGGGGTGGGGGGGTACTGGGGTACGAGGTCACCTTTGACTGTGCCCTTCTGTGACATTCATTGTCGTCTTTAAAGCTTGTCAGCCAAGGCAAAGCTGAGGAAGATCTCCTCTGAAGAACTGGTCCCAGAAGACCTTAGAAGGTGTCCTTTCTTCATAAAGTTCTACTTCAGTTTGCCTCAAGTTTTTTCCGTTTAATTTTTGCATCCCACTCCTGCCTCCCAAAAACCCCACTGTGGGAGGAAAACAAGCAAATAAAAGAAGAAGAAGAAGAAGAAGAAGAAGAAGAAGAAGAAGAAGAAGAAAAGAAAAACTGGGTGAATTCCTGTGTGTTCCAAATCGGAGGACTTGAGAGCATGTTTTCAGGGTACACAGATGGCCTGATTCAGGCTGCAGGATCACCTGGAGTGTTTCATAAAATGCAGGTCCAACGGTCCTAGCTCAGACCTTGAAAACCCACATTTCTGGCGTAGGGCTCAAATACCTGCCTTTTCCAGAACGTACGAGAGCCTGTGTGAGGCTAGGTATTCTATTGCCTTTTATTCATGAATGTGTCCCAAACATCTAGATCACTTCCTAAAAACACCCGAGGTAGGATGAGGCTCTGTAAATATTTGGGGAATGAATGAATGCACCAAAGCCTAATAGAATTTGTTAGGATTGCTTTTCAACTAAACAGTAGCAGAAACCAGTGGCAGGAGAGAGGAGTCTTTATTGGGAGGAAAACAGACTTGAACGAGGAAGGAGAGAAGTCAGTTTGAAGAATGGGGCAATTTCTGAAAGACTAGGCCTAGGTGGGGCAATGAAACAGACTTCATGCCACAGGGCATTGGGCAGCACTTGGCAGATGAGGAAAGAAGCTTGAAGAAAAAGGGAAATGCACTGAGGCAGTGTTTAGAATAATGGTTCTTAAACTGTAGTGAGCCCCCCAAATACGCTGGGAGGCTTGCTAGCCCACTGAGCACTGTCCCCCTCCACCCTGAGTCTGTGATTCAGCAGGTCTGGGGTGGGGCCTGCGGATTTGCATTTGTGACAGTTTTCCCAGTGACACCGATGCTGTAGGAAACCTGCCTTGTGAAAAACTGTTGCTTTCAGCAGCCTGCTGGGGTGGGGTATGAATCCTAGCTCTGCGCCTGGCAAGTTGTGGGACCATGATGGTTTATCTAGCCTCTGGATCTCAATTCCCCTCACATGTAAAATAGGGATAATAACGACGATTAGGTGTTGCAATGCCTACGGAGTTGATTCATGTGAACTATTCAGCAAAGTGCTAACACATCCAAACACTTACTGTCTTAAAAACCATTACTTTGGGGGCACCTGGGTGGCACACTCCGGTAAGCTTCTGACTCTTGGTTTCCGCTCAGGTCGAGATACCAGGATGGTGAGATTGAGCCCCATGCCGGGCTCCACGGTCAGCGTGGAATCCACTTGAGATTCTCTCTCCTTCTCCCTCTGCCCCTCCTGCTCGTGCTGGCTCGCTCTCTTTTTCTCTCTCTAAAACAAATAAATGCATCTTTAAAAAAAAAAATAATACTCCATCCAGTGCGACCCCTGTAACTTTTAGGGGGAAATGAAGAATATAGTTGCTCTTCCAATGAAAGAAGAGATATAGCTTTGTAGAACCAGCATAATATTTAATAAGAAGATGACTAGTTCAGATTCCAGTACAACAAAGCTATTTATTTCCGTGCCACAACATAGTAGCCAACAGGTAAAATTAACTCCTGATACGGAAGTGCCCAAGGGCTAATTTTTGCAATGGGTAGAAGGAGATGGCCTGACTGGAGATGGATGGTGGTCATAGTTATACAAAAGGGCGAACATGCTTAATGCCACAGAGCTAACACTTAAAAATGGTTAAAATGGTAAATTTATGTTATATGTGTTATATATGTTTTACTACAATAAAAACAAAAGTGGATGGCCCA
Organism: Enhydra lutris kenyoni; assembly: GCF_002288905.1. Lineage (NCBI taxonomy): Eukaryota > Metazoa > Chordata > Mammalia > Carnivora > Mustelidae > Enhydra > Enhydra lutris. The sequence goes on from NW_019154121.1 coordinate 5,424,170, forward strand.
AGTATTACTTTCAGCTCTCTCCTTGATGATCTCCTGTAGGGAAATTCATTTTAGTGTGTAATTTAGCAACTATTGTTCAAATCAGCCTACTTAGCTTCAATGGTGACTTTATTTTAAAACATATATTGTATATCTTCTGGGGTGAGCTCTCGGGGCCTACCATTATCAGTGCATTCTCTAATAAATCAATTTTAAAGATGAATCTAGTGATGTTTTAAGGTCCTAATGTTGAATTACAATCACCTCTCATGCACAAAACCCCACATTTCTGGATTCTCATTGGGTAATTGAAAAAGAAAATACCCTGGAGGACTTGGCCTAAAACAGCCTATCTTTTGCTTTGAACTTTTTATTTGTGAGATGATGAACTTGGTTGAAAATATAGGCCATTCCCTCATTCTAGTTATACAGGCCTTTATCTGGTGTCTGAGCCTTCTTTTGATGGCTACAATACTAACCTGTCAAGGAAGGATACCTTTGTTCTTAAAATCAAATACTATACCAATGGGGGAAAAAAGGCATCCTAATAAAAAGCATAAGAAGGATCTGGGAAAAATCATTTTGAAAAGCAAATGTAGACAACTTTCAATTGCCCAGCTCAAGTGAAACTCAATATCATAGAGGTGGTCCCCCTACCATGAGCAAGCTGGATTCTAAAAGCTGTTTATAAGGTGGCATGCATTTTCCTCTAGCACCATCTCTACATGTTAAGACTATATTTTGAGCTCCAGCCTGGTACCTGGAAGGTCAAGAAGAGCTGTCTTTGCAGGCCTCAGTATGAGAGTCCTGTCCAAGTTCCAGTCTCTAGCTATCTACTGCTGCCATCCCCATGGGAGGAATGTTGCAAATTGTGCGTTCCTACCTCAGGGATGACTAACTGAAGGTTGGAAATATTCCAGAAATCACAATTTGATTTTATAAGACACTTTGCAGAACTATCTTAGATACTAAGGATTTCTGATGGCTTCCTAAAAAAGAATTAAAGTGTGTTGGGACTGTCTAGCTTCTTCTATTTCTTCTCACTCTTCAGCTTCTTCTTTGGTTTCATTTATCATTCTCCTGCATGCCAGAAGTGGGCTTATATGATTTCTCAAACTCCTAGCCAACAGAAATAAACATAGTGAAACGTAGTAGAGGAGTGAGCTCTTCACACCTGGATGTGAGCTTCTAACCTTCCTTTTGCTGTGAACTCTTGCACAAATTATCTGATCTCTCTGAGCTACAGTGTCCTTATATATAAAATGGAATAATAACTCATAAAGGGTTATTGTGATAATTAAATGAGATAATACATATGAAGTACTTAGCCTAGTGCCTAGACATAGTTGGAATTTCATAAATGTTAGCCACTATTATTGTTATGTGCTTCCTAGGCTCTTTATTCCTATTTTTCTGGCTATAGTTAATATACTCATCTTCATTTATGTAAATGATAATGAAAAATACATGTCCTAAGCATTCCAAGCATTTGCATAGCAAGTAATAGTTTATAAAGCAATTTCTTGTTTGATCCTTACAACAACCCTATGGGATCCAAAGAGCTAGAGATATTTCTTCTTTCACACATGTGGGAAAGGGGTAGGGACTTGGTTTGGATTGGCTTTGGCAGACCAAGGAGTCAGACCAGAGTCAAAACTCTTTAGGTCAGTGCTTTCTGTTATATATGAGAAAGGGTCTTAGAATTACTGATTCTATAGTATTGCCAACCCAAGGACTAGGGAGGAAGACTTACGTGTCTGCTGCTTCAATCATTCGCTTTTTAGAAAACATGTCCAAGAAGCTATGCTTTATGAACAGAGTTAGAATGTTTGTTTTTCTTCCATGTCCTTAAATTTTTCAACTCGTGGGCAGCAATGTGGTAACTTGAAAGCTCTTTCCAGGGTTGTGCTTCTTGCAGTTTCAGGTCAGGTTCACATGGGGGTGGAATTTGACATACTCTAGTCATTCCCAAGGGAACACTGAGGTTGACGAGAGATTGTGGACATTCTGATGAATTCTTAAGCAAAATGAACCCTAAAAGGTGGTTTCAATATTTTTTATCATTCTAAATGACTCTGACTTTCCACATCCTGGTTTCTAGATTAGTTTTAAAAGAAAAACAATACACCTTTATACTTATGGCACGATAGTAGTTTTGGCGATTTTCTCTGGATTTGCACATCTCCTTTGCCTATAGGTTCTTGATATATCTATGATAGAATTTCCTTTTTAACATAGTCATAGCACAAGCTGAACCCTTGTTATAACTTTCTGGCTCCACAGGTGGCAATAGTTTTTTAAAGAGCAAGAAGCAGCTGTTCTCCCTATTTGTCATCATATAAATCTGGGGGACTTAAGAGTCTTGAAAATCATCCATTTGGGAGGTAAAATATCATCAAACTTAATGCCTTAGGCACTGGAATCCAAGCTCTCCCATTGGTTAACTGAACAAATTGAGGGAAATGATTTCCTTCTAAGGCTTTAATTCCCCCCTCGATGGGACTGTGACATGATAGAACCTGCCTCACAGGACTGGTGTGAGGATGAAGTGAGAAGGTGTAGTGATGGTGCTCAGTGGTGCCTAGCCACCGTGACCCAGACACCCATCCTCCAGATCATCTCAGTAATCTAGATACTGGGTCAGGTACAGCTCTTTGGACAGATTCCATGGTTGTAGACAAGAACAGATCACTCATAATTATGAGCAGAATAATGTCCAATGAACTTGAATCATGCAGTATGGAGTCTTTCTACAAAACCACATGGATAGGGTTAAACCAAAGGGCAGTTTGAAACTTTGGCCTCTGAGTGTGAATGCATTGTCAAGCATTTCACAGTAAAATACAATAGCATTCCAGATCTCAGTATGATGTCAGACACAATGGATTACTCACTTCAGTGGGAGTTCATTCTCTCTGAAAACCCAAAAACATTCATCCAGAAATTTCAAGACACACTGATGAAGACATTGCCAGCTAACTGCACCAGGGACACTAGGTTCTATTTCTTTCTCCCTTGGCTCTATATTTTACTGAACTTAACCTACGAATTATTTTTGTTCTCTTTTATCTCTTTATGTTGCTGCATTTTTACATTTGGACAGGAGTACGCAGGATGGAAAGCAGCACATGTGGTGCTCACTGTTTATAAATGAAAGATTCATTCATTCAACAAATATTTGCTCAATAGTCATTGTGTCCAAGACACAGGGTTCAGTACATGATCTCTGACTTAAAGGACTTGAGATTCTAAAAGGGAGACGGAGTAAAAACAAGCAAACCTATCAAAAGGTATTATAGTAGCAAGTAATTTTTGACCACGGAGCCCAGTTTTCTTTAGACTTAAGCTGAGACATAAAGATGTAGGAATTAGCCATGGGACTAATTTTGGAAAGTACATTCTGGAGTGATGGAGCTCTTCCAATCCGTACCTAAATACTTTACGTCTATGGTTAGGTTTCTTGCTGATAAAAATTACAACATAATAGACTGTGGCGTTTGGAAATGATTGGATAATAGGGACTAAAACATAATTGAGTATGTACTAAGTGAAAAGTTGATATCAGAATTTATAGTAATACCATAATTATTTAAATTGTCATTAGAATAGATTCTGTGGGCTAGCCTGTAAACACACGGAGAGTCTGGAATGACACAGCAGTGGCCTGTATGTATGTAAAAGACTCCAGTTACATTTCTGAATTCGGCTGCTGTTCCTTCACCAAATCGCTTCATTTTGTCTGCCTCCTGGTTTAGGATATCATTGAAATATCTTGGTGTAATTACTTCCATACTTTGTCATCAGTATTTTATATTCTTTTATTTCATGAAGTAACCCTCCAAATTGTAGCTGTGCTGAAATGAAACTTCCTCTGAAATTTTGATTCTTATTATGAGGTACCGGGGCAGGGGTCCCCAGTCTAATCAATAGCACCGTATAAGGTTTGAGTTTAGAATTATGAAACCTTCTGCGAACCGCGTTCAGGCTTCACCGTAATTCAGAACAGAACAATCAGCATTCAGAACCACAGGAAGCCAGGACTCTCTTCCTTGCTCCCTCCCACCCCCCAATAAAGTGATCCCCACCCATGAGTCATAGACCATTCATCCCTTGGGTTCCCTATTCCTCCTGCTCCTGAGCTCTCATGGGCCATCCATGGACTGAAAATCAAATTAATACACAAGGAGAGATTATCGTGGCCGGGGATTTGTGGGAGCCCAGACACTTTTTGTGAGAAGAGACTGTCACCCCCAAGGATGTTATTTGAATGTGAAAAGAGGTGGTTATAAAGGAAGTGGCTCAGCTTTAATCTGCTGTAGGAAGCAGCCACCCTCTACTGCTAGGCGGCCTTCCCATAGGAGCAGAATGCTCATTCGCTGGAGAAAGCAGCTGAGGTTGGAAAACAGTTCCAATTTTGCAGTTTCAGGAATGTGTCCGAGCTGCAGCTTTAAGATGGCAACCCACCCCCCCACCCAGCTGCTGTGGAGAGAGCCCGGGGCTAACTTGAATGGGGGTTTTGTATGAAGGTTGCTGGTGAGCCAGAGCCACTTGGTAATCAGGGCAACAAGGCACATTAATCCTTAAGGAATATACTTTACATACAGCCTCTCTTTTCTCTTAAAGGGAAAGCATCAGTAAAACTTCCCTGTGCTCCTGTAGTTATCCTGCCTTTGATCTCATTTTAAGTTCGGCACTGAAGGCAACTTGATCTCCGACGCTATCTCCTTTCATGGAGGATAATTAGCCCGGTTCTAGGAGGCTGTCTGCAATGATATCCTTTGCTGTTAGAAAGGGGAACGGGGAGTGGGGATTGGAGCAATTGTTTGCTGTGTTGATGACTGTGATGTTGCCATGGGAAAGCTCAAGACTTCAGGAGAGTTTGTGTTTTGTTGGGCGAGGTGCCAAGCTGTTGTGACTTATTACAGCCATGCAAGTGAGCGAGCCATACAGAACGGTATCCTGTGTAGCAATTCAAAGGGCAGGAGCGCTTTAATCAGGGAAAGATAGAGCACTGAGTATCCACACCATGCTTTATTTCAACTTGGAACTGATAAACAAACCCAACATTTTGGTAGTCTCTGGGTTTGGTCTTTTCACTCTGGAGGAAAAACAAGTCAATTCTTCCTGCTCACCCCAGCTGAAAGGCAAAACAAAAATGCTTCTGCTTTACATATAAAGACCCCTTGTAAAGAATGGAGCGTTCTCAAATAACAGCTCTGCCCACAAATGCTAGCTCATCTTGACTCGGCCTCAAGAACGGCAGAACTGTACAGGCATAAAGTCGATTTGGTGTGAAGAAAAAAAAAACGGGAGGAGATTGGGAAGGTTGCTTCTACATTCAGACTCCAGACTCCAGACTACTTTGCCTCGCTTCTAGAGAGATTCAGCCATTTGTGCCCCCCGCACCCTACTCCCCCACCCGGGGTCCTGTGCCTGGCACAGCACTTGGCCTAGCCTCGATGTTTAGTCATTGTCTAGCCATACCAAAGACAAGTTTTCATTGGGGTTGGAGGAAAAGCTGCTATCTAGATGCATAGAAAGGAAAACTCTGGAGCTTTGTGAATGATCGTGGCCTTTCAGGTCACAAAAGACTGGCCACAAACCCTCTTTTTGCCAGTAGTCAACATAGCCCTGATTCTTTAGGAAGGTGCCAAGTCTCCATTTCCTTTTGTGCTGTGTAGACATTGCCTAGAAGTTCCCTTGGTGCCAAGTCTTTTGAAGCCTCTTGATCCATTCCAGAGAACTCTTGGAAGAAGAGAGAACAACTTCACAATTTCCATTTTTAGCCTAAAACAGATGTCAACATGTTAACTCTTCTTCATTCAGTGTTGTGGGCCTGGGCCTGTGTAAGGATCACAGAGGCACAACGAAATGACCCCATGTTTTCCAGATAGATTTTCTGTGAGAGACTTGTGAGAAACACATGTGTTGCAGATCAGTGAGGCGGCTATGTCTTATGGCCTAATGGGAAGAAAAGTATTTTTCATATTTCAAAATATTGGAGTAAAAATTGCATGGGATACCTTTTAAATATTCATTTTCTTTTTTTAAATTAAGGGCTTTATTAAGTGGACGAATAAAGGAAGCACAAGATATTAGTAGAAAATGATTTGTCTTCTCAACACACTTTTTTTTTTTTTTTTAAATGTCCATTTTCCAGGATTGTTTTCTCTTCTCTTTTGGAAACACTTTTCAGAGTGCTTATACTTGTGTTTGTTGCTTTGTAGTTTTATTTGGTTGCCAGATTGGCTCTTTATTTTCACCCACTTTGACCTTAGAGAGACATACTTTACATAGAGGCAGCTGTTTTTGTCTGCCTTAATTTTCAGTTACTAGATTCCTAAGTTCTGGTAACATTCAGAATAACTTACCATATAAGCTGTGGACATTTTTTCTAATATAGAAACAAATTTGCTTTGTGTACCAGATGACTCAAATAGTAACTTACATATATCTAGGCCTTTGGGAATTAGGAAATTGATGAGACTTTCCCCCCAGAAGTTTTCCATATAGTACAGTTTTGTAGGTATTTTAATAAGGATACATCCTGTACCATCATCATCATCATCATTATGGACTTTTAGGTAGACTTTATTTTTTAGAGCACTCAGGTTCACTGCAAAACTGAGGGGCAGGTAGAAGGATTTCCCACATGCTGTCTGACCCCACACATGCGTGGCCTTCTCTACCATCAACATCCCCGCCAGAATGGTAAATTTGTTACAATTAATGCAGCTACATTGACACCTTGTTATCACCCAAGGTCCGTAGTTTACATGATTTGGGGTCACTCTTGGTACTGTACATTTTATGGCTTTTAACCAACATATAATGACACGTGTTCTTCATTTTGGTGTCATGCAGAATGGTTTCACTCTCCTAAAAATCCTCTGTGCTCCACCTGTTCATCCTTTTCTCATTCCTAACTTCCGGCAACCACTGATTTTTTGTAGTCTTCATAGTTTGGCCTTTCCCTTATTATTCTAGAATGCAGTATCTTTAATTTTAAAATACGTCACTAAAATTTGAAAGTTGCTTAAAAATGGATGCATGGTTTAAAACAACAACAACAGTATATATACACAATGGAATACTATGCAGCCATCAAAAGAAATGAAATCTTGCCATTTGCGACAACGTGGATGGAACTAGAGGGTATCATGCTTAGCAAAATAAGTCAATCGGAGAAAGACAACTATCATATGATCTCCCTGATATGAGGGAGAGGAGATGCAACATGGGGGGTTAAGGGGGTAGGAGAAGAGTAAATGAAACAAGATGGGATTGGGAGGGAGACAAACCATAAGTGACTCTTAATCTCACAAAACAAACTGAGGGTTGATGGGGGGAGGGGGGTGGAGAGAGAGGGGGTGGGGTTATGGACATTGGGGAGGGTATGTGCTATGGTGAGTGCTGTGAAGTGTATAAACCTGGTGATTCACAGACCTGTACCCCTGGGGATAAAAATATATGTTTATAAAAAATAAAATTAAAAATAATTAAAAAAAAAAAAAACACCACCACCACCACCAACAACAAAACACCTCAGAACCCTGTGTTTGCATTCAGGATTTGTTACGAATAGACTAATTCCTTCACCAAAGTGAGAATTCCTTGACCTAATAATATATCCAAATGCTATTCTCAGTCAAAGAAATTGCAGCTTTCCGGGACTTTGGAGTTTTCAAAAAGTGATTGAGTCAGTAGCTCCTTGAATAGAAACATAAAGACTATAACACATGGCACAGATGCATTTAGCCTTTTCTTTTGAATGAGTCCTTCGTATGGGATGACCATGGTATAGTTTCATTGTGATCTGGCTGTGTTTTTGGAGAACTATAGCAGTAAGCTATTCAGGTTTCCATAGCTCCTTTGTCTTTTCCAAGAAGAGTTTTTATGAATACATTAATTGCTCACAGATCTATAAAAGGTTATTAAGGAAATTAGAGCCAATAGGAAGCATTAAAAACTTTTGAAGTGGATGCCATAAAATGTAAAAGGACGATCTGGATTGAAAGCAAGCCTTGGTGCCACATCTCAGTGCTGGATGGTTGGGGGAGGAGACATTTCTCTCTTCTGAATTCACTCAGCCCATCTCCTACTCTGTGTTTGGACTACTGCAGTACTTCCTAATTGACCTCCTACTCCTTCACAAATCCTCTACCCTTTCACCAGCTAAATATTTAAAACAAACTCCTTTTGTGTTAAGTCCCTACTTAAATGATACCTTCTGCCTAGAAAAATTCTGAACTCCCTAACTGATCCTGAATTTTGTGGATCCTGAGTCAGGAGGATTCTAGGCTTGTTAAGGGAAATATAACTGTGAGAGAAGCCAGCTAGACTTTTCATGCTGAGGGGTGATGGAGTGAATCCTTTCTCCACGGCCCAACAGAGCCAGATTGCCCTCCTCAGAATGAGATTCTGTGATTAAGAAAGGCTCGGAAATGAGGACCCTGGGTGGCTCAGTCCTTAAGTGTCTGCCTTCGCCTCAGGTCATGATTCCGGGGTCCTGGGATCAAATCCCACATCAGGCGCTCTGCTCTGCGGGAAGCCTGCTTCTCCCTCTCCCACTCCCCCTGCTTGTGTTCCCTACCTAGTGGTGTTTCTCTCTGTCAAATAAATAAATAAATAAAATATTAAAAAAGAAAAAAAAAAAAAGAAAGGCTTGGAGCTGACTTGGAAGAACTAGGGTGGAAGCTTTCACAGATTCAGAAGACTGGAATGGGTGGGTCAGATGAGGATCGAATGCCCTGGACTGGAGAAAGAGGTGCTCACATCGATGGGGACCAAGGACCCCTCTGGGTCCTGGCACCCACTTCCTGGCACACAGTTGTTGCACAGGAAGCATTTGCCTTGGGACTGGCTGAACACTACGGCAGTTCTCAAGACTTTTTTTTTTTTTTTTTTCCTTTCTCAGATACCTAGGTCAGAGTTTAGGTGGGATAGGGAAGGTATCAGCTCTAGAATGGAGCCTAGGGCAAACCCAGGAGTCATAGAGAAGCACTCTGCCCATCTGTGGGTACCCACCAGGATGGCTTGGGCAGTGTGTCTGAATTGGTGTCATTATGGGTCCCTTTAAGGGGTTTTCTTGGATCTATTTTTACAAGACATACATTTTGTCTTTTGGTGCTCAGCCTGTCTTGTTCAAAGTCTTCTCATACAGTCATTATCGCTAAAGTATACTCTTAGCGTGGAAATAGTTCAAAGGAGGAAAGGAAAATAGACCCCTCTACATTCCTTTATTTAAAAATCCTTAGGTGCACTGAAAGAAATTGTCAGAAGGGCTGTCTCCTCAGTTTTTTGTATTAGTATATACTTGTATCAGCCCTCATGGAAAACTGGTTCTTACTGGCTCCTTGTTCTATGGCCCATTCCTTAAGAAGAAATTGCTATTTTACTGTAGAGATAACTAAATTTCAAGCAAGATTAGCAAAGGAAACAGCATCAATTGGACTTACGTTTTGGTATATTATGTGATACTTACGTAAAAGTTAAAGAACGTACCACTCTTTGAGGAAATGCTTCAGGATGCCTGAGTAGAAATTATTATCTTTCCTAGAGAATGTGTGAATCATATGCTCCATTGTTTCAAGGAAAGTATAGAAAACATTGGCTGAAAAATGTCAAAACGACATTGATGGTCGACATTGACCGGAAGTTTGATAAAAATGGGTCCTTGAATTCATTATAAATTGGCAGAGCCCTTTTAGAAAGCATTTTGGCAATATCTTTCAAGAGCCATAATAATATCTGTGCCCTTTGACTCAGTAATTTCACTTCTGGGAATCTCTCAGTGGAAAGAATCCAAAATATGGAAAAAGCAATATGCATGAAAATAATCATCGTAGGATCGTTCATAATAATAATAGAAACCACCAGAAACACCCATGTGTACAACAGGAACCAAAGTAAGTGAATCTTACCTATGTAAAAATATGAATATAAAAAATCCTGGGGAGTACTACACATAAATTGTAATGTAAGTATTAAGATGGTGTGTAATCATATATATTTTGGGGTTGTAAGCAACAGACATGGTCTCTGGCTAATTTAACCAACAAAATAATTTATTAGAAGGATGTAGGGTTGTTTGTAGAATGCATAGAAGGTCTGAAAAACCAGACCTTGGGAAGGGAAGGAATCAGGGCAGCCCTGAGGTTCCAGGTAGCAGGAACCGGAAAATCTTGTCTGTAGGGTAACTCCTCAGAGGACTATCAGCTCCACTTGGCTGGAATGAAAATTTCTTTGGTCAGTCTTGGATCACATACCCACTCAGTGACAGGAGAAGAGGGCAGGCACCATGATCAAGTGTCCCACCCAGAGCAGACACAGAAGGAGGGGTGGTCTCCCTGGGGAAAACGGAGGGTTGACATGCACAAAGGAGAGAGAATAGATACCTAGGAGGCCAGTACAGCAGATGTATGGTACATAGTGGGGTTTTCTTCTTTCCTCTATATAATCTGAACTTTCTTACATTTTTAAGTCAATGAATTTTAATCAACAATGTACATCGGAGAAAGTCAATAAGAATAGACATAGAAACATTTCTCATTATGTTATTGCGAATACTGACCATAAGAAGCAACACAGATAGCCTGGAAACAAATCCACTGAGCTAAATAGCAGTTTCTTAATATCTTAATAAATGGAAATACCTGGTGGGGCTTCTAGGAGGATTAAATGAAGTAGCATATGAGAAAGTAGCATACGGGAAAGCTGGTCTGCACAATGACTAGCACATGCAATAGAAGTGCATATTAAACTCAAGTAAAGGCTAAAAGGTGTAAAGAATGAAGTCGCAATAGCTCTTCAATGTTTATGGTGTAGCCAAAAAGCAACGGCTAAGTTATATATAGTGGCAGGTGATAATGATTGTAAAATGTGTGAATTATGGTTCAATTTAGATTTCTTTGCCAGTACTATTAATTTGTATAAGTAAAAGTGTCAACACCTGAATGCATTATCTGAGTCTGAGTCCACAAAGCATAATTCACAAAGGAGCTGATTAATTTGCCTGGGTTTGGATTTATTAGGATGCCATTGATCATGACATATATTCTTTAATTTAGAACAGCTAAAGGTTGTACCATATACTATAGGAATCTCTTAGTATATATAAACTTCAGTGAAAAGCTCCAAGAAATGTAACATTTGTTTCTGCCAATTAGTCATGGGCCATCCATACGGTAGCAAAATAGTCATTCTGCGTTGACCACATATCCATGGACGACAAGTGATTGGCTTGATCAGGGTCTGGATGTATGCCAGTTCTACACTAGAGTTGGAACGACTGGCCTAGTCTAAACAGAGTTACTGACAGACAAGGTTAGGACTAGAGCAAGGCAAGAGAGCCATGTGTGGTGCACGCTTTCTCAAGTCAGGCACTCATTGAGTGTGACTGGCTTACATCCTGTTCCTCACGCTCGTCCTGAGCCTGGTGGCGGAAAAGCTGGAATGTACCTAAGATGCAGAATTTTTAATTTCTAGGAAAAGGAATCAATGTTAGACTGATAGCTCTGTGTGTGTGTGTGTGTGTGTGTGTGTGTGTGCGTGCAATTTTTGCCTGTCAGATGTGTAGTCCACAGATCCTGACGATACCTGGGATCCTCAGTCAAATGGTATTAAAATCTTTTGTACCAAAGGATTGGTTCAAAACCATGCAGCTGGTTATAATAAAACATACTTAACTGTTAGAATGTCCATATTACCCATGGCAATCTACAAATTCAGTGCAATCCCTATCAAAATTCCAATGGCATTTTTCACAGAAATAGAACAAACAATCCTGAAATTTGTATGGAACCACAAAAGATCCCAAATAGCCAAAGCGATCTTGAGAAAGAAGAGCAATGTAGAGCATAACACTCCCTGATTTCCAACTACACTACAAAGCTGGAATAATCAAAACAGAGTGGGAATTGGCATAAACACGTACATATAGATTAGTGGAGCAGAATAGACAACCCAGAAATAAACCCAGGCATATATGGTCAATTAATTTATGACAACAGAAGCAAGAATAGTCAGTGGAAAAAGGACTGTGCCTTTAATAAATGGTGTGGGGTAAACCGGATAGCAATATGCAAAAGAATGAAATTAGACTAGTACCTTATACCATGCACAAAAATTAACTCAAAGTAGATTAGAGACTTGAATATAAGACCTGAGACTGTAAAACTTCTGAAAGAAAACATAGGTGGTGAGCTCAATGGCATCCATCTTGGCAATGATTTTTTGGCTCTGACTCCAAAAGCAAGGGCAACAAAACAAAAACAAACAAATGGGACTTTACCAAACTAAAAACCTTCTGCACAGCATAGGAAACCATCAACAAAATGAAAAGGCAACCTACTAAATGGAAGAAAATATTTGCAAATTGTATCTCTGAGAAGGGATTAATGTCTAAAATATATTAAAAAAAAAAACCCTCACAACTCAATAACGAAAAAACAAACAATCCAACTTTAAACATGGGCAGACATTTCTCCAGAAAAGACATAAGATGAACAACAGACACATGAAAAGACATTCAACATTACTAATCATGAGGGAAATGCAAATCAAAAGCACAATGAGACATCAACTCACACTTGTCAGAATGACTCTTATCAAAAAGACAAATAACAAGTGTTGGCAAAGATGTAGAGAAAAGGGAAGTTGGTGGGATATACACTGGGGCAGTCACTATGAGAAAGAGTATGGAGAGTCCTCAGAAAATTAAAAATAAAACTGCCACATGATCTAGCAGTTCCATTCCTAGGTATTTATCTGAAGAAAATGAAAACACCAATTCCAAAAGATAAATCCACTGCTACATTCATTGCAGTATTATTTTCTGTAGCTGAGATGTGACAACAGCCTATCTATGTGTCTCTCAGTGGATAAATGGCTAAAGAAGATGCAGTATGCTTACACAATGGAATATTACTCAGCTATAAAGAAGAATGAAGTCTTGCCTTTTGTGACATTTTACCCCTTGAGAGTAAAATAAGTCAGCGAAAGACACTGTATGATTTTATGTATATTTGGAATCTAAAAAAACAAATGAACAAATAAAATGAACAGATACAGAGAACAGACTGGATGTTGCCAGAGGTGAGGGGGATTGTGGGGTGGGTGAGGGAGTCAAGAGGTACAGACTTCCAGTTATAAAATAAATAAGTCATAGGCATATAATATATAGCATGGTGGCTATAGTCAACAATATTATATTGCAAGTTTGAAAGTTGCTAACAGTATATATTAAAAGTTCTTATCAGAAAAAAAAATATTATAACATTTATTACATGCTGACTCTGAGCCAGAAGTGAAACTAAGCATTTTACATTTAATCCTAAAAATTAGCCAATGAGGTAACTATTCCTGTTACAAAGACAGGGAAATGGAGGCATAGCAGTTTAAGTAACATGACCAAGATCCCAGAGTCAGTATCAGATCTAGGATCTAAGTCTGGGGTCTGTCTCCAAAGTGTGTGTTCTTAAACACAGGGTTCTGCTGCCATCATCCTGGCCTTTTACCCAGTTATTCTCACCTCCCCTCCCCGCCCCCTCCTACTCACCCCCAGAAGCTTTTGGGGTCATAAATTCTCTTATGATGTCATCCAGTGCAGGGATCCTCTCTTTCTTCCAATACTTATCTTCCTTTTGCTGACTTCCCTTTCAGCTCTTCCCACTGTGCACACTGGAAATTCTTTTCCATTGTTAAAAACAAAACAAAACCCTTCAGGCCCTCCTGAAACCCAGTTCTTCCCTAAGAACATCTTCCTACTTTTATTTCTCTCAGGTAAATGATGGAGAAGCCCTGGGAGTGTACCTTGAAACCATTGGGAAGTAGTGTCAGCATTATCTTAGTTCCAAACCCCCTCCTTTGACATTTGCACCGCTTAGCTTTTCTTGTCTTCGATGTGATTTCTCATGGCCGTCTTCCTGTATCCTGGTCACTTCCACACCAGATAGCTGCCTACTCTTCTCTTCATCCCAGCTCCTGCCATCCTCCCAGCAGATTTCAACATTCCCGAAGGAAACACTTCAGATACTCCAGATGTTAGCTTCCTGACCACAAGTTTCATTAGCATTCACCTCATCTCCACTGAGGAAGGATTCATATGACCTCACGCTTGACCTTATCACCACCTCAAACTCTCCTACAGTGAAATCTCAAACCCAGGTATCGCACTCTCTTATCTACTTCTACCTTCCCCATTTCTTCACTCCCACTAAACCCCAATGTCCTTCCTCATGAAGACCTCAACTCTCTTGACCTCTCTGCTGTCCCTTGCTTTCTGCATATCCTCTTACTTCTGTTCTTGATTTAACCAAACTGAATCTCTAGGTTGGCAGTTGGGATTACGCCTCTCTCACCAGTGCTTTCAATTTCCTGACTTCTTTATCCCATTTCTCATTGTTTGGGTTTTGAGCCTCCAGAAGTGGCTCGCGAGGGATTGAGCACAAGTAATTCACTCAGGAGGTGATTCTGGGAAGCACACGTAAAGGCATGGGCCAGTGAGACAGAGAAGGGAAGGACGCACCCCCATAGGGTGTGCTAAGAAGCAGATTGCTGCTTCTTAGCAGCCCATTGCTGCTGCTGTTGGGCTGCAAGAGCTCAACCTGATTGTGAACACGTCTCAGAATCGCCCTTCTACCAGAGGCAAGGCAGGTAAGGTGTTTATCCACCATCATCCATGGGCCGCGGGGGCTGGGAGTTCTTCCAGGGGAACTTCTTCCCTAGAATTCCTTGCTTCCCTTTTGTATGAGGGCCAAGCCTGCTTCCAAAGCTGGAGAAAGGCCCCAGGCGGAAACACTTAGCTGCTTGCGTTGAAAAGCTGTCAGCATACACAGGAAATGTGAGCACCGGGAATGTATGGATGAGGCCCTGGCAGTATCTACTCTATTCATCTGTCGTGCAAACCTCGTAATATCCGACTGGTCTGGAAAGCCGCCTTCTGATTACTGACCGGACTTTCGTGCTCTTATTAATATATGGTTTCTGATCTTGGTAGGACCCATCACGGACCTTCTATGATCTTTTAACCTGTTGCCTTCCTTTCATTTCTCCATGAAAGAGAAAACTCTATGTTTAGAGTTAGGGTGAGTTCACATTCTGGCTCTGCCACGTTGTGAGTTTCAGCAGATATCAAGCTTCTCCAAACCACGCTTTCCTCTTCTGGAACATCAGGATTTTAACGTCAACTTGATTTTTGTGAGGAGTCATTTGGTGAAATAATAAAAGTACATATAATAAGACATGGATATAATATCTATAACATAAACATTTTATATCATATAGGTATAGGTATGTGTGTGTGTGTGTGTGTGTGTGTATAAAACTTATCACAATGACTAACACATAACAGGAACTCATTAGCTCTTTATCTGCTTAGTTCTCTGCTCTTATTCAATCCCAATATTCTTAGCAAATAGCCTTGATTCATACAGCTCACAGAGGAAACAGACCATTTACTCCTAACCCCCCAACTTTCAACACCTTCCCAACAGAAAATACCTATCCTGTGTTTACACATTCTTTGAGTCTCACAGGGAGGGATGCTCTTCCTGTTCAAGGCTAACCTTTATCTCCACTCATTCCTACTCCTCCAGAACTTCCTATCATCAGTTACCAGCATCTCCCTGCTAAACCCTCAGCCTTACCATGTTCAATACTTTTCCTCAGAGGACTTTCCTTAAAGTATTGTAATCACTTGGCTTGTATATACATTTTCATTTTTACTTTAACCCAGTCAGAATATGTAGCATACTGTCTGTTCGTCGAAGCAGAAGATGTCCTTCCATCACATAGCTGCCAAGATGGCAGAAAGTCATGTTGTTTTCAACATGATCATACAGACCTGAGAGACAGAAAACTAAAACATTTCTCTTCCCTGGGTGTAGTAGGTTTCTGGGAGAAGCTATGAGGAGATGAAGATGGAGTATAGGTGATGGGTAAAAGGTGGGAGTTAGGGCAGCAGGTAAGATTATCTTTAAAGCTCATCTTTAAAAATTAAGGAACAAAAATCCGTTAAGTGCACTTAGAAAGAAATTTTAGCATGTGGGGTATTTCTGTATTTTCTTCCATTATAAAAAAACATCATTGGCATACCAAAAATATTTTGTATAAAATGTTTAGACTTTAGGATGGTGAAGACAAAAAACAGGCTGACAGAGTATACATAAAACTTGTAAGAGTGCTTTCTATAGTAAATACATATACTGAAAAAAATATGTTCCTGTTACATGCTGATTTACCATTAGTATTATTTTTTTTTTTCTCCAGTTGCTTATTGAGTAGGTACCTGTGTACTTTCTCATTAATGCTCTGCCGTGCTCTACATAGATTATGAAAAGGCAAGAACAGTAAGAAGAAGTTAATATTAGACTACACCATGTATACAATGAGTAACTGGTCAGCTCAAACCTGTTCTTTTGATATCCCAGATGCTAGAGGCAAGGTCGTATCACTGTTTCTCCTTTAATGGGAATTAATGATGCATTTTCTGATAATTTGGGCTCCAGTGTTGACCAGACTTGTAATTGCTGTAATTTCGTTGGTGATAAGCTTTGCAATTTTAAGAAGTGGGAAGTGTTCTTTACTGTTTTTAAAGAAAATGTTTAACAGAGAAGAGACATATTTCAAGTGTCCTTCATAGTGGAATAGAGTCCAAAATCAAAAGCTGCTGAGAAATCTTGAATTTTAATCAATAGTTGTATTTTGGTAGTAATATTGTTATTATTTTAAAGCTATTTGCAGATATTGTAAGATACAATAAATACCTGTGTTAGACGAGATCGGGTGCGTTCAGGGTGGTATGGCCATAAACAAATACCTATGTTAATATTCTCAGGAAGATATTATAAGATAAAGCAAACACCCATGTTAATATTCTTTCTTTTTAATTTTATTTATTTATTTGACAGAGAGAGAGAGATCACAAGTAGGTAGAGAGACAGGCAGAGAGAGAGAGGGAAGCAGGCTCCCTGCTGAGCAGAGAACCCAATGCGGGGCTCCATCCCAGGACCCTGGGCTTATGACCTGAGCTGAAGGCAGAGGCTTAACCCACTGAGCCACCCAGGTGACCCCCATGTTAATATTCTTGAGAACCATGTTTTCAGGCCAATATCAACTTAGAAAATCCTGTTGTGTTACATACGAATTGGAATTCATGATTATTTTTTCCAAAAACATAATTCTGTCCACCTAAGAGGGGAACAATGAGCACTCCTATTGCCTAAATTGTGGTCTCTTAATACCATTTTACTAAAAGAAATCGGGGCTTTTTCACTAAAAGGAATCAGAGCTTTTTGGAAGAAGGGGCCATTCCAGAAATGTGGCCAGAAATGTCCAAGATGTGCATGGGTCATCTCGTGTTACCAGTAAGCAAGAAAGACATTAAAGACTAACCTTACTAAATGGACCCAGAAACCAAAGGTTATCAAGATATCAGATAACCAAGGTTATCAAGAATAGTTATGGTTACAGGTATTTGAAACATACTGAATACACAAAAATCCATATGTTTAAAATGAAACAAAACAAAAAATCTCATTGGTTTCCAAATTATTAATCCAGAAATTGGCAGTTAAAGAGAAAGACCTAAACATCTGTACTACCTTTCCTTTAGTAACCATATTTGTGAGTATCCGAACGATTTAGTTGGGAAGAAAATTTTTCCCAGACTTTTTTTTTGCCAATACTTATAAATAGGGAGAGCAATTAGAAATTAGAAAGCCACCACTTTGCCAACACTTATGTAATTGATTCAAACAAAATCATCAGTGAGTCACACTGTTATATGAAATATTGATAATTTTCCAATGGCTGGATCAGGCTGTTGCCACCTGAATTCACTGATCAGTTATAGCTTCACAGACAGTCAGGCATCCTAACATTGAGTGCCTCCTGACATGGTATAAAAGAAACAGCACAACTTATAACATATTCTTGCCAAAACGAAAAGTTGAACTGGAATCCAATCAAGCATTTGAAATTAAATTCTGCTTCATGGGCAATATGGAGCTAGAGGGGTAAGTTAAATGATCCTTGAGGAAGTAAACAGGTAAATCTGAATGTGGGACATTTTATAGGAAAATTACCTGATTTCTTCTGTAAGCCAAATGTTTATAATAAAATTAAGATTGGGATCGAAGGGGGAGTGCTGCTCTAGACTCTAAAAATATAGGACATGTGCTAACCAAATGTGACGTGTAGACCCTGTTTAGATCCTGATTTTAGGAAACTAATTAATACAAAACAATCTTTGAGACAGTCTGGTAAATTTGAATAAAGCTGTATTTTAGAGGACACCAGACAATTGTTAAATTTTTAAGTACAGTAATGACATTGTGGTTATATAAAGAAAATATATTTTTAGAGATGCATGCTAAGTAAGTAGGGGTGAAATTGCATCTGGGATTTGCTTTAAATTTGGGATTTACCTCCACACCACCAACAATACAGAGCATTAATCAGAGTGTGACAAAATCTTGATAAATTGTTGATTCTGGCTCATAGGTGTATGGAGGTTTATTTTAGCATTCTCTTTATTTCATGTATGTTTGAAATATGTTATATGAATCTTTCAAAAAAGGGCATGGTCAGTAATATAGGTCTACTTTTTAGTTTTAATTAGAGGCTCAAATGTTTAGCATTTGAAATGAAAAGGTATTCTAATAAAGCCTTTGAAGCCTACTCTGGAAAGTGTTTTCCTTGACTTTGACACCACATCTCAGCTGGGGTCCTGGCCCAGCCTTAGCCTTTCCCCATGTTGCAGTGGTTGCCGACATCAGTGATACTTTCGCCAAGAAAGCTCATGGAGCCTGCTATGTGTGCAGACGGGTGGACAAGACTCATTCCTTCTAGTTATAGAACAGCTTGACAATGTTGTCTGGGCAATAAGGATTCAGTTCATGTGAGGAGTTTATTGGAAACTTAGAGAATAAGCAAAGGAAGCATTTACCCTCTTTTTCCTCAATTTTCCCATCTGTCCAGTGGAGGTCATGCTATTTTTCCTTTATCATCCAAGGGCCAACTCAGATATCTCAAATACTTTCTTGGCTACCAATCCAAAGAATTCTTTTCCCTTTGCCCATTGAGATGTGGAACAATTAGCAAGGCTCATGGTTCTGCATTCTTTAAATACTACTTGCAATTCATCAGTGAGTAAAATTTTCCCTTCTTTTCTTCTTCTCCTTCTACCTTCTTTCTTATTCTATATTTCACCATGAATTTTTTTACCTGTTAGGCACCTTGGGATGTCGTTTTTTGACGTGTTCATCATGACCCATTAGTTGGTCATGAAATCAAATTTGTGAGATATAACCAACATTTAAAAAAATGAAAGAGAATAGAAATTAGTGTGTTGCATATAGGAAGAGTATTATTTTCTGAAATTTGTTCCAGTTGTGTGTATGTGTGTGTTCTGGGTATGATATAAGATGTATCTCTTGCTGGAAGTTATAGTCAAAACAGTTTGAAAACCACTGTTGCAGGGGATGTAAAGCCTAGAAAGAAGAATTGTTACAGATGAACGTTACAGATGAATGATTAACAGTATACTTGAGTATTAGTATTGAAGGTACTGTTTTATGATTTGTTTTACCACCATTATCAAACAGCCCTATGGTGCATGTATGTTTGCACATGTTTGTGTTTGTGTGTCTGTGTCTGTGTGTTTCAACAGCAGAACAGTGGTAATTTGATTGAACCACAATGTAGTTTAATATTCAGTTGGGATTTTATCAAATAACATGACTGCACATTTAAATTACCATTGTGCTGCCAGGTTAAGTAATAACAGAGGCTTCTGAGGGTCTTGGAATAAAACAGATTCCAGATGATGGGCATTTAGTTCTCAGGGCTTGTATTTCCAGAGACTTCTGAGGCCTTCAGCAGTGTATCTTAGTGTACTGAGTTCTATTTACAGCTCATCTCACTTGGGCAAGCAGGAAGCCAATTTTGAATGTATTTGGTGTGAATCTGGGCTTACAAATGAATTCGAAAAATGTCAATTCATTTTTGTTTCTAAAGATAGTAAAGCATTTTAATCCTGTCTCTGTTTTTATTCAAAGTTTATTCACCTGTGGTTTTTTTCTGTTACTCTTTCAAACTCTCTTAAAATACCAGTGTTTTCAGAAAAATTCTGACCATTGCAGAAGTGAATTCATAATAGAAATTACATTTGCATATTTCAAAGTTAATTCCAAACTAAGTAGGACTTTCATTCACCTGGTGTTACCTCGGTTTTGGTGGAGTTTCTGACTAACTTTTAGCTGCACAAGATCATGTGAAAATGTATTTCTATAGCTGGGAGGGATTCCTAAATATGCCCTTCTGATGATGCTATGGTCCTCTCATTGAGTTCGGTGTTGGCCAAAGGGAAGGAACAAAGTTAATTTGTTACTCAAATACCTCAATTCCAAGTATATTTTCTTGGTGGTTAAATATACGAAACCTTGGACTCAGACAGCCTGGGTTCCCAAATTCTAACCCACCATTTATTAGCTTTGTGACACATAGCAATTTCCTTAGCCCCGAGCCTCATTTTCATCTGTAAAGTGGTGATAATTAGCGTGCTTACCTTATAGCGTTGATAAATCGAGACAATGTATGTAAATATGGTAAGGTCTCAGTCAGTGCTACCTCTTTGTTTATTCTAGAGGAAATTTTGTTCTTATCATAACTGTGTTAGAACTAGGTGAAGTTAAAATTCTTGACCTGTGCAATATTTGTTCACCATACCTCTGAATGAAGAGTGAGCTCCTTAAGAACAGTGACCTCTGAGATCATCTCTTTCCTTTGGAATTTCCTATCATTCTCCTTGTAAAACTCAGAAGGTGCTCATCATAAGACGTTGATCGTTGAGCGACAACTAATGAAAATGTGCAGACTTTCACAAAATGATGAATTTGTTTCTTTTTCCTTCATCCCAAGTTTACCATGTGGCTTTGGAGTTATGGGCAACCACATCTTCGGAACTGATTGATTTGCATTAAAAAAAATCAGTAAATGTTCTCTTATAGTGGGTTATGTCTGATAAGAGAACATCCTTGTTCCAGAGGAGAGAAAATTCACAGTCTCAGCTGTTTGTAACGTGTTTCTGGAACTGGCATTGTTTGCAAAAGAAAAATATTCGAGCTTGGCATTTGTGTAAGTTTCCCTTTTGATGTACTTGTTTCTAGGGGACAGAACTGCTTTGGGGCGAGGATAATTAAGAACGAACATATCAGTCTTTTGAAGAACTGTTTAAAAATGAAAGCTAAGCTAATGCTGAAAATAATACTTGAAATTCACTGGTCTCTCTCCAGAGTAATTTCTGAACTTTGGGCATTCAGCATTTATTTTCTAGTTGCAACTGGATAGTCAGCTCTTGCCTGGACAGCCAAGGTTAAATAAAGAGCTAAGAAAGTATTTGGCCACTCTACTTTACACTTCTAGACTGTGGATGTTTGGGCCATTTAGAATTCACTGGATCTTTCCACAGTTTTCTTCTCAGCTTCTCTGTTACATATATAAAATCTGCAACATTTTCATCTTTATTTGAAACGTTGACCAGTCTGTTCGCATGTGACCTCTGTTTCACTTTAAGTCCCTCAGAGAGGGCTGTCACACCTAAATGGCATGTTTTCGAAATGATTATTGTTCTGCAGAATGTTCTGGCGGGCTGGGAGGCTGGGTCTCATCTATTCAGCCTGACATTTTTGAGGGTCCTTACTGCTTGAATCTTAAAGGTTGAAGTTCTGCTGTTCTTGCTATTTCCTGAGTTTGCTATGCTTCAGACTTGCTCTTTTTAGTAAAGCATTTCACATTTTTATAGTTATTATCTTAATGTGCATCCAGAAAGTTGTATGATTTAACATGCCTCTGATGACCAAAAATGCAACCCTGTGCCCTGACTCCCCTTTCAGCAGATGAGAAACTGAGGAAAACTATTCACTCTGTTGAGTGGTTTCAAAGATAGAACGTAATTTTACAAGATATGATTACTAAAGTGGGGGTTTTTGTTTGTTTGTTTTATAAAAACCCTCTGCCACAGGCTCACACTAACACTGAATAAGTGGATTAAAATGGACATGCTCCAGATTTTTAGTTATGTGTAACTCTTTTAGTGAACTGGGCAGAAACGTTGATTGTGGGTGCTTTAATAGAAAAATGTAGCTAGCTAGGACATGACAAAAGTCACATCACGTCCATTTTCATGAGAGATTCTTTTTAAGGACTAGATGGTTGCATATGACTTCATAGCTATTGTTTAAAAAATGTCCATATCCTAAGTTATGGGGAACCTTTTCAAGCATACTATACATGGTAAATTTTCACTTTTTATTTGAAAGGCAGTGTAGTATTGGAAAAAATCTAATGTAAAATAGAAAATCCACAAATAAAGATCTAGTCCTATAGTGGATATGCTTTCTCTAACTTGAATTGACCCAGGGATGCCCCCTTTGTAGTTTGGAGCTGCCTTCTGTGAGACAGCTAGACTTTGTTCCCCATTTCTCCACTTGTCTTTATATCCCATTCCCGTAAATTCACACTGGGCTGTGAAAAGAGCAGATTTATTTATGAATTTGCCTACCATCGTGATAGCCATGTATTGATGCACTGAAAAGAATAGATGAATAGAAAAAGATTAGGTTGTTACTGCAAAGGAACGGGCTGATGTTGCTGGGAATGACTAACCCAGCTAAATGAGTTTTTGGCAACAGATGTCAAAGGAAATTTCTACGAGAGGCATGGTGGAATACAGCAGTGGAAAGAGCCTGGCCGTCAGAGTCAAATAGACCTGAGTTTACATAATGACTGCTCTATTTAATAGTTATACACTCGGGCAAGATGCATTAACTATTCCTGGCCTCAGTTTTCTCATCTATTAAATGGAATAATAATATCCACTCTACATGATTGCTGCTAGGATTAAATAAAGAAAAAAAAAAAAGGTATAGCCCGTAGTCTCAGGGCATAGGGAACATTCTGAAGATGAAAAGTCATTTCCTTTCCTCCACAAAACTTTCTTCTTTTTATGGAATTTCCATATTCTTGCTACCCAAAGTGTTATGTTTAAGGCCTCTTGGAGTGCTAAATTTTCATGTGATTCCATGATAAAGCTGATTGTTTCCATTGGACCCATTCCATCATATGCAGCCTTATTGAACTACATATGATCAGCTGGAAGAGGAAGGAACTGATTGAGATGAGTTCCTTCTGAGGGTGACAACAGTATTTTGGGCAATGTACCAGATGATGCAAGGTACCAGCATGCGGGACATCATTTGTTATATGCATTTAATTGTACTCAGGTATTCTTAAAAATTCCTAAGAAGAATGTTTCTCCTGATATATAAATGTTCAGATAGAGACTCACATGCTGCATAAAAATATTCTTCACACAGATTGATGGCTAGGAGAAAGCCAGCCATCCCAGGATTCAAGGTGATCTACATCCAGGAGGTAAAGGTCATAATAGCAAGTAATTGTCTTTTATAATGACAGACATGCCTTACCCTTCAAAGAGACAATGGTGAGCAGTATTTTCTGATTAAAAAGTTGATGCACGTGCTCCCTACACGCACGCGCGCACACACACACACACACACACACAAATATCACACATATATACATAGACAAGATGCAGAAGACAGATATTAATGATAAATACCTGCTTCCAGAAAGAGGCCTTTGGTAAATTAATGACAATAAAAGTGAAAATAAAAACTGTAGAATGAAAGGGAAAGATAATATACTAAAAGCAGTGTTTTAAGTCTCATGAACAAAGATTTTACTCATCTGGACATTATGTTTCCTAAAACCTCAACAATATAAAATATAGCTAAGAAACAGCCAGTAACATAGATGAACTAACATAGATGCCAGCCAGCCGGTTATCAGAAAACCTAGTTCTATTTTCTAAATCCTTATTTACCTAACAAATTTTTATTTCATGTTTTCTTGCCTTCAGAAATTAGATGAATTCACCCACAAAAAGTATACTGTGATACAACCTCAGCAAAAAGCGACAAGCCTGGTAAGATAGAAGGAGTCAGAAAAATTATAAAAAGCAAAATAAAACCAAAAAGCCCAGTAGGCAGAAACATGGCATTATATGTGAACTCTAGAGGCTTTGCCATTTTCTGACACGTTACAATAATTATTGTTAATAACAGTGGCTCTGAGTTATTTAGACATAGGTTGTATTGTGGTCAAGATACTCCTTAAGAAAATAGGCAGTATATAAGACCATTTCACAAAGGTCTCCACCCCAATTTGTGAAAGTGAGAAGAGTTGACACTTCAAGGGTAAATAGCAAATATCTTAAAATGTACTTATTGGAAATGGTATCACATTAGGATTTGTGAAGATTTATAATGCATTTGTGGATCAAGGAGGTAGCGTGTAGTTCAGGCAATGGGGGGCACACGAGGGTCTTGAAATCTTGGTTGTCTCACAAGTCAGCTTGGTCGCTCTGCTTCCATCGGGCGAGTCTGGCAATGGACCATCTATGGGGATGAACTGTGCTTATTCTCAGTCTCCTACAAGAGGCAAAATGGGAGCCACACAGTAATTTGGCAGCAGCACTAACAGTAGTAGTAGCAGCCGCATCAATGACTATTTAATGAGCCACATTCTCCCCACTGTCTCTTTCAAGCCATCAGGGTACCATTTTGTGCAGTAGAGTGGTAAATCAAATGGGACTCTACTGGACTAAAAGGGTAATGGCATCTCCCCTAGAGTTCAACTTATTACCTGAGAGCCAGAAAAGCTTTGGGGAGAATAAAGGCCATTAAGTACCCCCAGGGTGTAAGATATTGCCCAAAGCACCAACACTTCGCCACTATTTTATAGGACAGAATGGACATCAGCCATCAAGAAGAGGTGGTCAGAGGGTACTTGATATTCATTCCTTGCTAAAGGCTAACAAAGGAATAAAAAACCACTATAAGTTTCAGAAAAGTGAGGAAGGTTAGAGGACTTTTTCCCTCATCCCAACTATTAATTTAGTTTGGATTTATGCCCAGTTTCCTCCCGAGCATTAAGTCATTTTCATAATAAAAGGGACATTAAATGATAAAAATCCTTCAAAATGATCACAGAAAGGAAGTTCTGCCCCTTCGAATATACGATGCGTGTACACAGTTCACTGAGAACTTGAGACACACCATATAAGTACATGAGGTCAAATAAAAAATGTGCTCTGGAAAATGAATAAAATCAATCTAGCCATATTACCTTGTTCTACTTACACTTTCTATTCTGCAGTTCTTTCCAAACTGTCCCAGGTTAGCTAGGTTTTAATGAATTTCTAATTATTTAAATAAATACACAGAGTAAGTTGTTTAATGACTCTATGGCTATAAGTATAACCTGCTTTTAAGAAAAGTTTGATGTTTTGGGGCTTCTGAAGGCATCAAGAGGGTTACATTTATGGATATATTAAAAATCTGGATTCTATATTTCCAATCTATCAACAACTACAAATGATTTCATTCATTCACACGTGAGTTATATGGAAGGCCACAGACATTTATGAATGCCTACTAAGATCCTAGGCGATGTAAGTAGAAGGATTTGTTCCTTGATGCAAAGAATCAATATTTTCCAGTTTTTGTCTAAAAGTGCAGTTATTCTTGCCTAATCGACTCACAGTTAAACCAAAACAAAATTCTTTAGGTGAGATTAGGTTCTGCATAGAGTTAACCAAAAAGTTTCAGTCTAAACAGAGCAATCTTTTCCCCATCATGGTTTTAGAAAGTCAAGTTTCATGTAGAACTGAGCACATTCCTATCCTTCCAAGCCTGTTTCTATCCTTCTGCCATTTCATGACTGAAGTATTCAGGGTGAATGTAGGTCTCAAAGATGGTTAGAAAATGAAACAGGCTTTATCCATATCACTTCCACATTTCCCCATGACAACTTTCTGTCCCTAAGGGCACCACCAGAGCCATGTTGTTGGAAAAATACAGAGTTAGTTATCAAAACACATATATCAAGAATTCAACATGTGCTGGCTTGGCTTACTAGTGGGAAAATTATATTTTTAACTGAAGAAATTTTGATTCTGCATTTAGGTATCATCCTTCCAAAAAGACCTTCATTTACATGTATAGTATGAAAAGCTTTTGAGTTTTGCCAAATTTTCTGGAGATCATAAAACCAATTTAAATTCATAATACCCAAGTGTGTATATGCCACATATTTACCAGCCTCATAGCTAAAATTCAGTTTGTAGGTTAATGAGGAGTCAGACTCAATATTACATGAATAATCATGGTGTTACCATTTGTTGGTTAGTGGTTTAATTTTCACAGTACAGGTTATTTGGAAAATGTGCTTGTCTATTTTACAACTTGTTCTAGCTGATATCCAGTTAACATAATCTACAAAATAGTAGATAGTTAACCTCAAGTAACGGTATCCTGATCACATTAGAAGATACTGCACATTTACTCTGAACTCTGAATTCTCTCTTCTTTCTTTCTTTCTTTCTTTATTGCCATCAACTATTTCCATATATTAAAGAGGGATAGAATATTTCCTGTGGTTTTCAGGTGGTTTCCAAGATTTGTCATTCAGATTTATAACACCCAATGCCAGTATTTCAGTGACGTAGTAAAAAGGATACTGTTCCACCTAGTCTCAGAGGTCACGTGGGGCCCTTTTGGGATTCAGTGTTCCAGTTCCACAAAAATTGCAAGCAAAGTGCATTAATGATGCAACTAATAGCCATTCCTGTCATGTATTTTCTGTGAGTTAGTATTAAAAGGAAGGATTTGTGTTTCCTTAATTTTTTAGCCGTTTAATCTCCTAACATGAACTGAAACAATATAATAATCACAATACTATTTGTATTACAAATATACATAAATATAAATAAATAGACATAAAAAGAAAATGTTATCAGAAGACGAGTATTATAATGGAAGGGACATCTAGAATTAACACTAGTGCTTGATTCTTCCATTTACTAAGATGACTTCGAATATTTAATGACTCTGCTTTAAAACAATTTACTTTCACTAGAATGTCTGTTAAGACTGTTCCAGCCCTCTGTGTTTTGATTCTAAAATAAATATTACATTTGAAATTTCTGTACTGTTAGAAATGTTTCAAACTAAAACATATAGGATAAAACCCACAGTAGATGCTTCTCTAATGCATTTATGTGAAATTAAAGTTTTGTAGATTATTTTTGCTTTAGGTTGTCAGTTCTAGTCAAAAGACCCCTGGGAAGGCACTGGCCACTAGAAGGGCATCCAGTGTTGAACTTTGTTTTGCTTTAAAAAAAATGCATCCCATCCAAGGATGGAAGGAGACATATGCATTCACATAATCCCCCTTACATCCTCCAGAGGGTTTTCATCAGATGAATTTCCCCCAAAGGGCCTCTTAGCTACCAACAGTTTCTCTTTAGGACATATATATTTCTGACTGTGGTCATTTGTTAGAGAATTTTAGCAGATGTTGTTAATCAAATGCATTTAAGAGAGCTATTGCTTTTCACTTTCTCCCATGGTGTAACACTCTTATATTAACGGGTTGTCTGGGGACCCCTTTCTGAAAATACCTGATGACAATAATCTTTATTCTTCCAAGGTTAGTTAACATCTTTTCTCTGATCTGATAACTGCTAACTGTCGCTATGTTTGCACAATATCTTCCATTTAAGTCCATTCATTTTCATCCTGGAAGCAGTCCATTAGGCTGCACTCTCTTGTATTGTGAATTCACGGCTCCTTTTTATTTGGCTCTAGAGTACACAGCTATATATGACTGCAAAATTTGGGGGCCACATTGAGATTCCTGAATGATAAGTTAACCATGTAAAGATATGTTTAAATTGCCTAGTTCCATGCTGGAGTGGTTGAGCGAAATTTTGTTCCAGGGATTGATTAGAATGCTTATACGGAACAAAAATTATTTGCCATTCTTGCCACATATGTATTTTTCACGAGACCAGATCATAAGTAGATGCATTTTGACACACTGGGGAATTAGCATAATCATTTATTCAACAAACATTAATTAATGGTTTGCTTTGTGGCAAATCTATAATAACAATGATAAAAATGAATGATGTTAGCTACAATTTATTGAACGCCCATTACATCCCAGTTTCTAGGCCCTTTTTATATATCAAGAATAACGGTTTAAGAAATGATATCTCTTCTTCCCTTAGTGGGGTTCACGTTCTAAGTGAGGAGAAAAGCACAAAAGCAAATATTTGTGATATGTGCTACAAGAGGAATTTGAGGGGAGGTGGTTTAGTATTTTGGTTAAGCATGTTGGTTTATGTGGTTGGAATCCTTGCTCGATACTGACTTCACAGCTGTGTGACTTTGGACAAGTTTCTTAACCTCTCTCTGTTGTTGAATATCTTCATTTGTAAATTGGGCATTATCAGGGCCAATGGATAGGACTCGGACTTCATAAACTAGTGATGAGAATTAACAGAGGAACCATTTTAAAAGTGCTTAGGCAGAGCCTGGCACCTTACAAGTTTGGAATCGTGATTTTTTTTTCAATTTAATTTTATTTTTTTTCAGTGCTCTAAGATCCATTGTTTATGCAATGTGTGTCCTCCTTAATACCCACCTCCAGGCTCACCCAACCCCCCACCCTCCTCCCTTCCAAAACCCTCAGTTTGTTTCTCAGAGTCCACAGTCCCTCATGGTTTGTCTCTTCCTCCGATTTCTTCCAACTCATTCTCTCCAACTCCCAGTGTTCTCCGTGTTATTCCTTATGCTCCATAAGTAAGTGAAACCATATGATAATTGACTCTCTCTACTTGACTTATTTCACTCAGTATAATCTCTTCCAGTCCTGCCCATGTTGATACAATAGTTGGGTATTCATCCTTTCTGATGGAGGCATAATACTCCGTAGTATATATGGACCATATCTTCTTTATCATTCATCCATTGAAGGGCATCTTGGCTCTTTCCACAGTTTGGCAACTGTGGCCATTGCTGCTATGAACATTGGGGCACAGATGGCCTTTCTTTTCACTGCATCTGTATCTTTGGGGTAAATACCCAGTAGTGCAATTGCAGGGTCATAGGGAAGCTCTATTTTTAATTTCTTAAGGAATCTCCACACTATTTTCCAAAGTGGCTGCCCCAACTTGCATTCCCATCAACAGTGTAAGAGGGTTCCCCTTTTTCCACATCCTCTCCAACACATGTTGTTTCCTGTCTTGTTAATTTTGGCCATTCTAACTGGTGTAAGGTGGTATCTCAGTGTGGGTTTTGTTTTTTTTTTTTAATTTTTAATTTCTTTTCAGTGTACCAGAATTCATTGTTTATGCACCACACCCAGTGCTCCATGCAATACGTGCCCTCCATAATACCCACCACCAT